>NC_087549.1:21939468-22247545 GCF_036250125.1 Pseudopipra pipra | reverse complement strand
TGACTCTAGGGTTTACATGTCAGAGCGTGGTGTACATGCAAACACATAGAGAATGACAATGACAACAATGGCTCAAACCCAAGTCCTGGTCCCAGCACAGCTGTAGAATGCTGATCTTGTGAAAACTTTTGGTTTCCTTTTGCATAAGCTTTGTGATATAATGCACCATTTCCAAAATCTGCACTGTTCCATCTAAATGGTCCATGTATGATGACAATAAATGTTAAGAGGTATGAGATGATTACTAACTTCCAGAAAACATTTAACAGAAGATGCCCATACAGTAGTCACCATTAAAAGTTTAACAGCTAAAGGCTGAATGTAAAGATCTTTTCAGCTGTATTGTATAAAGAAGTATGACTATCACAGTGAAGTTATTTACATAAAAGGCAACAATAGTAAATATTTCAATAGAGAACACAGTAGATTGTTCAGAAAGTGGATCATGTTTTCTGCTAAGTATGAAATATTTCTTGCAATGTTGTAAATTCTACCTACTAGGTATTCCACAATATAAACCAGATAAAATAAATTGTAAAAAGTTAAGAGCTTGGTCCTGCATTTCTGATTCCCAAAAATCTACCAACAGAAGACCACAGGAATATTGAATGTTTAGTGATTGCAGGACAAAACTCTCAGAGGACTGTAAAATGTTGCTTCTTTTCTGTACTTTTTAAATATAAGTATTAATTTTATTTTCTTTGGCTTTTAAATTACTATCCCTTTGTATCTATAACGTGAAAACAAAACAACCCCAAACCGCTAATAACTCCCCTCTCCCCTCAAAACAGTGACAAAGAAACCCAAATGAACCAAAAAACATCCAAAAACTGTAGCTGTTACTTCATTATAAAACTATGGTGCAAAATAGAGGTTTATACTGGTCAGAATTGCAATAGTAATTGGAAGTTTACACTGAAGGAGTGACTGCAAGTATTGCTTCTTCTGAATAAAAAAAATCAAAACTGATTAGGCACTTGTTTTCTTGTTTAATGACAGCTGACTCAATGTGCGTAGAAATGACAGAAATACTCTCTAAAAATCCTCTGTAGTGTAACAACTGTACTGCTCAACTACAACCACAGTCCTTGATTCAGGAGAGCAGGAAAACATGTGCCTGTTACTTACTTTCTGCTTAAATCCTACTGATACAAATCGGCTGGATACATGTTCAAGTGCTGTCCTGAACTGGGATGCTTGCTGAAATTGGAAATTGTTAAAAGATAATAGAGTGGTGAGCAACTTTTCATTATATCATAATACCAATTTTATCTAATCTGACTCTGCTCTCCACAATATTACCCTAATACTTCCCAACATAAAAGGAAACAGGCATAAAATAAATAGGATAACCAAAGATTACATAATAAATATGCTACTAAGGGGAAGAAAAATACATTGCAATATAAGGCTCGGTAGTGTTGCACAATCGAGAAATCATTCCAGGTGCTCCAAAACACAATTCCCAATGTACAACACCAAATTACCACTATATACCTGAAAAAGATTGGGAAGTAACAGATTAAACTTGTATTACATTAAACATTTGAAAACGCAAACAAGTGGTGATGTGTTTCTCTGCCTTTGCAGAACACCATATGTATATTCTTTCACTGCTCCAATTGTCATTGCTTGTGAAGGAAATTTCAACAGACTGGGTTTTTGAAAACTCTCATAATCCAATTCCTTCAGACTGTTACAAAGTTACCAGTGTCCACAGTGACTCATAGTATTATGTCTGAAAGTAAAACAAACTCAGAAATTTTGCTGCCTCCGTTTCTTTGCATCCATCGCATCTAGGATGGGTTGCCTCTTTGCAGTGTACCTCTGACGAAGCTCCTCAATTTCTCGTTCCATCATAGGGTCCAAAGCTTTTAATCTCATCTGTAATTCTTCCAAACTCAGATTCTTTAACTGTAAAACAACAAAAGAACAACCACAGAAAAACATTAGAAAAGTCTTTACAATAAAAATGAAAACCATTACCTTCCATAACCCTTTAATTTACAGTTGCAGTGTTTTTACACACTTTGACTATATGTATACGTGTATATATAACTGTTGATACAAATAAAAGCCTCAGTATTCTCCACAGTCAATAATCTAACAGCATATGAAAACAAACACACATAGTACATTTTATTAAAAAAAAAAAATCACTTTGCAAACCTTGCAAATAAATATAGGGCTTAAGTTTAACTCATTAGGCTGCCACAGCATACACAATTATATTCATGTATATAAATTATACTGCCTAATCAAATACTTCTTACTGAACATCAGTCTCCTACAGAAGCCTGAAAAATAGACAGCTACTGTAAGTAATATTCTGACAAATATTCAGAGGTACTTTCTGATAAGAATGACAAGGCACCTGCCTTATTCAATAGACTGCTGCCAGAACTAGTCAAAGCAAATTGCTAGCAAAGCGTTTAAATAATACATGAAATAATTTCCTCAATTCATGGGGGAGGTTACCTTTGACCGTTCTTTTCTTTCTAAAAATATTTTTACGCAATGTTTAACAGTTCATTACATTTCATTCAATAAAAACGACTGGTCATATAACAAGTAAATCACTTTGCTGTCTTGCTGGCTGCTGCCAATAAAGGTTGGAGTCTTGTCAGGTACTGGGGCACGTCAGGCACTCCTGCTCCACCTGCTACTGCAGGGACGAATCTACATTTGAAACGTGTTCCTTTGTCTGGTCTGTGTATTTTTTTCCTGATGTAGCTTAGAGCCTTTCTGAGTTTCTCTCTAGTCAGAATTGCCTATGTGCCAATTATTCTTCACCGAGTATGAAAAATATCAGCAAATTTCAAATAGCACAAATAATTTCCTCCTAGGAAAGGAGTAATCTTTGTTTTGTTTGCAAATATTCTTACATTGCAAACAAGCACTACCTAACTCATGGGGAAAAAAAATTAATTTTCTGAATTGACTACTAATGAGTCGATATTTCGTTCATGAATCTAGGGCAGGCTTCCATCAACACAGTCTGATCTGTTTTCCCTGAGGAATGAAATATTACTTTTGATCTTTATTTTTATCAGTGATTGAGGCATATAAATTAGCAACACATATTGCTACATACAGTCCAAACCTCAGCATTATGACTTCTAATAACAGACCACATTGTACATAGTAAACAAATAACTGAAAGTGATAATAAAGAGAGGGGGCATATCAGAGCACATGGAAAAGATGCACGTTTTCATGCAACATCATTTTAACCATAAGATTCCTAATGAAGATGAAAATTAAACCCCAAATATCAAAATATCTTAGGGGACCAAAGATCTTGAGACCCGTATGAGCTTCAGAGAGCTCAGATGTGTTCAACAGCTCATCAGCAATGTTGGTCTCACAGAATCTGCTGAGTTAGAAGGGACTCACAAGGATCACTGAGTCCAATCCTTAGCCCTGCACAGGACATGCCCAAGAGTCACACCATGTCCCTGAGAGCATTGTCCAAACACATCTTGAACTCTGTCAGCCCCTTTGTGCTGTGACCACTTCGCTGGGGAGCCTGTTCCAGTGCCCAGACACCCTCTGGGTGAAGAACCTTTTTCTAATATCCAACCTAAACCTCCCCTGACACAACTTCAGACCGTTCTCTCAGGTCCTGTCACTGGTCACCACAGGGAAGAGATCAGTCCCTGCCCCTCCTCTTCCCCTCCCAAGGAAGTTGTAACTGCAATGAGGTCTCCTCTCAGTCTCCTCTTCTCCAGACTGATCAGACCAAGTGCCCTCAGCTGCTCCTCATACGGGTTTCCCATCAATGCCCTTCACCATCTTTGTTGCACTCCTTTGGACACTTCATTTGTCCTCTTGGTCTCTCCCATGGACAAATGATACCTTTTGTTTCTTATGAAGGAAAGAGTAGCCTCCCAGGGAATCAAATATCATCCAGTTTACTGTACTTCTCCCATCTGATATCCAGAAAAAAGGATGGGGAAAAGAATTCCTCAGTCACTTAGACTTTTGCAGAAAAAGACCTTTTCATTTTCAGAGAAAGAAAAGATTAAAAAATTGCAATATTCTATTTAATTTTTAGCCCATTGGTAAATGTAACTGGCACATGACACACTTTTCAGTGAAGATACTCTTTTAGAGGAGTGAAGTGTCAGAGATTTGAAGTAAAATGAGAAGAAATGACAGTGCCGATTGCGCTGTTTAACAGATCCCAACACAACACAGATGAGAGGAGCAATAAATCCACTTTTTTAGCACATGGGACACGAGTAACATATTCGGGGCTCCACAGACCAGCAAATGGACTAAGGCAGGCACTGAATAATCTCGTGTTTTGTGAGAACTGCCACTGATGAAGTCTCCAACCCACTCTGGACCAGCCTGGACAGTCATTTATTCCCTCTCAGTCACCAGCATAGACATCAAGCTCAAACTGCATAGAATAGACTCCAACTGATGCAATCACATAATTATTCTGCACTGGAAAACATTTTTTCATAAATTATCAGAGAAGAATGTCGTGGGTGAGTTTTTATTTAAATTTCAATCAAGAAACAGAGCCAGCAAACAGAATTAACTATTCTTTAAAGATCACAGACAGCTGGGATGGATATTAAAATACAAAGAGAATTAATTTTTTAAGCCAGAGACTAAGAATCTTTCAGAATCATCTCAGACATGTCACCCAGGGGACCCAGGGAGCCACAGTATTCATCTGCATGAACGGCTGATGCTCAGGACATTTGAAGAAAGGAAGTGTCAGAAAATAGGGGCATTAAGAAACTGAAAACAGGAGTTAGGAAGGTCTCATCTGACATCAGATGAGAAAAACCACTTAATCAGCCACTGATTTCAGCAACTGAATCAGCAACTGAATCTAGGATATGTGTGTGTGTTTGTGCACATATATATCTCCTTGGCAAATTTAAAAATATTTTTTCTTGACTTATGTCTGTGACACAGATATTACCTCGCAAACCCTGCAAAAGTCTAAACACTGAATGCAACAGCAAATATACCAAACAAGATGTGTAGATATAACTCAAGATATTTAATTACTCTAAGGTAATTTATTCCCCTGCACGATAAATATTTTGATCCAAATTTTTAATGTGATAGAGCTCAGCATTCATTTACTTTCAGTTGCAAACAGTTTGGAATTTAAACTGCCATAAGTAATTCACCATGTAGTTTGTTGTAACTACTGGGGCTACTGGCATCAATGGGAAGGGAGAGGAGAGCATTCAGTGGTGCAAGATGCAGGAATTCAAAAAGGCTTTAAATTATATTTCAATAGCTTTTTCAAAGCTGTGAACTGTAACAATTCAGTAACTGTTTGACAATGATACATAGTTCAATTTCTGCCACTTTTCTAAATAACGGAATCAATTGTGTTTTGAGATCAAACACCTACAACCACACAAGAGACAGCAATTAGTGTCAACACGGATCACTTCCAAGACAGAGGTCTTCAGTGAATGGGGATTTCTGGTAAAAATGTTTGCCTTCACTTGGGCCCTTTATTTCACTAGATAATCACAAGGGTTTGGGAAAGGAACAGTCCAAACTTCAAAGAAGAAAACCACCTCCAGAGCCAGATGACTTTGAGTAATTTCTTCTAGAAGCTGACGATTATCAGGACACAGTTGCACTCAAAGAAGCCTCCTTGAAATTCTCTGCTGTGCTTTGCTAGAGCAAAGGAAATCAATTTTGCCTACAAAGAGACCAGCCAACAGTCATCCTTGCAGGACAAGCTCCCGGTGCTGCAAGCTTGAGTGCCAGCAGCTTCTGTCTCTCTACCTTCTCCCCTCCCCGATCCAGAGGCAAATCCTAGTGGAAAAAAGGCACCTATGCAGAAAGGAGCTTCATCAACCTGAGCTTACAGTGGCAGAAATATCTTTCAGCAGCACAAACCTGAGCTGGGACAAACAGCACAGAATAAAAGCATAACTAACCTTCTAACTGAACTGTAATTTTCACTTATAATCTTTGGAAAAGGCAACTTACCACACACTTAGAAGACCAGAAAGTCTGGAAACCTGGTGCACATTATCTCAAACTTTTAGCAAATGGGACACCAATCATTTAACTCCTCCTTGCTTACTTTTCAATTTATTTGTAATAGGGTTACAGGCTTTTCCAGGAAAGGCTACATATAGAAGTTGAAAAGCAGCAGAACAGATTAAGAATAATTAGCAAGCTTTTCTTACTGTGACTGTCATCATTAAGTTGGGATACAGTAAAAATCCAAAAGCTGATGGAGCTCCAGGCATGAAGTGTTCCGGTTGTGTTTAGAGCACAGGTCAGAGCTACCTACAAGTGCTCCAGAGACAGTGCACTGCCCTTGTGTGAAGGTGGCAGGAACCACTGCTAATCAGTCTGGGGGGTTAAGACAATCCTGTATGACCATGCAAGGTTGGTTGAATACAGTGCAGATCAGCATTGCGTCAGAATATTTCCTACTGTAGTAGGTTGACTCTGGCTGGCTGCCAGACATCCACCAAAGCCACTCTATCACTTCCCTCTGCAACTGGACAGAAGAGAGAAAATATTAAAAAGGCTGATGAGTTGAGATAAGGTCTGGGAGAGATCACTCACCAAATACTGTCACGGGCAAAACAGACTCAAATTGCGGATATTAATTAAATTTATTACTAACAAAATCAGAGTAGAATAATGAGAAGTAAAATAAATCTTCAAACACGTTCCCCTCACCCCTCTCTCCTTCCTGGGCTCTATCTCCTCCCTGCCAGTGGCACAGGAAGACAAGGAATGGGGGTTATGGTCAGTTCATACTGTTCCTGCTGCTGCTCAGGGAGAACAGTCCTTCTCCTGCTCCAGTGTGGGGTCCTTCTCATGGGAGACAGTTCTCCATGAAGTGCTGCAACGTGGGTCACTCTTCCACAGGGTGTAGTCCTTCAGGCACAGGCTGCTACAGTGTGGATTCCCCACAGGGCCATGAGTCCTACCAGGAAACCTGCTCCAGCACTGGTTTCCCATAGGTTCACAGTCCTCTCTCAGACATCTACCCACTCTGGCATGGGTCTCCTCCACAGGCTGCAGGTGGATCTCTGCACCCCCACTGACCTACATGGGCTGCAGGGGAACCTCAGCTCCAGCATCTCTTCTCCCTCCTTCTCCACTGACCTTGGTGTCTGCACAGTTGTTCCTCTCACATATTCTCACTCTCACATATTCTCTGCTCTTCTCTGGCTGCAATTACAGCTGTGCAATATTTTTTTTTCCTTCATAAATATGTTACCACAGAGGCATTACTATCATTCCTGATTGGCTTGGCTTGGCCTGGCCAGTGGCAGGTCCACCCTAGAGCCAGCTGGCATTGGCTCTGCCAGACATGGGGAAAGCTTCCAGCAGCTTCTCAACAGAAGCCACGCCTGTAAGCCCCCCTGCTATCAAAACCAGGCCACACAAACACAATACACCTATGCAGAAAACATTCTTACTCTAGTCAATACTGGTTTCAGGTTAATTGCTTTTTTTACACGTCTTCAAACAGTACTAATGCAGTCACCTCCCAGAACCAAACTTCTGCAAGGGAAGTGCAACAGGTTTTACTTTTTTTGTCTTTTTGTCTAACTTCTTGCATCCCATGTGGCCAGGTTCATTTAGATTAGTATTTTCAGCAAACCAAATAGTTACTTGCAGTCAATACTACTTCTGCCTACAGGAGGACCAATACCACACCTTAGATATTTTGTTTACAACCCTAGTCAAATCATACTGATGAAAATTCTGGCTAAAACAGGCACTTGGAAAACAGATGAGTTCCTGTCTACAGACCTGAATTCTGTAGCAATAAGCTGAGAAGGAAGGAGATAATGTAGAACCAAAAATGGACTCTCAGAAGTCATGAAGTTAAAGAGTGCAATGTAAATCCTGACTCCTGGCTTCCACATGTGTCCAGCACAGGAGTCAGGAGGAAGGACACGTATCTGAGATACTCAGTGGTGCTTGGGGTCCATGGATTTAGATGAAGGCGTCTGGAACTCATTAGCCACACTTGGCCAGCACATACCTGTAGCCATCCAAACTTTTCAAGGGGTGAAAGCCAAAGTTTTGGTGGATGTAGCACACTATCATCTTAATCCACCCTTGACAGCAACAGAGGTAAATAAAACCTCTAGGCCAATGATGTTTTCAATATGATAAAATTAGATTTCATTAGTAATTCCATAATGCATGAGTTACCATTGCAAGACTCCAGTCTATCAAACTAAATTATGGAGCACTGCTATTAAGGTGGTGCAACAGAAACAAACAAATGTATTTTCAAGGTTTAAATTGTTAAGAAAATAGATATTCAATCAAAAAATAATCTGTATCAAGTTTGTTGTATTTACTTGAAAAAACAAATTCTTCCTAGCAACTGCTTAAATGAATCTTACAGATGCAACAAGCCTTATTAGGCTTGATTAAAAAAATATGGATTGTTAATACTATATTCTGAGTCATCTATTTTCCCATCTGCTAGTAATTCCTACAATATGAACTATCAACAGAATGGCTAACAACAATAATTGCAACAATGGCAATTGCAAAAGGGGGTTGCCCATAGCACTTTCTAAGATTTAACCAGCGCATATCTTGGACTGTGCTGTGTGTTAGAGGTATCAGGTAAGAGAAACTTTTCTCTCCAACTGTTCACTTCCCTCTGCTGAGCAGAGTTTTTTTTTCTCTAGTGGAATGAGTTCTACTGATGGCTTCAAACTCTTTTTTTTCTGGTATAAAAAGTTAGGCTTGAGTCAGAGTCTAAAAGGTACAAGGTGGGCCTTTCTGACCAGTTCATCTCTACTATGAGTTCACACCCAGAATCTGTGAATCTCACTAATGAAGTTGTCACGTGCTTGTGCACAAGGAAATATTCCACAGTTACTGTTGTCTGTTCAGCTGCTCCCGTGCAGCAACAGGAGGAAACTGTTTCATGTTTGCTCATACAGCAAATCCTGCTGACCTGTCTAAGCAGTGTCAGGTGATAATGAGCTGTCTCGGACACCCACTGGCCACACATCAGAGCTCTGACTTGCTGCCATCCCCACTCCTGCTGTCACTACAGTCACAAGAAAACAAAGCTGGATGGGGAATGGAGCGAGAGCATTTATTTCAGGTTGTCTGAAGAGCAAGTATCCTTGTTGCAACTCACAAAGTCATACAAATATAAAAATGACCTCATTTACTGTAATTGTTTTTGCAATTTATGGGAGAGAAGGACTGACAACTTAACTTTCAAAAGCCAAAGTCCACTCACAGGACTGCAGTTATCTTAAGCATTTTGGGGGGGGAAGGTAAAATAAGCATATAGCACTAAGAGAAAATTAAAGATGGACAAGTTCATGTAATTTTAAATGTTTTTCTAGGGATAAAATTGTATATAAATTCTTCATGATTAATTCCTATTTTCACTACTAGAATTCTCTCTGCTCTAACATTAAAACTGAACATAATTTTAGCAACACAAAGCTAAATCTTAGTCACTACCCTCAACATTTTTCAGCTCTAGAGGACTTTGCTTAGCTTCACACAAAGTGACATTTCAATAGAAACCAAGAGGAAAAAAACAAGTTTTCTGTAGCATTAGTGCATACTATAATTTGCAAACCTTTTCTGAATACTGCCCAGGACTCTCCTTTGAACACATTAAATACTGCTAATACTAAAATTCAAAAATCATGAGTTGAGTCCTTTACCTTCATTAAATTACCCTTAAAAATAGATTCTTAAAATAAGATGTTTTTATGTGAAGGGAGGTTTCTTTTTATTTCCCTTTTCATTTCTAAGTCATCAGGAGGCAGCTAGAATCTAAGTATTTCTGCAATTAAAAAAGGCTAAAAAAGCTCACGGGAAAAAAAATTTAGTAGTCAAAAATTTTAATGAGGTTTCCTGACTATGGGAACTGAAGTCTAAGAAAAAGCATGGTTTATCATGAAAAGCAATGCAAAATTAGCAATAATGTCCACGTTTGCCTGTTGCAATTTTACCCAGTTCCTGACAAAACCAGTAAGGTAGTGTGCATTAATGCTTCATCAGATTCTAAGCAGTTCAAACATATTTCACATTGTTTCTACCTACTACAGCAACTGGTTCTCGTGTAGCTGTCAGGTATATAATTTTCACTAAAATAAATAAAGCAACACAGAAGAGTCTGAATATGGGGAAATAAATTGAAGCAATGTCTCTCAAAGACCTGGCAGCCTATAAACATCCATTAATAAGCACCTTTGAGATCAGTTCTTTAGTATCTGACTGTAAATGTAAAAAATAAATTTAAGTGTACAGAAGTAAAAAATCCTACCATTCTCTCTTTCCTATATAATTTACACAGTGTATATTGTTACACTACATGCCTGAGTCTTCTGCAGCATGACACTTTAATTTGCTATCACTTTCTCTTTAGAATTGCATCATCCATCACAAACATTTTTTAAAATCACTTTTAGAGCATCACAGGCAAAAATTGACAGTTTGAAATTCCTTAGAGAAGATCTTGGTGGTTTTTCATATACTGTGATCTTCTATACCAGGAATGTCAAGCTTAACAGTACAGTTTGTCCTGAAGAATACTATAAATATTTACTGGGGCTCCCACTAGAGTAAATAAGCTAAAACTTAGGAAAAACACTCCATCTGGATACTCAACAAGATGTTTAAATTTCATTGTAAATATACCCACACAGTGCTGATGGCAAAATAGCTACCACACCTGATCTAAAAATATACAGGATTTCCCCCCCAGCCCTTTCTACTTTTGGAGAAAAAAAAAGCATGGGAAGAAAAAACAAACAAAATAATCCCCAAAACATCTTTTCAAATATTACCAAAGCTATAAAGCTTTTAAAGGAAAATTAATTCTTTAGCTAGAGCTCTTAGTGTACTAAGTAAGTAGAATCAAAAAGTCAGCATTTTATCTTTATTAGTCTGCAGCTCTCTAGGGCAAGTCCTTTTAAACTGTCTTTCATACTGTACTCAGCTATCAGCAGGTACATTACAGTGCCCCTGAATTCACCACATCACATTTCAGCAACCATAGTTATCATTCAACTACAAAAACCCAAATCTTATTACCTTCATATCCAAAAGTTTTCTCAAATTAAGGCACTGCCTCCCTATCCATGAGAAGATAATTTTTAAATTACTTAAAATACTCAGAAAATAACAGTATTACATTTTTGTAAAATTCTATTAACCTACATGTAAATGCAAGCTGTATTAAGAACAACGATATAAGCTATTAGGGATGAGAAACATTTTAAAATATAAAAAGGTTGTTAGGACACCCAAACATCCTGATGATAAAATAAAAAATGAAAGATGCTCCTAGTTTTGCTAAAATATTTCGTAAGTGCAAATCTATAATGAAAAGTAAAGACATAAGTAACATGAAACAGAAACTCTGAGGTTAAAAAAAAAGCTGTATTAAAATCTACAAATTCTTTAAATGCCTAGTGATATAATTTAAAGTTATTTTTTCTCAATAGTTCCATTTAAGATTATTTTTAAAGTAGGAAGAAAAATGGAAACTCATTTAATAATGAGCTATGACACAGGAAGATGCATGCACAGCAATAACCTTGGAGTTAAAACTAGATCCAGAAAAGCATTTAACCTGAAGAGCAATGCAAGAGGCTAAAAGAATTTTAAACCTCAAACCTTAGTGTCCTAGTGAGGGACAATGCAAGTGAATCTCAATTTTCTTAGAAGCATAAAATGTTGACACTCAAAACTAAAACAACAAAACTACATGTTCCTAGCAGGGAAAGGCTGTTGGAAGAGAGTTGCACCTCCCAAACCCAAAATGCACATGCAAATTTGTATTTTATTTGCTGAGAAAGTTATATTCTTTAAAAGGAATAAAATTCACTTAAGTTTAAAACAGCCAATTCAGAAAGGACCTAAAAAAATAACAGATCATCTTTAATAAATGGAAAAATGATACACATGCTGTTTGCTGGGGCTTGTTTCACACAGAAAGCATTCTGATAGTCACGTACAAGAGAGGATGGGTTTCAACCACTTTTGATACAAGACAGACAGAAAAAATCCTATAATCCAGAAACTCAGGGCAATTTATAGGCAATAAATGCCAGGTTTATTAATCACCGGGAGAAGGAGGAAAATACAGCAAGGGCAGCAAAAAACTGCCAGGAAAACTGAGACATCAGTTGTAAGAGCCCTGGAAAAAAATTGTAGAATCTGAACTTGCAGCAACTGAATAAAGGCTGGGCTAAGCTGAGAGATTTAACTAAGCTCTTAGTCATGGCAGGAAGAAGAAGAGATCCCTGCCTCAGGAAAGGCCTGCAGGTTACCACGCTGCGATAGGGATTGGGGGTTGATGACAGCCAAGTCCACCTGAGCTTGCTTAAGCACCAACACACCGCCCATGGATGCTGCACAGAGACCTGCAGAGAACCGGGAGGGAAGAAATCAATCCCCCAGACTGAATCGATCAGCACCAAATTTTCTTTTCTGTACAACTTTAAAAATTTAGGAGAAGCACTGTTGGCTTTTAAAGAATGTGTCTCAGCCTGTAGTTCCTCAAAAAGTCTTTATTACTTGCTCGATAATTTTCCTGAATTCTTTTTACCCCCCACAGAATTGCTTGACTACCTGTTTAGTTTGATGTGTTTCACCGTTTTCCTAAGCACTGGAAGAATTCAGCTTGCTGAAAGATTGGGCTCCCAATAGCAGCAGCACAGCCCACAGTGTCCCCAGACAACACCAGAGTACTGTTCCACTCCTGCATGGCATTCAGCAGCTCACCAGCCACTGGGACTGGAGATTTCATTTGCTTATGGCAGCTTTAGTGTTATGAAACTGATAAAAATTGTTTAGGAAACTCTATTTTATTGTGCTCAAGAACTGAACAGATTTTTAAAAATCTCTTTACATCTTAAACAATAGCTTATTAACTCTTCCTAATGCTGCCTTCTATTGAAGTTTTATCAAGAAATCATACTAATCAGACACATACTGACGAGTTTCAGCTGGTTCATTAAAGTGGATTTAGTTTTTCTTTTGTCATAATGCACCTGCCCCACATTTGGGAAACACATTGTAAATAAACACTGACTATCAAATAAGATTTAATGAACCTCATGAAATCCACTGTATGACAGGCTAAATCTGGTAGACAGCCACTGTCTTGCTAAATTAGAACTAAAATAAATGAACAAACACAGAAAGGGACAATCTATCAAATAACACCACTTAGCTAGCAGCTTTTAAATAATATACAGTATCCTTTCCTTTACAAACACATAGTAGACCACTCTCACTACAAATGATATACTAAGAAATATCCTGAAAACACAGAACAAGATAATCACTGAATCTGTCATGTCAAAACACATTAATCAAGAATTCCATGTGCCAACATACAACTAAAGGCAACACTAAATTTAAAAAATTGACCTCTCTCATCTTAACAAACAAGAAATCCAGGGTATCTCAACACTGAACAGCACACTTAACCATACTCTAAATCTATTCTCTAAAATACAATCTACCTTGTGAAAAGTGTGATGCTCACTCTGTATTAATTTAGAAACTACATTTATTGATTGAAAAAGATTCAATGATTCCGTGGCATATTCACTTACTGAGTCCAGAACTGCCAAAATCATTTGACAAAGAAATATTTTACTATCAAACATTTTGTCTATGACTCAAACATTAGTGCAATCAAGACAAATATTGGCACAGTTCTTTCTCACGTTCACAGTATTACCCCCTAGAAAGGTATACAGCATTTGATTTATTTGCTTTCTCACAGAGGACAGAACAACACTAGGTTACTTAATTAGGCTTTTCAGATCGTAATCTGCAGATACAGTTTTGATTTACTACCCAATGCAAACAGGTACTGGACAAGTTCTTGTGCCAATGCTGTTAATTAATCCCCATTCAAATTTAGAGTGTTCACTATTCCCCTTCTCTACCTGATGCCAGTTACACAGCCCACAGCTCAGGAGTGGTCCGAGCTCTGCAAACCCTTACAATGTGACCAAAGTCTCGGTGGAATCTTTCTGGCCTCTCTGCTGGTTTTCCAATTCATCTCTTGAGTCATTATCTAGGGTTCAGTTATGCTTCAATTTTCTAGACTTAAAAATCCATAAAGAAAAGGAAAATAATTATAAAATCTTAACCATTGCATAGTATATCAACAATGAAAAGGCTACACACACTCTACTTGAACATTGCTTAAATTCAGTGTTCAAGTGCAGAACATCGGTAATGTTCAAGTGTCTGTAACTTCAAATCTAAATCCCTCTCCAGAAAAACTGTTGGGAATTTAATCCAGGTTTTAAAATTGATTTTCTGTTCATGACTTGGAAACCGAAGCAGAACCAAGGGCCTCATCTATATTATTTCCAACCTTAACTACCAGGGCAGGCAATAATGTGAGCTCTCATCCAGCACATTCCTAGACCACATAAGGAAAATGTGAGCCAGACAAATGCATTCCTCAAATGCAAGGTGTCAGAACTCAAACAAAACCCATGCTCAATGCAGTCAGCCGCTACATACTTCACAGGTTCAGCTGTAAATAAAATTATGTGTTTCACAACAGCACTTTCAGAAATAATTAAAAGCCAAAGAAAAATTTATTTCAATTTACAGTGCCTTGTAAAAGCAGTTCCCTTGCTTTGACCATCTTCATAGCAGTGCTTTTCCAAAGTAAAAATTAAAATATAAATGTTGAGGTTATTAAATGCTCTCCCAGTTTTTTTAGAATACATCACCGGGGTTTCTGCTTACAGAATTCCGCAGTTTGAATGGTATCCCGCACTCAAAGACATAACACTCAAGAGAGACAAAGCACAAATTAATAGGAGCAGTCACGTATTAAGTGTCATTATTCAGTTTGTAAGAATAGAGAGCGTGTGAATAACTCCCTCCTGACTTACAGATCCGATGGATATGTATGAGCATAAAGAGATGTGGGAAAACAGGTTTGGTGTCAAAAAGACTGCATATCTGTCCTGGACTTTAAATATTAATTTAACAACACACATGGATTACTTCTTGATCCAGTTATTGCTCAAGTCTTGATGTGGGCACTAAAATTCACTGTCAAAGAAAAACTACTCTCAGAAAGACATAAATATACAGCCCACATTCCTGAACTGATGCAGATGAAATTCACCTTATGGCAGAAGGATACAGGACCAGCGAGAGGAGGAATCATGTGCATCTCTAAAACATCTACATCCTGTCACAACCAGAAAACAGCACCATGTCAAATAGTTTAAAACTCAGTAATAACATTCAGCAACAAACCCCAAGAACCTCAAAAATACAATAATTTAAAGAGTCCCTAGTACTAGTCTCCTCTCTCCTTTTCACCCCAAACAGAGAGATATATTTTGATTTGCAAACTCAAACGATTTTCTAGGTAGACTCTACTGGTGACAGAGAAGTGGCTTTTGGATTTAAGCCACCATCTTCTGAAATGCTGCCACAGCTTTGAAAATAAACTGCCTTGTTGAACTACCACAAATATTGAGTAGGGGACCAACTAGCCAATTCTTTCCTCTAGAATAAACAAACTGCCAGCTCAGGTTTGGATGAGGAAAAAAACAGACTACTTTTTCTGCTTAATGTCTTTGAGAACTGCACTGCTGCTGACACAACTGGAGACTTGCATTCTTATGGTCTGATATCAGAGTGTAATCAAAGACTAGATGTCCCAACTTCCTATCATCACAGAAGTTACACTAGCAATTTAAGATTTAATGCTATAGACATGTAGAAAGTAATGTTTTGTTGGTTTTTTTGACAACACTGAAAAGCTAAGGTTTTTAATATTACTACTTCATCTCATACACACATATATGCACAAAGTTGAAATTACAAATGTTGTATAAGCCATCAGAATTCACAATGCTGTAAAATCAAACACGTTAGAGAAAACAAAAAGTAATTTAAGCAAATTATTTTGTTACAATGAATGTCGAATTCACCAAAGGCTCCATTGAAAGGCACGATGAATGCAAGCAATGACTTCAAAATATTTTACATTCCCAATTATGAAGAGGTATTTTAAAGTAGTAATATAATGTTGCATACAAAAAAACTTGTGGGACTGGGCCATCACTTAATTTTGTAATGTACGTAACTTTGCTTCCATTTTCATTAGTGATTCTGACTTGGTACTCTCATTCACAGAGGTACTGCATTCTTGCAGTCCTCACCCATTTCAATCTCAGACCACTTTCCTCTTTCCTCAGTATCTCTTATTGATTTAAATACAATCTTAGAGAAAATTCTGCTGGGTTTTGCCATCATTATCTCCAAACCTCTTCAGTTCTGGGAGTTTGTATTTATGCCATCTGATGGTCTGTATTGCACAGGAAATCCTAGTAATTATGAATTAAATGCCTACTAACATGGTTGATGATGATGTTGCTAGAATGCCAGTCACGTTTACCAGATCCTGGTTGTCAGAATAATAATAGCAAAGGAGTATTTTCTGTAATTTAACAATTTCTCCTACTTCAACAAATGTCTTCTATTTATCCTCTCCTAAGTAGCATCACAGTGCATAGTAAGTTGGAAAGAAGCAGCAACATTGCAAAATTACAAGGCCATTTAAATTAATCACATTAATTTGCTTAATTATGCTGAAAATATTTCACCTCTTTCTTAGCATCATAATGTAAAATTTTGGAAGCAATGTAATTTGAAAATTGACAAATTTGCTATTTAATGTTGCCATAACAACCATAGAAAATTGTGTAAGAAAATACCAAGCAATAAAGGATGAAATGCCATAGAAACAGATAAGAATAGAACAAGTTGTGTCAGTACTAGCCTTAAGGAAAATTTTAGGCACAGAAAACCTCATGGACAGAATTATGAAAAGATGGAGAAACAGAAAAGGGCAGTTAATGTTGGGAAATCAAAAACGTAGTTATATGGCATAGTGCCAGTGTTCTCCAACAGAGATTACAGGCAGATTAATCAAAACCTCTATGAAAACTAAAACACATTAGATAAAAATTCAGCAGAGATTATGTCAGAGACTTGTTTTACTTTTTTTTTTTTTTTTTTAAATCTCTTGCTTATAATAATATTGCTGCAGTGTTGCACAATATAAATAGTCAAAAGCCCTCAAAACCTGAATACAGTAATAGCTAAATTGCTGCCAGTTCTACACGGTTTTCTACAATTCCCTCCAGCAGAAGGAACTAACAATTGACTTAGGAAGTTATGAAGGAATTCAAATGTAGGGATCTATTTTCCTGTAGGTCAACCCACTACTGCACTGTATAATAAATGAAAACATGAGATGATATCATTTCATCTCTGCTCCTCACCTTTCCAACGACCTTTCAGAGGAAACATCCTGAAGCCTGAATTTTGTTTAACATGGAAGTCATACGGGCTGGATAATATGACATTCCTACCTATGAGCAAAACATCTTTAATGCATTTATTCTTCCTAAAATAAAAATAAATGTTATACAGATATCTCTATATCAAAGCTACAATCAATACACAGGCCAGTCTAAAGCAAAGTTTTGCGTTCAGTAGAAGAAATAGTGCATTTACAGCTCTTTTTTTAAACAATTAACAAGTCAAAATTGAACCTCTCTCTAGTAAAACTCCATTTTGCATGTTATCCGCTGCCTTGTATTGACAGCATAATCAGGAGAAACACCACCTTCTCACATCTCTCTTGTTTCAAAGGACAAAAAAGCAGATGGGATTAAAATGGAGCTCAAACCAAAGATGGTATATTTAGATTTGAGTCAGCAGACATATGGAAACCATTACGTAAAGAAGGGAATTGTTGCATAAAAACATTCAGGTGAGATGCAACTTAACCAAAGACAAGAATCTTGGGAGCAGCATAAAAAACGACAGAGACTAAGGAAGTAGCTTCATTCTACACCGAATCTAACTTAATGACAGGAGGTAGCCTGAAGGGTCAGTCCTGCTGTCTGAAACCCTCAGGGCTCCTGACCACTTCCTTGCATGAGATCCACCAATTCTGCAGCTGCAGGGTGAGCTGAGAGAAAGGAGAGAGGAGGACAAGGAGGTGTCAGACATGTTTTAATTGACTCAGCTCTCTGGCTACCACGTCACTGCTATGACTGAGACATGAAGAGAAACAGCAATGAGCTGGTGCCCCCTTCTGCCATGCCTCTCTCTTTTCACAGCTCCCATCTCCTGAATAAACTTGGGGTATGCCACCCATCTGTCCCTGGTTCCAAGCTACAGAGGCCATGATCAACCTTTCGGCAGGCCAAAGACAAGAGCTGACTATGGACCTCAGGCTACAACCTGAGCATAGGTGTCAATCCGGATCTCTCTTCTCAGAGGCAAATTAGAGGTGATAGTATTGAAAATTAGAGCAAATTAACTCCTTTGAAGCCTTCACCTTTGCTGAATTTGGACAACACAATTCAAAAGTTATCCGGACACCTGCACAATCACATAAGTCTAATTTCCTCAAGAAACAGACAAAAAATAATATGCAGCTAGATGGCACAAAAATAATCTTTTTACAAGGTAATTACAAATTGGAAACACCAACACGATTAAATGTTAGCAGAAAGCATGTAGTAAAGACTGAGTATCCCATTTTGAATGAGTATAGGTTGGGGGTAGATTATAAAAATCTATGAATGATGGTTGTGCTTTCATGACAAAGTGAATAAAATTGATTTTATACAGTACAACTACTAAATCTTATAAAATATTTCCCCCAAAGCTCTGGCAACAGGATTACTAGTTTCCTTCAAATTCAGTCTGCCTGCAGAACTGTAAACAAAATTAAATACAACAGTGGGGGATTCTGCAGGTTTGGAGTTAACCAATACTGCAGTTTTTATCTTCCTGGTATTCAGAGCACTTTAGAAGAAACTTAGAGATGGTGTATCCTCAGCATATTTTAGGATCCATGGTATATTTGACAGTGAAATAACAAGACCAAAAAACAGCAGGACATCTGAAAACCCAACAAGCTGTAAGTGAAAATTTAATGCCAGCAAGCAAAGCTTTTGTACTAGTTATTTCTTGTGGGTTTGGGAATAGTAGAATTACAAAATGGAATTTTAAAAGTTTTTCTTACTTCACAATATTTTTTTTAAATGCCAAGTGCCCACAGTAAATGTTTTGTTAGGATCATCAGTCATTATCAGTGGGCTATACAATACATACTTTTTTGAAAAGCCTTTCTATAACACCATCCCACAATATAAACTGTTGCAATAATTTTTTATGTTCTTATATCTCTTCCTAATGCAAACTAAAAATATTATGAGAAAAATGAAAAGGGAATAAAAGCAACAGAACAAGAATCTAGTACCATGGATTCTTTCATTCTCTCTATAAATTTGATCTTCTCACATTTATAAAAAGAATGTGAATTAGGCCCAATAGTGGATGTAGATGGGGACCTACTCAAATGCTGCTGTTATACAACAATGAATTTTAAGGCACAATCTTACCCATCAATTGTATTTCTAAAAAGCCTTCACACCCTTGAAAAGGAAGAAAGACCATCTTTGGAGAAAAAGTTTCAGATGACACCTCCAGCCCACGCTGAATGTTGCTTTAGTGTTACTACTGAGGTTCTGACCTGTGTTTAATTAACTGCCCCTGGATGAACTTGGAAGCATTCAAAACCTCTCTTGGAAAAGCCTCCAAAAACTTGGCATCACATCTTCTCATCATCGTGCAAAAGTATCACTTTATCAAAATTCTTATTCCTGAAGTAATGACACTTTTTACTGGTAAGTACTTCACAACTTCGTTCAGTTTTACTTCATGCTATGCAACATGTAACACTGAGGTCAAAATGTGTTACTAAAACAACAGGCTAAGATTATTCACAACCTGAACTGGCAAAACAAAGGCAGTGGGGAAAGGGAGGTTTTCACTCATTGTCATCCAGCACAGCACACAGTCCAGGACCATGCAGTTTGTTAACACAGTACTCATCCTGTAAGGCAGATGGCTTTTCACAAAGCAAAGTCTGAAGTGTAGTCTAATTGTATTTAGATTCCCTGTACCACATCATCATGACATATGTGTCAATTTAAAGGATTCAACTAATTTCAGGTGACTGCTTTGAAAATTTCAAAATCAGAAGTCTCAGATAGCTACTGTCAACAACAGAGCTCTGACTGAACATGGCTCAGTTTAACCTTTCAATATGTATGCCCTAAAAGTAATATATTACTTCTTAACATAAAACTCCCCCACACCAAAACTAGAACCCCTCAAAATGTGAAGTGGCCTTGTACATCCACTCAAGAAGGAAGAACTAGAAAGGAAATTTTGGCATGGAAGAGTCAGAAAACTCTCCATTCATTATTCCTATGAATGTCCATCTAGATTCTAAAGCACCAGTGTCAGTATGAGCCTGACATTTACCAAAAAAAATCTGAAGGCATTTACCAAACTCCTGAGATGACTCCTGTGGATCTCCCTAAACTGATACAAAGTCCTGCTGTACTTATAGGAAAATCTCTCTCTTGCTGGCTTCACAAGCAGATATGGCTGCTACTAACTAAAATAATAAAAAGCATCATTTTGACTCTGTACTTTTGTCCTTGTAAGTCAACATATGTTTTTTTATGTACATTTGTAGTAAACAGTCAACAGTAACCACCACAGAAAGGAGAAAATCTCCTTTAGAGAATATATCAAGCATGTAAGACATTACTCCTACATAAAATAGACACTATATGTTCATGAATGCATTGAACACAGCAATTCTAGTTAAATTTCACAAAAAGTGAGCTGTGATCATGGACTGCCTGGCACCAAATACCATGTACTTAAGAAGAGCATGAAGCTTGACGGCATAATCAGATAAAAAAAATAAAACTACTCCTAAAAAACTCCATATGGATAAGCTAGCACGTTTTCACTTAAATACCTGACACTTACTCAATTGATAGCCACCTGCATACAAAGCTCCTGGCAGCTTTAAAATAAATTTTTTCTTTCTTTTTTTTTTTTTTTTGATTAAAGAATATTCTTCAAGTTAGTTCCCATCACATCAAGCACAAACATGCTTCAGAAATGGAATGTGTCTTATTTTAATCTTTCACCTTTGCTCAGCTGAAGAAACTTGTATTGTTAATAAAAAGAGGCAAACCAGATCTTACTTAAATTATTATTTATGTTTTGTGTTTATACATTCTCAGGAACACTGCATTCCAAATTGATAACTACTTGTTTCTGTGGGGTTTTGTGGAGTTTCTTTTTTTTCCTTGATTGTTTGTGTTTGTGGGTGGGGTTTTTTTTGGTTGGTGATTATTTTGCAGGGTTTTTCGGAGGTTGTTTGTTTTTTAATATTTTTAATGCTGTCAGTCCTGCAAAAGCTAGCAGGATCACCAGGCTCCTGACTCAGTAGTTTCATACATCAGGCAGTTATTTCAATTTTTAGCTGAAAACCTCTAGTATGCATTCCATAAATCATGGTCTGGGAATAGGGGCATTCCCACAGCTCTGGCACCACTTTCTCAAAGGGGACTGCATATTCCCAGTTACATTCCGAGACCACGCACATACAGCCTGTGAACAGTCTTTCTTCCAGAGCCTGGTTAGATCCCAGCACAGCAGTGTATGTATGTACTAGCTCCAGGACAAACACGTGCAGGGTGGGTGAGAGCTTCCCTGTCCCACACTGTACAGCTCCTGGACTGTGGAGGAGTGTGGGCAGCTGCTGCAGGTCACCATCAACTACAACAGCTCCAGCACAGGTGGCACAGGTACATTCCACCACCTTTGCCTGCTGTTAGAGATGGGCTTATAAATGTACAGCTTAGACCACTTGCTTTATTTTCCAAATTAACAGAAATATTATCATGTAATAAGAAAGCAGCATAATTGTTTGGCAGCAGGTTCCAAGAAATGGATACTTTTGTGGATCCAAGGTTATCAGGATAAACTGCACAAGAAATGAATTCATTTACAGTAGGAAATAAGATTACAGAACAAAAATACAGACAATAGGGATTAGGATTAGTTATGTAGCAGTAAACCATGCAAAACCATGCAAAGAAATAAGGATATCTTTAAAAAAAATAAGCAGCAATCCAATATGAAAGTAATTTTCAAATACTATCACATTCCCATAACTACAACTAAACCAGCCCAGCAACACCATGGTAATCCTTCTTCCTCATCTGGGATTTTAACAAGCCTAAATTCTAAAACAGATAATGGGATATAAACAGAAGATTAAGAATTATCCCCTCATACTGATTCACTTGTCATAGTTTCTGGGCTTGCTGAAATTCTGGTCCTTCCTCTATAGAAAAACAAATGGCAAAAGGAATTGTCCAGATTCTGTGTTAGTATGTTGAAATTTCTCCCTCAGGAAACATGGCATAAGCACGAAGCTCAGCAACTTCCTTCTGGTGACTGCATTTTTATACGGCTGGCTGCTTTTTGCAGGCCTTCTAAGGCATCTCTCATCAATTCCTGGTCACTTTACTTCGAAGTCTACAGAAATCACATAACTAAACAATCTAGTTCTTTAAATTTCAACTGCATAGAAATATTCGAAATACTAAAGTATAGATATTCCTTGTTTCACCTGAATTCAGTGAGGTAAATTTATGGTATTCCAAAGGGATGGATTTTAGAGAATGGACTTTAAAAAAACAAACAAAGAACCCACAACAAAACAACACAAAAAAAACCCCCAAAAAATCAAACCAAACCAAACCAAAACACCCACCAAAAAAACCAAACCAAACCAAACAAACAAACAAACAAAAAACCAAAAAACAACAACATAAAAACCCCCACCCAAAAACCCCCATAAACCAAACTGAAAAACACCCCAATCCCCCCAAAAAACCAACTCGAAAAACTAAACTCCACATAAACCCCCACAAAATCCCCAAGAGCTAAGCAGATACCACTTTTGCAAGTACTAGCCTAAATTTTATGTATCCCTCTAGCTTAGGACTACTTTAATTTTTGAAGGCAAATCTAAGGGATTTCACTTGCAAATATGAAACTGAAGCAGCACATTTACTGTAGTTCTTTTCAGTTTAACTCTTCCCAAAATACACAGGGTATGAATAAAAGGGATGCCAGCCTTGGGAGATGGAAGACCATGAAAGTCTTCCTGGTTAAACCAACTTCCATGGACTCTGCCCTGGACTGGTAAGATCCATAGTTTACAATCCACCCCTGCTCTGCTCTGAGAGAACCACAGGGGCCTCAGGGAGGGTCAGAGGCGCAGAAGCAATGAATATCATAATGAATTCTGCATCCATTAAGGTTTGATTACTGTGTACTGTGTACACCATACTACACAAAGTATTTCCAGAGAAAGAAATTCAACCCACTAGTACAAAAGTACTCCATTCCCTTTCAGGTATTATTTCTGTTGCTTTGAACCGTTGCTTGGTGCTGCAGCTGTCAGTGGAAGTTCACCCTAATAACAAATTGCTCCATAGGCTCTCTAACTACCTTCGTTCTTTCTATGCCATAAAATTGTACATCATATATATTTTTGTTCCATTTAAATTCAACACTAGGCATGGGAACATATTTCTATGTTACAGGTACTTTTGCAAAAATCTGAGAGTAGTTTAATTTAAAAGCCATGGACAGCAACCTAAAGCAATTTTTGACCATGCAAAATGTTTTATAAATAGTTCCATGTGTGCTGTTCATCTGGAGTCTCACTAGAGACGAATAACGACCTTGTATTTCATTCTCATTTACTCTGAATTAGGCAAACCTTGTGGTTTTAATTACAAACTTAATACACCTGGCACGGTCTAATTACAGAAAACAAAACATCATTTAAACAAAGGGTGACCTTGAACTTAGTCTATCAAAATAACAGTTAACTTTAAGTTTTCAGTTTTTAACAAACTGCCAAGACATGCAATAGCAATTTTCCAAATGTGATCATATGCCTTTAGAGCAACAGATTTAGTGCATTAGGAAACATCTGTACACACCCTTTATGGCTTTCCTCATTATTAATGCAAATCCCTCTTAGATTTCAATAGTGCTATAAACAGTTCCATAGGTAAACACCAAGTTCACACTACTGATATGTTTAACGTTAGACTGTACTAAATCTAGATTTGACAAGCAGCAGCCCATTGAAGCTGAAGCAACTTTTTATCAGAAACTTAGTGATTTTGTGAGAGTATTGCAACTACAACAAAGGGAACACGAAGCTGTAGCAATGATGACATGCTGCAAAAGAGGCAAACGGCACTGATACCAGAAACTGAAATAAATACTTTAGAAACCACATTACTGTTGGAATGTGGTTACTTACCTGCTTGAAAACTGAGTATGTGCTTTAATTCCTTCTTCAGTTGTGTTGAAGAATTTCAGTGACAAATTGGTTTTAGAAGAATGCTCCAACATAATAGTGAATGGTCTTCATGTATCTGATACAATTTTTTTACTTCTATTTGTGACCAAGTAATGCTAAAAAGTATATTTAACAAAGCATCTGGGATTTAAAGTCAAAAGAATGCAATGCCTACACAAAATTCAATAAAACCTAAAATTTCTGTAATATGATGTAAAATGATATGTGATCTGGTTGAGAATCTTTTTCACATTGCAAATTCATTTTAATATGGGAATAACTTAAGTACACATTCTCAAAAGATTTCTAGTCATTTCCTTGTACTTGTGACTTTGGTTATCATTACAGCCCTAGAGCTTCCCACCTCAGCATGCCAGAACAGCAAATGTACAGTGCATTTGAGGTAAATGATGTCAATAACAGTACTGAGGAGACAGGAATTAAAACCTGAGCATGCTCAGCAAAGATCTACCAAACTACTGGCTAATTCACAAAGAGCTGGCTTTCAAAGATGTACTCTCAGAATACTTGTCTATGTTCCGTACTGCCGACCACAGCGTACTTCTAAAACAGAACAGTCCAGTGCACAAGGAGCAGAGTAGTTGGTTATTAGAAATTTTGACAATGTTTCAGCACAAAAAGATTGCTGTATCTGCTGACACAGCAAACGTTTTGAACACAGATGTCAAGAAAGTTGAGGTGTTTTGCAAGTATACCAAGTCTGAATACGTTGACACTTGTTGAGAAAAATAATTCTTCACCCATCAATAGATTAAAGAAATTCATATGAAAGTATCCTATATAGATAAGCAAATCTGTTCAAGGTTATCATGAATGCTGACAAACACACTTAATTTACTTGGTTGGCAAAATAAGAACAACATTGATTGTCTAAAGGAGAAAAGGATACCAAACTTTTAACACCCAACAGACAGAATTCAATAAATATATTAAAATAAAGAGTAAGAAATTATTTTACAACATAAACTATATATGTAATAGATGATGATTAAATAATTATATATGTCACTTATTATTTAAATGAACTGCAATAGCATTCAAACCAAGACTCCATTGCCTGACACATACACAATCCAAACTGCCTAGAAGGGGATATGATCTAAATGAGATTTGTCACAAAGTAGTACATGATTAGAAAGTGAAGATGAGATATATGGAAGTGAGCAGGATTTATGCTTCACAGGAGACCTGATGGTAGGACTCCTGAATCTTATTCCAGCTCTGCTGTGAGCTCATGTAAAATAACACACTTTCTATGTGTCTCTGCCACCATTCTCCTGATAACAACATTTTTCTTTTTTATCATTACAAGACTATAATTAAGGAAGTCCTTGAATAAATACTCAGATCTGAATCCTTCTCACTGTGGTCAGTGGAGCAAAAGGTCCCTGTCACTGCAATTATATTGCTTTAGCTCTACCAGAAAACCCTGTTCTCACAACATAGGCTATGCTGAACACACAAATATGGCACCCACTAACATACCACAAAAATAATGTGCCACAGGTTCAAACAGTATTCTATTCTCTTCAGATCTGGCATGGCTATGCTACTTTGAAATTAAAATAATTCTGTCCATCGAACAATGCTAGTGACATAAACATAACCTGGAGCAAAATAGGCACATTACATTAGCACAGAGGAATAAAATTAGCACTGGCAGTTTAAAAAGGTACTCTGGAAAAAAAGCCTTAAGATTATGCAGATAAAATGCTCTATAGGTGAATTTCACAAACTCTGAAATGAGTGAGAAACAGAGTTAAAGTGCAGTTCATCTGCAAGTAGGAAACAATAATAGTTTTTCCTGAAGAGAATTTCCCTAATTAGGAAAATAAAATCAAAGTCACCATTTCACAAGCACAATATAGGCAAATTAAGAAAATCTTTTTGTTCAATTAAATCTGATCAAAATAAACTGACATTATTTAGTCTCTGAACTGTTCAAAGCACACAGTTAATTACTTTACAGCTAGAATGACAGCACAATATACTTGTCAAAAATATGGTAAGGCAAATAAGAACACATCTCTAAAAATCAGTGCAAATTCAATTCTACTGTCTTTCTTCTTTTGTACTAGAACCAAGAGATAAAAAGTTAAGTTTCAAAGACTGTGTCCTTAAGTTGGCATTCATAGTTACAGTAGTGAGTTTAATTAACCTATCTCAATATGTGTACAGTACAAGACACTCTCTTCTTTCAAGCCCTTAATACCAGCCTTACATCACAATACAGTCCAAGCAGAAGATCATCTGCTATAAAAAAGCATTCCTACAAACCACTGAATTACATGAATGAAAAACACTGAGACTGAAGATAATGGCTCCATCCATGTTTTCTACACTACACAACTATTTTAAGAACCCTTGAGGCATCCTTGAGGAAAAAATTCCTTGCTATCTGCCAGTGGCTAGCCTCTTCCTTCAGTGAGACCAATAATTTATTTACATGGTATCTTAAAACAGTTCACACATGAAACAACAAAGAGGTTTTGTTTGGTTGGTTTTTAACTTTACACTATTTTGTCTTTGTGTCCAAAAGGAAAGATTCTGAGCTCAAAAACCTTTTTTCTGGATCTGTCTAGAATCCATCCAATGTGTAGGGAGAGAAAGTAGCTCCTTCAAGAAGATGACACACAGACCAATTAATCTCCCCTGGCTGTTGTCAAAGGGTTTACAAGGATTTTTACAAGGGTTTCCTGTGCTATGGTTACAAAACCAGGGATGACTTATCAAACTAAAATTATCGCCTGCCTGATGACAGGTGTCCTATTCCCAGAGAACCAGCTATTCCCACCTGTGAATGCTCATGATGCAAGTACAGAATCAACATACAGGGGAACCAATCATATTCTTGGCAGCTACTGACAACTTGGTTATGCTCCAGGGACCTTCAAAGTAGACATGAATGCCAAGTCTTTATAATAATTTCTGGGGTGGGTATTTATACAGTTACGTATATATTGTTTTAGTTGTGCAATATTCTCCCCAAGACAAACATGTAATGGAAGATTTAATAACCTATGTAACTTGAGTAAGTTATTCCTCCTTGGAGGAGTAAGAATTGTTGAAGATGTTCAAAGAGCTATAACTAGGCACAACATCATAAAATTTTAAACTGAAGATCAAAAAAATATTGTTTAGCTTTCAGATCTATAAACTGTGACACAGGCCCCAGAGGAAAGTGATGGAAGTCACCTTCAATTCAGACATGCTAAGCTAGTCTGGAAAAGCATTTGGTAGCACATTTACTTTAGTAGGGATACAGAAAAGATCATTTAGTAAGTAATTTTAATATCTTATTTTTCAGATTAATAGTAGTTTGGACAAGAACTACCCTAAAATAATACAGTAGTACACAAAAAAAGAAACTACTGAAGTCAATATTTAGTTGCTAATTTACTTTAGGACAACCTCATACATGCACTCGTATTTGAATTACCAGGTCAACACATCCCAAGTATAAAAAGCTCAAAAACCACTGAAAGAATAAAGCATTGTTCTCATTGTTTTGCATATTGCAATGGATATTACCAGTGGACTTGTGTGGTTTTGTGACTTTATGTTTTCTTTATGTTAGGTTTCATTTAAAACATAATGGGAAAGTGAAGCTCAAGTTTATTGGAAATTAAAATTTTGAAAGACCACAAAAAACCATGACAGTCTACATAAATCAACTTTTTTATCCTTTGCGAGAAAACCATCTATTCATAATATTTCTGAACCTTTCTGATTTTGATTTGAAGGAGAAAAATAACTTGTACAATTCTTTCCCAATAACTTAAAGAGTCATTATTTGCAGATTGTTTTGGAAAACTCCAAAGAGATAAGACCAGAAACTGATGATCCTCAAGTACTAGTGTATTCAGGTACATATCTTTGGAGAAATTTTGCCTGCCCACGAATTAGCAGCAGAGGCAAGTTTGCCTCAAATACAAGGTATTTTTAACATAACCTTGTCTATTCACAACTTAGTGGCAGATGTAAACTACACTTGAGATCCTGCAGAGTTTTTAACACAATTGAAGGTAGACTCTTGACTAACTAAGTGGTACTATAAACACAAGTTGTAAATCACATCCTAATAACGTAGGCAAGACAAATTAATGCCTTGCTGAATTACAGGCAGAAACTTGGTATTTTCAAAGAAGAGGGATGAGAGGGTCAAAGAATGCCAGTATGAATTCTCAGAGAGGCAAAGCCAGAGACAGGCAGATAACTTACAGAATAAGAAAGTTTAAATAGTTGATAGGTACAAATTACCAGCAGGAACTTATATTACAGTTAAGTTTACACACCTTCAGAGTTCATACCAAAACAGTTGGCACAGATTAATGTAATACAAATTATTTGATCTAACCATTCATTAACTGTTATCAGTGTTGTGCTGAAAGGAAAACTGGAATGAAGAGATCAAACAAAGTAAATCTGTATACTAGCAAGAGGAAACAAAAAACAAGAAAAAAAAACATTTAAAAAAGGGTTGCAAATGCTATCATTAGTCTTACATAGGAAAATGTAAAACAAGTTTTGACTCAGTTTTTTACTTACAGAATTACCAAGTGACTGGGATTTGACACCTATTACAACAGAAACAAGGCAGTGTCTCACAAAAACCCCACCCGCCTTCTACCCAATTTCAAGAGTAACCTTCTTTCTATTCTTTCTTTCTTTTTTCATACTGTATGGATATCCAAAGAATTTTAGTTTTAACCAAAATACCAACAGCTGCTGAAATAAGAGAACATGAATGTTTTCTATAGTCATATTAACATGCAGAAATACAACTCAATGTATTACACCAACTATTTACCTCCACAACTCCACTTCTCTAATACGGTTACAATTAGATTGTATTGCCATGGAGAATAACCACAGTCCTCTAATTTTGATTGCTGCTGAAGTTTTTCCCTTCATCTTTGTCCCAGAATGCCTTACTACTGAACAGAAATCCCCGTTCTTCTAAATGCCCAGATAGGAAATCAAAACCATAAACCTGGCAGTGAAAGAGAACAAGCATTACAGTTTCCAATGTCAGCAGAAGACTTGCAGCCTCATGGTGGTTTCATTATTTTCATTTTCTTGCAATAGTGTGTGAAATTAACAACCCCAAAACTTAACTGAGTGGTTGTTATGTAAAGAACCACACATACAGATGTAGGATCCTTCAAGTAGAAGTTTCTTCTGAATTTATGTTTTCTTGTGTCTCAATTTCTCTTACTTCATTAAACTAGTGGATTTAGAAGTATCCTTCCTAAAATTTGCTCTTTAATTCCCAAAGACCTTTTTTTTTTATAAATAAAAATATACACCACCACCTAAAATAAGTTATTGAGCAGTAACCAGAATATCTTTGAAATGGGATGCTCTATGCATATACACTCAAGGCCATGTTGTGGAGGTTGCATATGTGAGGTACCAACCGGTAAATGTGCATCCTTGGTTCCTCACATCCAGAATCCCCAGTAACTTTCAATGGGACTTCACGTAGAGTTCAGAATATACACATGAACATAATTTCTCGAATAAGTTCCGTTACAAGCTGAACCCATCAGCTGACTGATGAAGAAATGTATAACCTTGAGGAAAACAGCTGAATCATGCACAGAAGCCCTCAGTGATGACACTGTGCTTACAAAAGGTGCACATGGAATTTACTGAGACAAATCTGGAAGTCTCAGGGATGGAAACATTCACTAGTGTACCTACTTGCCAATCATCTATCTGTTGCAAAATACCAAGACAGCTCTGAGCCAGGTCTGACTTGATTACAATTCTGAGGACAGCGAGTCACTCCACTGAACAGCCAAGAAACGCATTCAGGTCACCCTGAAGCCCTTGCACTGCAGAAAAGGCCTTCTTCTGAGAAGTTCCAGAGAAGGTTGACGACTTTAACGAGTAGGAATTTGGAAGCAGTACTTCTGTACATGTGATATGGGGCAATTTGAGGACAGTTCCAAAAGAAGAAATGAGAAAGCAGCTAGACTGATTCTCTGTATCTGGCAAGTGTAAGCAGTTATGTAGAGACTCACTGAAGTGATCTTAACTGTAGGACAGATGGTATTCGTGCTTTAGATGACTGAGGGAGAACCAGACCTGGCGCTCTTTCCAATAAAGCGAGCATCTGCAACGGTGCTTCTCAGTTACGGAGCTATGGCTGCATGACAGAAGTGCTGCATCAGGAAAAGATAGAGAAGTGCTGATACAGGTCATGAAAACTTACTCTTGTGTCAAAGACAGAGATGAACTTCTAGGTACAGAAGACTGCTGAAATGAGTCTTACCAGGTATGGTGGGTTTAGCCTTGCTAACAGCCAAATTCCCACCCAGCTGCTCATTCCTTTGTCTTTCTTATCAGGATAGGGGAAGAAAATTGGATGAGAAAGTTCATGTCTTCAGATAAAGACAGGGAGATTGCTTACCAATTATCACCATGGGCAAAATATATTCAACACGGGGAAAATTTAATTTATTGCCAACAGATTTGTGTAGTGAGAAAAAAAAACAACAACCAAAAGAATATTGAATCATAGAATGGTTTGGGTTAGAAGGGACATTTAATGATCATCTATAGTCCAACCTCCTTGCCATAGGGAAGGGCATCTTTCATTAGATCAGGTTGCTCAGAGCCCCATCCAACCTGACCTTAAACGCTTCCATGGATGGGACATCCAGTTCCTGTGCAATTTGTAGTCTATTCCTCCTTTTGATTTCCGCCCTCTACCAGTGAACATACTCATTCTAACAACTGAAGACACTGTTATCTGGGTACCACTGGTTAACAATTCAGCATTCAGACCTCACTGATGTTGTGCAGTGAAGGGCTCTTGTGCATGCATGGAATGTGTTGCTTTTCTTCCCCCCTTTTAAATTGATATGAAATCACATTCTGATTCTATGTATAAAACTCTTTGAAAGAACGTTAAGTCAAATACTTGAAAGACATTGGGAAGAACATCTTACAATTCCTTAAGCAACCTTAATTTGGTCTTTTTTTCTAATTATAACATCGTAACACATTGCTTAATTACGTGACTGTGGGTTAAAACTCAGATAAATAACAGGCCCATAATGGGTCAAGAGATCATAAATGCATCACACTCCTTAATTCTTGATCGTTTGTTTTCCACACCTGAACATAGTTTTTTAAACTCTTTTTTGCATTTAATGAGATTAGCTGAAACCCCTTCACAATTACCACTTTTTCCCACAACCAACAAATTAAAGATCACAGGTTAACATTCTCCTTCATATTTGGTTTAATAATCTACTTGTTAGAGATGGAGGAAGGTTTACAATTTGTAGCTTAAAAAGAACAAATCCAAAATAATGCCCCAAAATAGAACTGGGGAAAAAGAAAAAAAGCAGCCAGCTAGAGTATTCTATTCTATCATAGCCCCCACTGTAAGGTAGAGGCTCCAGGACTACTGTAACTAAGGTGCTTTGTTGGGGTCCCAACTACTCCTATGAATCTGAGGAGCAGTTAAAATAAGGTCTTCTCTTGATATCTGTGCTTGGCAAAAACGTACTTTCCTTTCAAACATGGACAACATTGCAACCATTCTTCTAATTCTGTAACATGAAAAGTGCACCAAACTAAAAATTGTATTACACCTCTACTAACCAAACGTTTTCATTATCATACTATACACTGCTGTTCACCTACTAAGTGACAGGTCTCACAAGAACCACAGTACACTCCAGATGCCAGGTGAAGTTCAGTGCACTGATTTTCAATTTAAAGCTGTAAAATAGTTTCTTGAATTGTCCATCTGCAAAATCTTCTCTCCTCCATATGTTATAATGGCAACTGCCTGCTGTAGAGGCATTTCAGATAGCAATTCACTGATTAAAACTCTCGGGTTATTTTTCAATGAATGCATCTTAGCTCTGGAATTAATTTCTCCCTAACCCATGGTCTAACAGCTTATGTTTGCTAACTTCCCTAACAGGGGATACGGAATTGTGGAAGAAAATTATCATTGTGTTCGGTGACAGGACAGTATGAGGACCACAGGACATGGGTACTATCATTCTTTGGAGGTGTTTTATTTTGGGAAGCTGCAACAAGATGAGAAGATGAACAAAGGAAGAAATTAGTTGAAATCAAGCCAAATTAGTAAACAGCTTCAGTAGGATTTGGATAATATGTTTTCTAAAGCATCTGTGTTAATTCCAGGGTAGCACAGGTGTCTGTAAAAAATATGGGTGCAGGGAACACAGTTTGATGCTGGAAGTGATCCAGCTCTCTGCACACACATGGCTGCTGAACCTTTGAAACTTAGCACTGCTTGGTCCTCGGTGAGCTGCTGTTGCCATAGCAACAGCTCTTTAAAACATGGAAAAACAGGTCAGGTAGTTTCAAAGTAATCACTGTTTCCAATGTCACTATTTTCCCCTGTAGTTTTGAATAAGCCCACCTCTGAGATGACCACTAGGCTGTTGCCATAGAGTCATCAGCCAGCAGAGAGAAGAAAACAAGGCTCTTGAGTTTCACAGGTCACAGGGATGCTTAAGTAACATGAAGTTTGGCCTCCCTCCACTTACCACTCTTTCCCCCCAATCCTTCAGAAATCCCCTTCAGAGGTATCAGCTCTTTTCCATCTCTTTTTCTCTGCAAATATTATTTACTCTGAAAACTCTCTGGGGCTTAAGATTTTTAGTTTTGTTTTTTAAATAAAAAAGGATTGCAAAATTTTGAAGTTAGATCCTGATAACTGCTGAGCCTAAGTCCAAAGTGCATTATTTGGCCATAACTTCATTACTCCAAAAGGCTCTGTGTTACAGTATCATTCAAAAACCTTATGCAAGGAAAAACAACCATTGTAAACCAGGTCTTTAAAACCCATGACAAGGAAGTTAACCAGCTTGAGACAACAGCTGGAACAGTTGAGCATGTACACACCAAGCAATTTCTGCCAATTCCTTCTCTGTTCCTCCAATGTAGTATTAAAGGTGGATTGCACACAGGTTCTCACACCTTGACCAATCATAGGTCACAGACAAAGTCCCAAAGGACAAGTACTGGTTTTATTTTTAATTTAATGTCTTTGTTACTTTAATTGAACCTGCCTGAATGCTAGCTTACTTACAATTGTCTCTTTATCTTGCCTCACAGTTGTATTCCAATAGTTAATGGCAACTCTTTGGAAAGACAAAAATAGCGATGAAATTTACAACTTTGCAAAAGCACAACAAAAAACACATTCCATCCTACACACACACATCACAAGCACCATGGAAATACCACATTTCTCTCTCTACAAACATTATCAGGATAATAGTTCTCATCTTGAGGTGGTTATCCACCTCTGTAGAGCACACATTCTTCTTGTGTGTGGATGGCATTTATAATATGTAACTATATTTAATGGCAATCTTAAAGTGACCCAAGTGTTTGCACTTGAAGCACAACCCTAAAAAAAAAAAAAAAGCACCTCCTCCAGGTTGCAGTGGGAACAATGCCAAAGGAGCTCCCAGTAAAAAAGCCTCCTCTTCCATTCACACACTTCTTCAATTAATTCCCTATGCCAAAAAGCATAATTTTCAAAAAGGACACAACAAAATAAAATAGATAGTAAAAGTAAGCTGTCCCAAAATGACTAAGAGAACTTTTTGCATCTAGATAACTTTTTGATGTAACGTGAAAGTTTGATCTGTGTCTTTGTTGTATGCTTTTTCCTCATTCTTACTTGAAAGAACAATATTCAAATATAAAAAACCAACTAAATATACTGGGCTGTAGTGACACCATGAGGGAAAAAAATTCAAACTTTTTAGAAAGTTCCACCTAATTCACATCCACAAGCACTACAGCATACTTATACAGCATCATGCACCCAACATAGCACAGTTTGCTAAGTTCCTGCTTCTCAGCTGCAGACCTAACCTTGCCCATGACCCTTGCCTGCTGCAATGCAAAGTAAAGTAAGTTAAATTCTTCAAAATGGTTTAACTTAACTTGTTTAAGTTCTCACTATGCCACACTAAAAATTGTCATGTAAATGCAGTCAGAGTTCTCAGCTTCTTGGAATAGCTATAACCATTCTACTGTACCTTTAGAGCTTTCCTATTGAGCAATTTTTCCTGGAACATCTTATTTACGTTACGAAACTGGATTTTCTGACGAGTATTCTTATATCTGTACAACTTCTAATGTCAAACATAAATGTAAGCAATACCACTATCATTAAGCAGATGCTAGAGAAGTGTTAATTCTTCAAGTGTTTCCTTCTTGGTAATTAGATGCACTTGCCCTAAACTGAGGAATGCTGAGAGAAACAGTCTAAGTTTGAGAAATTTCTAACCCTAAATATAAATGCAGTTTTACATTTAGACACACAATTGAAAGTGTGTCTTTAACGGTCTGAGCAGCAAAACTTAACATTGACATCAGTAGGAGTTTTGCCACTAACCTTAACAAGCATGAGATTAAGTCTGCTATAAAGTATTTGTCAATAGTTTCAGCTTTATGTACTGGGCTTTAAATATAGCTTTATTTTTAAACTGTTACTCATATAAAAAATAAAGGAGGTATAAAAGTTTGTCAAATTTATTTTTTTGAGGGTTTTGTGTGTGTCTACCCTCCACATCTTGGGTGATTTTACACGGGGTTTTTTACCTCTTTAGGTACTGGTGCTGTCTATGAGGCACATATAACAACAAAACAAATGAAAAAAACACAGGTCTCCAAACAGTCAGATTCCAGATTTACACTGCACGCATCTTACCTTTTTCATCAAAAATCAAATGACTAGTGCATGTCAATGCAACAACTCCCAATAAACAAAAGTAAATGTGGGTTATAAGGCATTCATAGTCAGAGCTCTAACGTAAAAGAATGACATTTGGATAATTTCAATGCATACATTTCACACACTACTATAATACAAGTAAATGGGAATAATAAGTGTATTTTTATAGAAACACAGATTTTGCTTTCATGTTTCATAGGAGTTCCCCTTTATATCTGAAGTATGCTAGTTATAAGAAAATAAAATTTACATGTAAATCATAATTTTCTGGGCAATCCCCGGTTTTGGTATATGTTTACTAAGTCCACTCTAATCAGATATCTGAAGATATTAATTCAAAATAACAAAGAACTTCAAGTATTAAGAGTCCTCTGTTTGAAGTCAATGCCTGAATGTAGAAGTCTCTTTATTCCCATTTTACAAGATATTTGTAAACAAAAGCCACACAGATTTTTTTTCCGTTCTTCATAAAGCTCAGTAGCATTGTCAGCCATTTAATTTCCAGTATTTTGTTTATGAAATATTGTTAACATCTATGCTTAATATATAGTTGACACATGGTACTCACTGGCTGACAATCGAAACATGAGGCACAGAAATCTCATACAAGCTTTGCGGTTATTGAGAGCCACACAGACACTAAACTCATCCAAATTTCTTTTCTGTTAAAATTGCTAGAATCCTATCTGACACTTGAGTCCAATAAAAAAAAGGGGGGTGATGGTGTAAAAGAACGCTAAACCGAAAAAAAATCCCATGTTCTTTACCAAACCACAAGATGAGGAAATCCTTCTTGAAACTAAGAAGATACAAAAATTAACTGAAACCAATCTTGAAAAATTCCAGTCGCCCACTCTCCTCAGGCAAGTTTTATTTTTACTCCTTTTCATTAGCATTAATCATCATAGCAAAGAGTAGGAGAGCAGATTTTCCTGGTGGTAAATTTGCATGATATTGTCATAGAGATGATTTCAAAGAATTTTGCTGAAACCCTGAAGTGAAACATGCACCCCTTGGTGTGAGCACTCAGTTTGGGGATCAGACATTACACACAAAGGTGTGGTACACTGTCTTGACATTAACAGTGATTGATGGAACATGGAAACTCTTTGCATTAAATATCGTCCCTCTATTTTTTTATTTTTTTTTTGGTAAGAGAAAACAGAAAAGAGACCTGAAACTGAATTGGTTTGAGGGACAAAAAAGGAACATCTAAAACTTGTCCAGCCACAACTGCTTTTTTCCAAGGGTTTCAAAGCTCTTTCTAGGCTATACGCATTACTGAGCTATTACACAATGATCCTAAGGAGGTATATTAGTACAGACAACTGGTTACTAAGGTAACAAGATGCTGCTTTAAACCAGCAGCACTATCCCAGCTCATCAGCTGCACTCATTTCTTTCCTTTGTTCTCCTTAAACTATGCACAAATTACAGACTTGTTGTATAAGTGAATATATACACTAGAGCTATGCTTCAGTCTTCTCCATTCGAGCTAATGAGAAAAAAAAAAAAGGCATTAGATGATGCAAGCATTTAAACCCTTTGGTGTGAAGAAGTTTGATTCTTAACTCTATACTTAGAAAGTTCACTCAAAAATAAGTTTTAAAGTGTTTTCTCACAAGAAACTATTTTATAATTAAAAAACACATTGTGCATTGAAATTATTTGATGTGATAAAATAAGATGGTAGGGATATTTTAAACTTTTGGGAGAGAAAACATGGTTAAGTTCTACTGACCACATCTTTGGCCGGAATTTTCCAAAGGCAGACTCATGTTTGGAAATAATAGTTGACTGCTAATTGCGAAAACTGTCAAGGTTACCCAAGGTCTATCTCCTCCAAAATACTGATGCTCCTAATAAACAAATTAAGTATGTCACTGTTTCTGAGAGCTTGATGATTTTTAAGACCTAATTGTTCTCAACATCTCTTATGATTACAAACATCAGGCATCAGCAGTAGCTTAAAAAGTCATAGAATATAAGGCCATCGGAAACATTTACAGGAGAAGGTCACCTACAACAATCCTCTGCTCCAACTGGGATTAAATCCATCAAAACAGTTCCTGATGTGTTTATCTAACCAGGTCTTCAACACTTACAATACTGGCAACTTCTGTGACCCTCTGAGGCAATCTGCTGTTTACGTTGTTATCCATTCCTCTTACTATCTAACTTCAAATAAATTGTTGCAATTCAAGCCTGGGTTCTTGGCTCATCAGAATATGTCAGTAAGTAAAAACCTTTAATTCTGTTTTTAACATGTAAAAACGGAAAAATCTTTTTGGTCTAGAAAGGTATTTTCTCTGCTCTTCAAAGATACAAAAATTCATGTGATCTTTGTCAGATGGCACGATTCACCTTCCAAAACTGTCCAAGTACAGCACCGGCACTTTGGCATGAATGACTCAGTGATCAGAGTAACAGCTTTATAATAATAGTTATACAGTTTAAGATAAACAGAAAGTATTGATTCTCTTTACAGCCTAAAAAATTACTAGGTTTGATTTTCAATTATTTACTTATACACTAATAGAAGAAGGAACATATTCAAAGGAACATATTCAATACCAGTTGGAGAAACACTCTGCTCAGGTATTGTATTCCCCCACTCTCAGCACGAAAAATGATTTGCCTTTTGTGATAGGAATGTATAAACAGGATTTAGTTAAATCAGTCAGTATTTGACTTACAGAGCTTAAAAAAAAGTGTAATAGGTCTTTTCTCTTTGCCTAATGAGGAGCTGGGAGTGAAAACCCAGCAACCAATACTACATTTTTACTTTACATGTCAGGCTACAACAACCTTCCCTACTGCCTGCCTGAACAGCTGCATGATAATAAACCACGGTCACCACCTATAAACCATCCACTGTGGACTCCTAATACGAATATCTCTCCCACTGAATTACCAACACACATACCTTTTGTGTTTTTAAAAAAATCACTCAATACACAAGAAGTTCTGTAACAGCCACCTATTATGAAAGGTACAGAAAATCTCCACTACTGAGGTTCACACTGTCCTCAAAGAATGACCTAGATAGAGCATATTATACTCATTATGTTAAATTACAGTCTCTCCCCTTTTAGCTGTGTTGGAACTGAAATGAATGAAGTTCTGCATGGAAACTGTCAACACCAATAAATACATGTGTTTATCTCATATGCATATGGCCTACGCAAACCCAGAAACCTAAGTTTTGTATTTGCTTAGTTAAGAACATGTTTTCCTGGCAGCATCTGGAAATGCTTCATGATATTCAAGTAACTAATTAAAAACAAAGAAAAATTAAACTATGTTAATACTTCATTTAAATTACTTTGAAAAGAATCCGAAACGATTGAAAATAGACGAAATATGTTCATTTCCATTAATTAAAAGAAGACTGTTCCAAACAAACTCACCCGCTGCTTAAATAAAATTCGAATAAACACAGCCAAGGTTTTGGACCTAGACATATTCCCAGTGAAGTTAGCTCAGCCTAGTTTTATTACTGAAGTTTTAATTAAATTCTAGATGGTCTTCAGTCATTTTATGGTATTTACTTTTTTACCAAATTGTCACATTATACATTCATAAATGTTAACTGAAGAGCTGCATATCTGCAATACTATTATTTCACAATTATTATATTATTATGTATTTGTTCCTTTTGAAACCCAGGGAAATATTCTGCCTAGGGTAACAGATGGCTTTGTAATTTTTTGTTGCTATTCCAGAATCTTTAAGTCACCCAAAATGCATCTACTTAAACATGATACTGCAGTTATTGCAAAACATGAGCTACGTGTTCACTGTTTAATATTTAACAATCTGGATACCATTCCTGTTTGGCAATAATTCTGCTAGAGACAGAAATCATTACCCCAGCATTGCTATAATAAATAGATTTGCCTTTTTACATTTTATCATTTCATAGCAAAAAGTACATTACTCATTTAAAATTAAATAATGTATTTAATCAGTGCAAATGAAGTTTAGCGACTCATTCTTACTCATGTTAATTCACAGGTTACCATCAATTAGGTATCACTTCACTGCAGCTCATGTACGTCCTATATTAACATCATGTCCCACACTGACATACATTACTAAGGGGCAGAAGGACTTCCAGAGCAATTTTACATCTTAATGAGATCTAAAATGTCATGATACAGCACAAATGTAAGCAGCAGGTTATTTAACAGCATGTACACACCAATCTAGCAAGCTAAGATTTATCCGGGTATACCCATATAATAAAAATGTTGAGTACTTCTTGCTTATTAAAAGTGCACCTTTTTTGGTGAAAATTAATTTTTATAATGCCTATAAATTTGTGATAAATATATCACAATGTATCACAAAACCTTCAACTGTGAAAGACTAAAAAATTTGAGTAAACTGTTTCAACACCACCTTGCTCTCTCCAGCACCTACTTATCTAATGTGAAACATTCCCCATGGAAAGAACAAAGCTATCACAACATTAAAAACAACTCTTCTTAAAAGGACTGGTCAGTCAGATGGGCAAAACAAACACATCATTTGTTCTAATTCATCACTCTGATTCAAACTGCTGACTTCTGAGATATGACTAAAAGTTGGTCCACTAAAGAGTTAAGCCTCATTATGAAAAGCTGTTTATACCACACAGCTTTAACACTTCTAAGAATGTCATACCCATACACTACAAAGCTTTACTGAATTTTTACTTATTCAATGACATTGTGCCACTTTTACTCACAGTGAGTAGAATCTTGTTCATTACACTTACTGGCATCAAGGTTTGCCGTGAATGCAACACCAGTTAACCCCAAGTAATACTGACAGAATTAGGATTGAAAGTACTGCTTTAATTTTGCCATCTGCTGCATGCCTGTTAAAAATAATTAAAATCTGTACGAGAATTGCCTATAGACTGATAGAATTCACTGAAAACAAAAATCCACAATGATCCTTGAGTGTGAAATACACTTTAACAATTTAATATAAAAGTTGAAGTTTGAATAAACACTAATTTGGATTTTTTGAAAGAGATATATATCAAATCAGAGCTTCAACACTCCATTTCAGAGGCTGACATGGAAAAAAACCCCCAAAATATTTACAAGTACTTCCCCAGAAACACATTTCCCTAAGATTCACTGATATCAAAGACCCATATTTACGGTTTTGAGAATTTATCATCAGATGTCAGAACCAGACAACAGAATAACTGAAAACAAAGATTAAAACCAGCAACTCTACATATAGTCACAGAAAAGACAACATTCCTAAATGTTTGGCATTGAATGCTTTTGTTTGTTTGGTGGTGATTTCTTTTCAGAAAGCAAGAAGAAATGTAGTATAAAAATCCCAAACACCTCTCATGCACAAAAAACAGCAGCTTAAGTACTGAAGCATGCATAACAGGGTAAATTTGGAATAACGTAATATTCAAGGTGAGTATACAGTATCAGAATTAAGTCCAGTTAAAAGTTATTTGCAATATACCTGATCCAATACAAAACTTGAAGATCTGCAGTGGCAATTTTTCTTATCGATTCCTGGAACATGCCATCGAAAACCAGCACGGACTGATCACGGAACTGAAGGCCCACAGGACCAACAGTCCGAGATGGATCTCAAATTCCCATATGGCATCAGTGAAAAAGAAATAAGATCAGCTTTTGAATTTCAAAACAGATGTACTTCAATAGTGAAAAAACAAAGCATAAATATGTACTTAAAGAACAAAAAATGCTGCTAAAATTACTTTTTGTTTAAGGCTCAGATTGATGACTAAAGCATCTTATTTTCTTGGAAAAGTCTTCCAGTTCTATTTTCATTGGCAAGGAGTTTTTAAAATATTTACGTCAGGGCAGAAAACTACGCTCTCACAACAACTTTCAAACCAGACCTTGCGCTAAGTTCATTTGTGTTATTTTGTATATTAATTTATCCACATTGCGAGAAAAGTTTCCTGTATCATTTATTTACATTATTTAAAACCATCAGCAAGAGTGTAAGACTAACTGCTCTATCTGCATTACATGTATTTGTACATTTAAACAAATAACTATATTTTATCAAACAGTAACTGTTTCGTCAAACAGTAAGATAGACTAGGAATAGGATAAAATATCACTGTGCCCTAAAGCAAACATACCACCTGGACACAAGCATTAGCTCCCAGTTCTGCAGGTTTCGCTTCATAATACACAGAAAAAAGCAAACTGATTAGCTGCAGGGATTTATAAAGTTTGGGTTTTCTTCCCTTTCCCTTCTCTCTCTCACTTCAATGGCATTTCTGCTTCTGTAGTTCCTGCTTTAACAGACACATACACTTCTAAGTCTTTCCATCAATACATCTGAATATCTCTTCTTAGCATGGCACCGTCACTCACCCTGGCTCACAGGTGAAGTGCTCACTGGCTGCCAGCACTGTTATGATGTGTTTGGCTTACAAGGGTATGAAAGAATAACAGTATCATTCAACAAAGGAGTTTGGCAACCTCTGACTTACAGAGCATCTCACTTCTTCTATACAGAAAGGTGGAGTACTATTGGAATATACTAGCATTAAGTTGCATTTTGATCATTTATAATTTAGTTCCAGTATATCAATCCCTTCTTGAAATAAAATTATGACTGTCATCATTTACTGCTAAGATCCCTTTTTAGATCCCATTAAGGCTAATTCCAAACAAAACAGAATGGAATTATTTAGTACAAAAAGTCTCCATTATTTATCCCTCTCATGAATCATTTAAAGACTTCATGTCAGCAACTGAAAACATTCATGTTGATCTCACAAAGAGCAGACAATATATTATGCATGCTGCCCACTGATTTATCCTTTCAGAAAGTCTCTTGCAGGCCACTTGCCAATACTGTCACTTGCTGTCTAAAATATAAATAGAAGTGCTTCTAGAATATATATATATAAACAAATAATAATTGCCTAAGGTTCAAATCAGCAGGTTGTTAAAACCCACATCCTGTGTGGTATCAGCTGGTACCAGGCAGCTTCAGAGAAATGTATTTTTGAGTGGACTGCTCTGAAGCAGTACATCCACTACTGAAGAGTCTTCCTATATTCTTTCTTAGGTTGGATTATCTATGGAAGTATTTGGCTTTCATCATATTTAAAACAGAATACCATCCTACACATACACACACATACATTGTCCATGCAAATAGCAATTCACTTTTAAAAAAATCTGATCCGGTTTTCAATCAGAATAATTTTGTAGCAAAAAGCATTACAACACTGCCTTTTCAGGAGGCCAAGGATGAACTGCACATCACATAACTTCCATGAGACACTGCAATAGGTTGCCCAGACAAGTTGTGGCTGCCCCATCATTGGAAGTTTTCAAGGTTACAGCTTTGAGCAACTAGTGCAAGATGTCCCTGCTGGGGGAAGCTGGACTAGACGACCTCTAAAGACCCTTACAACCCAAACCATTCTAGGATTCTGAAGTCTATGAGTGGCCAGTCTAAGTCTATCACTAGCAAGGTTTGCCTACAGAGAGCAGTTAAGCATCTGAAGATCAGAACTCCTCGGGTTTGGTTCTAGGACAAATTCGTATTTCAAGAAGGCAACTTCATACGTAGAATCAACGTCAGCAAGTTCCACATGATTATCCACGTGTGAAATATTTATGAACAAGCACTTACAGAATCAGCATCTTAGCATTTACAAAAAGAGTCATTTTTGCCTCCATTTCTTCACAAATACTGGAAAAGATAGGATGAATTTTAAATTGTTCTAAAGGCAATTTTTTTGCCACTGTAATAACCCCACTGAAATAATGACCCGTTATTTTCCAATGGATAGTGCAACTCTTTTGTCAATTATCAGGAAAAGCCTAAAAAAGCTCCACCCAAAACAAAATTCAACTAAATGAAAACTCTCCAACAGCAACAGCTTGTACTGTGCTATTTAACTGGCTTTACTCCAGTAGTTTAAATTTAAGAGTCAGCTTAAAGTAGAAATGAAGTAAGTGAAAACTGGGGAAAAAAATTCCACACCTACAGCTGTCACCTAAAATTAAACACATTTCTCTCCAAATCCCAAGTGTGCTTTCGAAAAGGTGTCATGTGATCATATTTAGCTACCGCACTGTAATTAAGAACATTTCATCTACAATGGATAAACTAAATTCTTTCACTGAAACGTTAAAAAATTAACAAAGCTGAAAACCAGGTGTAATTACTTACAAGTCTCTAATCAGTAACTATTTCATTTTAAGTGCAACCTATAACTCTGGAATATTTTTTTTTTTGCCCCTGGTATAATGTGCAACACGGACAAAAAGAAATAAACTACACATACTTTGGAGGGGGGAAAACCCCACCCTAAAATAGACAGACGAGTGTTAGACAGAATAATTCTGTGTAGAGAGATGTGTGCTATTGGAATAGTACCAAGAAGATGACTTGTGCAAAACAGTAGGTGATCTTAAACATCCCCAAGGAGATTGATTAAACAGCTCCAAACCAGTTTAAAATGTTTATCATTTTACTGAGTTATGCAGCAAACATGACAGCAATATTCCATGTCTGTGGCAATTTTGGGTTTTTTCAAACAACTAAGTCAATTTTTAAAGTTGTTACAGCACATAAATTTTAAGGAACCAAAAACATTTTAACAAAAAAAGTAGTTACAAAGTAGTATAATGTCACATGCCATTCCCCATTAGAGACGTCCTGTGTTAATTAAATGTACTTATTTCGACAATCACGATGAGGCATTAAGATTAGACAACTGGACAGTATTCTGGAAAGTGTACTTATATTGTTATTTGTATTAACATAGTTACAGAAAGGGATAAAATATTTCTACATAAGTAAAATAAAGAGTATGCTAGAAATTAAACAATAAAATGTACTTACAAAATCAAAGTCTCCATCTTGAGGGACCTTCCAGTTATCAGGGAAAACATTTTTGGATATGTGGTAAGGTTCATGCATGTTCTGATTACAGTTTTCAGGGCTTTTATTCTTGGAATCTTGTTTATCAAAGTAGTCCATGAAAGAAGGTCTTTGAACTTGCGGTGAAGTAGCATTTCCTTAGTTGAAAGAAAAAAGTAAAAACTATTTAAAGATTTAATGCACTATAAAATAAGCTTCACTCATTAATTTTCTTGGATTTTGTAGAAACTGATACAGTCATCTGCATGTGATGCAAGCCTCTGTTTGTCCCCTGAGGATCTTTGGCATAAAAGCTCATAGCCGAAGAATGATATTTTTGTAGCAAGATACAACGTGGAGAAATGTTCAAGACATTTCAGAGTTGCACACACACATAATATTAGAAGTTACTTCATGCAATATCTATTTGTTGTTATAGAGACTGAATAACACAAGGTGCTAAGCATCCCCTTGGGTGCAGAACGCCCCTATCTTCAAGGCCTAGTCCACAGGCACTTTAAGAAAAGGATCAGAGTTTCACCAAAGGTGTGATTTACAAATCATTTAGAAAAAGAACTTCAAAAAACAACCACACAAATCATGTCTAGATGCTGCTTAATTAAATTCATTGCCAATGAAGGTTCTCGGAAAATTATGGGGTCATACTCTACAGATGGTTGCAAAGCACCCTGTCTCCATGGTGTGGAAACTCTGGGGGATTTTCATCACCATCTAGGTAGCTACAAAGGCTTTACAGAGCAAACTAAGATCAGCATGAACTCCTATTCTATTATTCTTTTTATGAAATTAAAAGTAGGAAAAAAATTATCTTCAATCCTAAATGACTGAAATTTGTTTTCATTTGTGAGATTTCAAAGTAAATTAATTACTAAATAGCACAATAAATAAACGTAACTGTCCCCTCACGGACCATATTCTGCATATCACTGACACATGAAAAGTGTACTTGCTTGCAGCTAACACATTCTACATAGAGAAATATGAAATACATTTTCACAAATAAAATATTAAACAGGATGAAAGATATAAAAAACTATGGCGGGGGGGAATCTAACACCAAAACCCAGACAAAAATACACTTTTGAATTACAAGCATAATAAAGTAATAGGAATTTTTTCTGATCTACTTGTTTTAACAAGTGAAAAGGTGAACCACTAGAAATATCTTTTGAGTTTGTGTTTAACATGATCACTAGGACTTGCTAATCTCCTTATCTGGCTTTACACTTGCTTTTATTCATTCACTAAGTGGGGTTTTTTCCCCCTTCCACCTCTTATTTCATCGCCTCTTCCCATTCCCTTTGTCTAAAGATTTGTTCATTCTGATTCTGCTGCATGACTTTCTTTTCATTAATGTTTATTTTTGTACTGCCATCTTTTCACAGAGTCATCAAGGTTGCAATAGACCTTCAAGATCATCTTGTCCAATTGTTGACCTAGTACCACCATAATCACCACAAAACCATATCCCCAAGTGCCACATACAGACTCCTTCTGGCTTGTTTTAACGTGCTCTTCTACTGAATCACTCTAGGCTTTACCACATTTGACTCCAGCTGCTTTTCTTCAGCTACACAACAGTTCCTCATTCAATCTGCCATGTTTCCATACACGCCTTCTCCTCCTCACATTTTTAGCTAATTTTTCTCTCAGTTTTTGCCATGTTCTTTTCAAATATTGCTTCTAATCCCAGTTTATAGCTATCGCTACTCATCATCTTTTAATTAATAACAACCACGGCCATAACAATTCAGTGAACTAAACTCCAGGCTGAATTTAACAGACCAGATAGCAGATACATCTTCTTCAGAATCTCCCAAGTTTGCCCCCACTGAATGCAAGATCACCTGAAGGTTTCTTGACCTCTTGAGTCTGGGACTGAGAAAGGGATGAGAAGTAATCAGCGGGAATGCCAAATACAGAAATAAGCACTAAAGGGCAAAAATCACAGAGTCATAGAATGGTTTGGGTTGAAGGGGGCCTTTAGAAACCATCTAATTCTAACCCCCCTGTCATGGGCAGGGACACCTTCCACTAGACCAGGTGCTCAAAGTCCCATCCAAATTGGCCCTAAATACTTCCAGTGCTGGGACATCCACAGCTTCTCTGGGCAACCTGTTCCAGCATCTCAGCAGCCCCATAACAAAAAATTTTTTCCCAATATCTAATCTAAACCTACCCTCTTTCAGTTTAAAGCCATCACTCTCACTAGAGACCATTGTCAAATGTCCCCCTCCAGCTCTCTTGTAGGCTCCTTTTAGGTACTGCATGGTGCTGTAAGATCTCCCCAGAGTGTTCTCGTCTCCAAGCTGAACCACCCCAACTCTCTCAGCCAGTTTTCATATCAGAGGTGCTCCATCTGTCTAATAATTTTCACAGTCCTCCCCTGGATTCGCTCCAACAAGTCCATGCCCATCTTTTTTTGGGGGTCCCAAGGTTGAACACAGTATTATGAGTGAGGTCTCCTGACAGCTCAGTAGAGGGTAAGAAAAATGGAAGAATCTAAATTTTAGAAAAGCACACATTTAGAAAACAGATCCAAGAAAAAGCAGTAGTATGAAGGAGGTGGAATTAAAAACAGAAATACAATGCATTTTCTTAGTACAAACTTTTCATTACTTGATCGCTGCCCAAAACCCCTGAAACTATTTTTACCAAAAAGATAGGACACCACATTGCTAGCCTTTCACAATCAATTTTTTTCTCCTGCTGAGATGGCTGTACTTACATTTCATCCCTGAGACATACTCATAAACAAAAAGATTACCAGTGTCTCAGTTCAAAACGCTAAGTACCAAAATGTTGGCACATTACAGGTAGGACAGTCTCCCTCCTCTCCTGTAACAGAAAATACTAAAGATTTTCCAAGCACTGCTCCTACAATTTAAAACTATTTATGAATATCTCCCTTAGACAAGTAATAGAAGACTGCCTACATACATAAAACAAACCAACCCCTACAAATTCCTTGCTACCAAATGCATATTATGGAAAGTGGGTCAACAGGACCAAAATGACTCCAAAATAAGAAAAGCAGATTTATTTTACACTTAGAGGATTTGTTTTATTTGTTTTGGTAAATAAGAATTCAGAATTTGCTTCTGATTTCTATTTAGCATACAGTTAGTTAACCCATTTAAAAGAACAAGAGCTGCTTTCCTTCACTGCAAATATAAAAACGTTCACACAAAACCAGAAATATGACTGCAAAACAATGGGACCAGAGGTATTTCAAGGTTTGTGTGGGGCTTTTTCTCCAATGTAAAAGAAAATATAAAGGATTTATTTAAAGATTTATTTGTATGGCTTTATTTTACTTTTATAACTAATTAAATGAAAAAAGAGACACTTTTTAGATCTCTAGCTAACCTAACATTAACAAATTTAGTTAGCATTTCATGGGAAATGGGATAGGTTGACACCACTTTAAAGTGTAAAGGTTCCTATCTCTTTTATATTTACTTCATAAAAACTCAGGCTCTTTATGGCAGAACAAACTGAAGCAGGTTGCACTTCTCTTTGCAAAATATAAAGTCATTAGAAGATCATTTTGGTCTGAAAATACTTTTTCTAACTTTCATGAACAGAGTAATGTCATTTTCTCAACTGTCTTTCAAGAGCAAATAAAATTAGAAGTACAATACATAAAGATTCCTTTAAGGACACTTAATTCACTCATCTATCCAGTAAGTTACTTTTTACACAAAAAATTACTTATTTGCCACAAAAAATCTGTAGCACACCCAGTCTCACTCTGCACTTGCACCGAAAACCTATTGTTTTATTGTGCAATAGCCTGCTCCGTTCTAGGAGAATTTGGATTTTTTCATTCTTCTAATTATTCTTTACTTTCAACAAGTTATCACAGAATTACAGAATATGCTGAGTTGGAAGGGACCCACAAGGATCATCAAGTCCAACTCCTGGCCCTGCACAGGACCATCCCCAAGAGTCACACCATGTGCCTGAGAGTGTTGTCCAAACACTTCTTGTACTCTGTCAGGCTTGGTGCTGTGACCACTGCCCTGGGGAGCCTATTCCAGTGCCCAAATACCCTCTGGATGAAGAATCTTTTCCTAATACTGAACCTAAACCTCCCCTGACACAACTTCAGGCCATTCCCTTGGGTTCTGTCACTGGTCACCACAGAGAAGAGATCAGTGCCTGCCCCTCCTCTTTCCCTCATGATGAAGTTGTAGAAGATCATGTTTAAAAATGTTTGTTGAAGTTTCAATGTTTAAGAATATCTGTCTCTTATCATCCCTACACTCACCTACTGCAGGACTTCAAGACGGCTTTGGGGAGAAAATCATAAGAAAACAGCAGTCAGAAATTGCTGGTAAGCCATGGAACACAGAGACTGCCATGGATGCTGAAAATACATACTGTACCTCAGCAATACCCCCGATAGGAATACAGGCAATAGCAATGTCCCCAAATAGTTACATAAGTAAGTTTCTTCCAAAAAGTACGCTCAGTAAAATGAATGAGGCAACAAAACATAACACAACACCAACTCTACTACACTGTTTCAAAAACATATCACAACTAAAATAAATTCGAAAAACTAAAATAAATTCGAAATACACCTTTCAAAATAAGGAGGAATATACATGCCATTCTAATGTATGTTTTAATAAAATTCAGTTGACGTCATCTATAAAGAAAAATGATTTTTCAGTGATGTATTTCCAACAGGAAAGTATTATATTAGTATTAAATTGATTTTAAACCAGTTTAAAAGTTCTGCTAGTTAGCAAGTAAGGTCAGCAGACGAGGGTGTTCATCTCCTACAGATGGGAGTCTCCCACTACAATTTCCTGGGAGGGCACAGGTGGTGATATTTTGTTTGTCTGGCATTTTGGAGTAGGGGCTTTACAACTTCCTACAGGAAATCTCTGAATCTTTCTCTCATTCTGTTACTACCAGGGCACTGGACCTCTTTTGCAGCTGCATATCTACAGAGGAAAGCTGTCTTCCCTTTGCCAAAAGCCACGAGCTTCCACAACTTTCCCCATCCTGAGGATCTCCATCCACCACTCAACTGAGGAACATTTCCAGCTGCTGCCTCTTCAGTCAAGTCAGGGATCAGGCTCTCCTATGTGAAGTGCTTCTGTGAACATTCTGTCACTATCTTTGTTCCCCCAAAATATATTACTTTGTCACTACTAGAGTCAGAAGATGCATAGCAATCAGCTTTTAGCCTTCTCTGACCTACTACCTACCTACCTACCTACTCTCATCCCTACTACAAAGGCTACCATGGCTTATACAACATCATATACTACTCAGGCTTTATATTATGTACATTCCTACCACTTCTCTCTCACCACACAAGTTGGCCTACAACAGAGCAGTAATTCTCCTGGGAAATGGGAGACACAAGCCTAGAATTTTGACCTCAATCTCCAGTCAAATGCACCTAACAGTGAATTACCACGTAAAAGCTGCCACAGCCACCTCCTTCAGCCAAATTTTTAGCAGAAAATTGTGACTGTATTTTATGAACGGGCAAGTTCTGCTGCTAACACATGCCTATTAGACAATAACCTCAGAGAATTAGAGGTCAGCCTACTCAGAACTGCAAGGAAGCATCAGCAGAAACTGGATCCCCAATTCCTTAGGCCATAGCAGCTGGGAATCTATCAAAGGATGGATCTAAGAAATGTTTGACGACAGAGAGCTATGTAACAAAGTGGTTAGTGAGTTCACTGTTTTCATATCACAGTGACTTATACACCCAAGTCTTCATTCAATATCAGGCTTCATTCAGTCTTTTGTTTGTTTTATAATATACATATTTATCAGAAATAACTGCAACTGCCATTTAAACAGAAAATCCACACTCAAACAGCTGAAGCCTTCAGAGACTTTTTGAAGGACTGTGAACTCAAGTTTAAACAATTTTTCATGAGGAAATGTTTCATTGCTTTGCTTCTTGAGAATAAGACTTGTAAAAGTGGTTTAATAACTTTTGTTCTATTTTTCCAACTTCCGGAGAAAAGAAAAAAATGTTCAATGACATTACTATTATAAACCCATTAGTCCATTCCAGATGAGTTATACTCTATTTCTGCTTTCAGCAAAACAAAGAAAATCCATGTTAAACTAGCATTCTGTAACAGCTCTTAAAGCAGAACTGCTAACATCATTACTTTAAAAAAAAATCCCATTTTTTAAATATATTACTAGTAGTAGTAGTATAAATGAACAACTTTATTACCATCACAGGAGGGGGCTTGAGGAGTGAAATAGGCTTGTAAACATCTATCATCTCTCTCTCTATACATATAGAGGAGTAAAGCACTAGTACCGCTCCACATGGCATCAAGCAAACCATCTTACCATGGGCACAGTAAAAACTCTTGAACAAAACTACATCAGTGAAACATCAATGTCCAGGCTTCAGCCCCATTAAAACCAGCCCATAATTAAATTTCCTTGCTGAATTCTTACTGGACTTAGGTCCTACGTTGTTGTAAAACACATATCACTAGCTTTTGCTTTTCAGTTGTAAAAAGAGCTGTAGGACTTAGGCCTTTCTAAGAGTTTTGAAGCATTAATCCAGAGCTATCTAAGCATCCACCTCACATCACAGAGGAGACTGACTTGCAGCATCACATAATCCCTTACACTGGATGCTGAAATCACTAAAAAATAATGAATAAACCAACCCATTAATTTTTCTTATCAACATGTAAGTTCTACAGTATGGTGCCTATCCCACTGTAATCAAAAATATCATTATACAATAAAACAAGAAAGTTCACCAAATAAGTGCTGGAACCAAACCTGTTGCCTGACAGCTGAACGATGAAACCATCACTTCTCCTCAGACTACCTCCAGCTGGCTTTGCTTTGCTGGAGGTATGGGGCTCAAGACAGTCACCTATGGAGGATGAGGGAGAGGACAGAAACCTGCTGTCCCAAAGATTATATTCTTCTGTTTGATAAGAAGGAAAACGTGTTTGAGAATTATGCTGACTAAACCTAAAATATTCACATCTTACAGGCCAAAAAGTAACAAAACAAAAACCTGAGCACTTTTCTACACTCTAGTTGTCAAATGCCACCTCATTTAGTTCACTGTTCTCATCTTTTAACACATTCACTACCGGCCATCAACTATCTAGAAGCTTCACCGAATCTGAAGCAACATTTAGAAACCCAGAATAAATCCAAATGACACTAAGAGACAACTTGCTTTCCAGCCCAAGTAGATGGCAAATATAAATTTAACAGGGAAAAAAAGAGAAGCAGGGGAAATGCTACTGAAAAGGAGAAAAGAGAACAATCAGAAGTATTCTTGGTGCAGCAGAAAGCCCTAACACTAAGCCTTGCCAAAAAACCACAAAGAGAATGTGGGAAAGCTGGTCTGAACACTGGTCTCTGCACTGACATATGAAAAAGCTTCTACACAAAAATAAGTACAACCCAGGCAAATGAACAAAAAAAGTAATATTTCCATCATTCTCACTCTTTCTTTACTCCACATTAAACCTCCTAAAGTTAAGTTCTATCCTTCCATCTCTCTGTGTTCTGCATTTTCTTCCTTCCTTCCAGGTACACACCATAGTCTCTGTTCAGAGCATGCACAGGGCATACTGAGCAAGATGGTATAAATGTTTTTTATTGGTAGATTGTATAATGTATGTTGGGGTAGGATGATAGGCCTCTTTTTGTTCCAAATCCCAATTTTATCTGGGCACAATTCCCCGTTTGTGAAAAAAATATGGTTTTAGTTATTTTCTGTCATGGCTCCCAGAGGCCTCTAAGCATGGGTACTTATAAATAAAAACATATTATTGTTTCTTATTTTGTCCTTGAGCGGGGAAACAAAAGGCAGAAGGAAACAAAACATGAAACTAAACACAACAGCAATTAAATAAAAAGTTTGTCACAAATATTTTGTGTCTCTAGGAAGGAAATGAAATCCCTCTTCCCTAGTTGACGAAGTTTATTTCTCCAAGATTCTTGCTTGCAATGTTCTATTATTCAGAAGTATCAAAGAGCACTTTCAAGCTACTTGTTCTGATTTTTTATAATCAAATCACACAAATATCTAGAAAGTGCCTACTTTGCCTATAAAGGTACACTATAAAGGTAACAGCAAACAATCTCCAAAGTCGAGTACAAAGAAGCACAAAGCCTGCCTCTCAGGGACAACAAGGATTTTTATGTCCCTTCCTACTAACATTTATTTAGGACCCTTGTTACTCCTCCCGTTTCAGCCAACAGCATGACAGTCACAGAACCAAAGGACCAGCTATGGTGGACATGACTTATATTTATTTTTAGTTGAGAGATGTGAAGGTCCTGTTCCTGAATTATTTCTAGTTTTTAATGTAAAAAATGCAAATAAGAGGTGCCTAATGCAAAATACAAGAAATTCTAGCAAGTAAGTGCTGAAACCAAACTTGCTGCCTGATAGCTGAATGATGAAACCATCACTTCCCATTAGGCTACTTCCAGTTTGCTGGCTTTGCTTTGCTGGAGTTATGGGGCTCTAGACAGTCATCTATGGGAGAAGAGGGAGGGGAAGAAAACCCGCTGTCCCAAAAATTATATATTCTTGTTTGACAAGAAGGGAGAATGGGATTAAGAAATATACTGGCAAATGTCAAGGTGTAAAAAGGTAATTCCCTTTCTAGTTACAGATTATAACTGGAATCAATTCAGAATTGAAAATAACTGCAGTTTAAAAGCAATGTCTCCAGCAACATAGCAGACAAACAGGACACAGATAAGAGACTGCAGTGCAAAACTAATGACACTTTTTTGATCTGTTTGGCACAGTGACAGGTATTTTCTCTCAGCATATATAAATACTACATGGATAGTGTAGTGCAATTTGGTACCCTACTTATATAGAACTTACTTATGAAGCCTGAAGTGATTTATCAAGCACCACAGAAACTGTACTAAACCTTAATTCATGATACTTCCACCCTAAGAATTACTTTACTCCAAATTTGTTGGTACTATCTTTCCCTTTTTTTTTTTAATCACTCATCTTTCCCTCAGCTTGTGGAAACTGATGGGTTTGAGATCACTTGTATTAACCCTCCATCAGGCACAAGGTCTAACAGGCAAATATTCTGTTTCAGCATGAAAACAAACTAAAGCACATACTGAGTCTTTTCATTAGGTGAATCATCATACTTAAACTAATTACTAATCAAGAGGCATGTGTGCTATCTTATTGCTGAGAACACTAAGGAAAAACAAAAGAAAAACCAAAACAAAACCACATAAAACCTAAACAAACAAAATCAACGAAACCTCTTTTTCTTTCAAACTTGCTGTACACTAAAACAAAATAAAATCCTGCTTTGCACTTCCAACTAATTTTGCACAAATCACATCAGGTGTCTATATGCAAACACAAATGCAGCTTTATGTTTGCTATAAGACATTCTACAAAGTTCTTTATTTGGCACTGATTTTCACTCTTGAGGCATTACCTTACTATATTACACACACAAACACAACTCCCCACCCCCCCAGACAATAGCCTGGAGTTAAACATTTCATTGTGCCTCATAAATTCAGGCAGCTACAGCGTGAGTTAGATTCATCTATTGATGCTGCCCATTCAAGCAAATAATTCTATTAAATTCAGCGGGCCTCAATCTGCAGTAGTCCTCAACCAAATAATGACCACATCAGCACATAAGTATTTATGAATATTTCAGTATAAGTTATAATTTTATACATAAAAACATTTACAATTTTTTTTATTCTGTTACGTACTCCCTCACAGGTCACCAAGTCAATTAGAACTTTTTACCTAGGTTTCAACAATCTTTTGATCATTGACTTAAACCAAGGATTATTAAATTACATTCCAACAAATGTCTGAATAATAACTCACTTATAAAATACAAATTTGCTAATTGATCACGACTTACAAAACCATTTTGCAGCAAGATATATTACTGATTGCTGACCCCATGGAGAGTCACGATGTGTTCCCGGGACCACTGGCATTGAAACAGCAGCCTCTCAATCACATCACTTCAGTTTAGCTCCAAGGAACTGGTCCAAATGGGGGACCAGAGACAAAAAGCAAGACACAAACAGTAAAAGGGACAATTCACAGAAGGCCAATTTGATAGCCCTCCAGAGAAAGGGGCAAACTATAGAGAGTGCTTAGAAACACAAATACACCTCTCCCGCTGTTTTAACCACAGAACTTTACACTTAAAAGCCACTGAGGATACAATATTGTTGTGCAGCATGAGAAAACATATGACATTATTAGAAGAAAGCAAATTGACAACATACGTTTCATGGTCCCATCTTCCTCTTCATCATCATCGCTATTTATCACCATGGTCCCCAGGTCTGATTCTAACATAGTGCTGTTGTGTTCAATCATTGTCTGGGCGCCTTCACTCATCGTACTTGTGGCTCTCATGGTACCAGCACTCTCTGAGTTGGTCTTTACCATAGTGTGAGAGTCCAACTCATCTTCATCCTACAGAGAAACGTTTGCCAGAATGCAGAAGATCATTTAAAATAAAGAAGTTAACATGCAATCACTTAGATCCTTATTGATTAGTTTTATATCTTTAGGTGACCTAGTTGTACTGCTAGACTTTCAGGTTTAAAGCTTTAAAGGAAATAACAAAAAAAAAAAAGTTCCACAAAAAGGAAAAATAAAAACTTTCTTCTTCCTCCCAGATGCATGACAGGGTGAGTATAACGTGGTCCACACACCCACTTTGCATCAGCATCCAGTTCTAAGTATCTCTGTGATTTTCATGACCCATTTTACCTCTCTGGGTTCCAAAAATCAGTACCACAATTTACAGAAAGCTATTTGGTTGTTTTACAGGGGACTGTCATAAGGATTTGTGCTGACCACCCTTAACTAAGTATCATGCCCAGCATCTGACATTACACACAGTGGCCAGATGACAGGATCTTGTTCAATTTAGCGATTAAACAATCCTCTGAGTTTCTGAAGTCCTCCTCAGAAACAGAAAATCAACTAGACTTACTGCAAGTATTCAGTTCCCTTTTAAAATCTCTATTACAAGAGTGAGTAAATAACTTATTAATACTATGTATGAAAATACCTGTCCAACACATACTTACCCACTAAGTGGGTGGGTAGATAATACCATGAAGATACATGGTAGCATCTTGAACTGGGAACAGTAATGGCCCAGGCACGTGAAACAGAACTAATGACAAGCCAGTTAATGATACATAAAATTCATGTGTTTTGAAAACACTAAGGGAAAATCCCACCGCTTTCCAAAATCAGATTTTATACACACATCACAGCATTTCAGGAGTAACGTGATGCACTGTGACTATTGCTATATGAGTAACATCTATTACTCAAGGAAAAAAAAATTTAGACATTCTCCTTTGTTGATTACATGTAAGAAATAACACACATCACTGTTACTCTATGTCAAAATTATTCTATGTCAAATGGTTAAATTTTAAATACAAATGCTACTTCCACCAGTTTTATAACCATATATGCATGCATTTCCTCTATTGTGTCAAAACTTCAAGTTCCTTTTCAAATGAACTCTATCCCTGATTAGCAAAATATTTTCGCTACATAGCTTGAAAGACTATTGGATAACACTGTGGGGTTTTTTAATTTGCCCATTACAAACAACATGCTTGTTGCAACATAGATTCATAAAATTGTTTAGGTTGGAAAAGAAAAATTCCCCCTTTTCCTAAATCTTTGTGTTGCTTCATAGATTTTAAATTTTTAACTATGAAGAGATTTATAAGGGCATGGGTTGGGGGGAGACAGAAGAATTAAACCCAAGACTCAAATGCCTGCAAGGTCTGGCACTTTCTATTTCTCACTGAACTCCTTCTTTTCCTTTCTCCTTATTCCCCGACACGGCAGACAACTTGCCTCTCGTATAGGCACATAAACACAAGCAGCTCCATTGCCAGACAACCTGTTTCACTAAGGGTTGATCTAAGCAGACACAGTGAACTGTAGTGAGCAGTAATACCAATACATCAGCTCCTGAAATTTATTCTATTACATCTCAACTAGAAGACACAAAAATAGATTTAATTTTGATTCAGACAATCTGGCTAACAGCATACCATAATGAAACCAGGATACAGACCTACAAAAAAAAATTCCAAACATCAAAAGACTCATAATTTTCCAGACTATAATTTGTTAAAATCTTGAAGTTCTTCATTTGCATTCTTTCTGGTTTTTTTTTTAGTTGCATGCTATTTAGTACCCTATCCTTAAAAAAAATTACGATATCCCCAAAGATACAGTTAGCTTACAGCTACAGCACTTGCCAACTGTACCAGTTAAAAAGAATATTTTGGTACTGCTCCTCCTGGTGGTAACTTTAATTGTCTTTACTTCCCCGCACCAAATGTTCTTGTTAACCCGTGTTTTCTGTGAATTATATTTTTCTCCTTCTAAAAAGGGTACTCAGAAAATAAAGCAGTTTGGGGTTGCATTTTAAAAGTGCCGGAACACTTAAGCTACTGTTTCCAAGTGCTTCTTTCAGTAGTGCAATACAATGCAAAACTGACTCACTACATACTGCTGTTTCTCCTATTAAGCACTACAAATGTGGCATCTCTAACATACAGGTAGGCAAATCTCTGAGTTTAAGGTATAGTGACACTCGATTTGCAGATTTGCTTGACTAAAATTAATATCCATTTGCAGTGCATATGGTCCTAAGCCTATCTAAACTGAAATCAGAAATTAAGCAAACATTTTCCTGAAGCTCAAAAGTTTCATTTTAGAAGTAAGTGGGGAAAAATAGCAATGGCTAACAATATGAACAGGTATGAAATGCAGTCCTAAGTGACCATTTTCATAACTTCTGATTCATTAAAAAAAATTGATCTTTTATTTCTTCAGTCAAATCAAGTATCTTGACTTGTTTCAAAGAATAGCATTTGTTTTCCAGTCTAAGAGTGTCAAAAGCCTTCACCTCACTCTTGTCTCTCAGCATAGAGAAGAGTTATCTCTTAGTACCTGAAGACTAAGGATCACAAAAGGCCTCCTCAGTACTAACAGAACAGTTGTTCTATTAGAACAACTGAAGGGAAGAACACAACAATTTTGATGAATGGTGTTTTCCCTAGTTCAGGAATGATGTACTGAGACAGAACAATATAAAACTTTTTTGTGTCCTGGGCATGTTCCAGAATAATTAATTTTGTGGGTTAGCACAGACTTTTCCCATAAATGTCCTTCCAGTATTTCTCACAAATATGATATTTAGCTAATATGGCAATAGATTATACTGCATCTGAAAAAGTAACTTTATAAAAATATCCAGTGGATCCAAGTTATGGAAGTGCATATTTATATGAGAGATGAAAGTGATTCCTTCATACAAATTCTGACTCATGCTTTACAGTTCATAAATATTGAAGGAGAACTTCTGATCTGTTGTTAAAGAAAGGTAAACTCCCTGATTAAATAAAAACAAACAATCTCAATTTTAACCAGAAAAAAAAAATAAGGTATTAGAGATGAAATGTCGTGTTCTCACACTGTTTATGAAAACAGATCCAAGAATCAAACAATAAAAACAGCTAACTCTGGAATTAAACTGCCTGCTGTTCTCCTGTGTACAAGTAATGAGCACCAAGCTTGTATATGGGAGGGTTTCCATTACACCACTATACAGCAACAGAAGGCACACATGAGCAAGAACTCTAAAATCTCTTGAAATGCTACAAAAATTACAAGAAACTACAGAAAACACTCCCAGTATCCTGTAACTCTATAGGACTAACTCTCTGGATATTCCTATTTAGCAAAAATGTTATAATTAACAAAACCAACCTTTGAAGCACAAAATTGCAATCATAGAGATTTGATTATCAGAATATAAAATTCAGAAAGACTTCAGCAGAAACCACACTCAAGACCCCACAATATATTTGTAAAATAAAAGATCTCATCATCACACAAGAAGTTTTCTCAGAGAAATTGGCCTTGCACATCATACCCAAGTCTACATCATGATGGAAGTGAACGAGCCAAGGTGATAAAGATTAATGGATTTTTCTGTTGCATTTTGAACACTGATAGGAAAAAAAGGGATAAAGATGGATAAAGAAAAAACTAAACGAGAAGGAAATATGGCAGTAATTTGCCTTTAAAATCTCTCGCCCTAAGTTTGGCATGTAAAAAGAACACAAGAGGGCAGCAAAGACGGCCAACTCGGCTGCAAGGCATTAAAAGAAGATTTACACACTGGCAAAATTTAGTATCCTGTAAAATAATTTCATTTACTATTAACACCTCATCATCACCTTTGAAAAACGTGGCTGTAGTCACAGCTATCTTTTTTTAAAGCACTGTAGTAGCTACATAAACACATAATATAATTTGGTCAAGCACAAGGATTTTGTAAAGCTCCTGACACATACAAAGCCAAACTCCAACGTGAGCACACAAAGCTTAGATGCATCAGTAAAACAGGTAAAAACTTAACTTTCAGCCTACAGTCAAATCCCATCAAATTCAATAGACATATGACACAAAACAGCAGTTAAGCTTTTTTTTTAATCTGACTGATACCCTGAGTATCAATGACTTGCCACTCATTCTTACCTCCCTATGTGTACTCTTCCTATAACAGGTTTCTCGCTCTGCACTGCCATGGATTTTAATAATATGCTTTATCTTACTCAACAAAGCCATCTTTACCTATTTCTAACTTTGAGACACTTAAAGGACTGCAATCAAATTTAATTAATACATATGTCAAGTGTTCTTTGGCTTAAAGGAAAAATGCTACAAGCCCAGAGTTTTGACACTGCCATGCAAAGTTACACATATATACAGACAGATACACACCTATATCATATACAGATTTGAACACATGAAGGAAGCATGAAAGCAAATATAAAAACCTTCAGAAAAATATGGCATGGTGTATAAGCTTTAAGATATGGAATAACTCATGATTCACTAGTTCCTTTAATACAGCTACATAAATATTGTTAAAATATGAAGGAATAATTACAGCAATTATTTCTTAAGGTCTCAAAATACAGATGCCAACTTTTCATAATTAATATTGGATTAACCAAATAAACTTTTGTATGAATGAGTAAATAATCCTACATATAGGAACGAGTGATTATCAATGGCTGGCTTGGTGTTGATAGTTGTCAAGCACTCAGTGTCCAAGAAAAAACAAAGGATTACTAAAGTAGTAAGTCCTTGTTTTAATATTCTAAAAGAATTAAGCATTTCTCACATAATACAGACATTAAAATGTAAAAGAAAATATACAGAGAGCTGCTTGTTAGCTCATTCCTTTAAAGATCCACAGAAACAAATATTTAGATATGTTTTCTGTGAGCTGCCAGGCAACGAGTTACTTTACATTCCCATAATACAGCTGCCCAGCCTCAGCATCCAACTCACATCACACTTCAGAAAATGCAGGAAAGAAGAGATTGGCCATGTTTAGTAATGCCTAAACTAACATTTAAACTTTGATATTGGGATTAACCTTCTGCAGAACACACCAATTGCAATTCTTGCTTAATTAAAAAAATCTGTACAACTACTTCAGCAGTTATCAAAACATGTCAGTTTGTCAGAAGGCATTCTCATCACACAAGCAGCTCTTGTAACAAGCATAAAATCAATTCTGAGTACATTATTTGTAATGATATTGTACCTCTCTGGAAGGATACAGACATGAAGACCGTATCCATTTATTTACAGCCAGATAGTATGAAGTTTTGAACAGCAAAAAATATTTACATTACAATTGGCAACTTCACATGCTGTAAAATGTTCACAGACGGTGGTAAAAAAGAAAAATAAGAATCAGCTTTGGGGATGTGACTCTTCCTCACTTGAAAGAAAACAACCTGAATCAACCCTAAAAATTAAGTATATTATTGTGAAATTTTTGCATCTGATTAATTCTCCAAAACCACCCAACTCCTCTTGGAGTTATGCGAGTTACTTTAAACTTGAGTGCCCATTACTATACAATATATGGCTTTAAGAAGGAATTAAAGCTAAAAAATCTTATTCAAATGTAACTGTTAAGGTTAAACCTGGTTTCCTAATGTAAGAAACTTCATAGTTATAACATTTTATACCTTTCTTTTTAATGGGTCCCAAATCATGTACCAGTGAGCAATGAGCAGAACTGCTCACGCTTTACCATAGGAAATTCTTTGGGGGGTTAGATCAATAAATTTAATAAATTCAAGTCCCCGACAGGTTAGCTGAAGCCATTCTTTTTCAATAGTATATTAATGCAATTCACTGCTGATGAGAGATCTTTAACATTAATAGACTCTGCTTAACACTAACATCAATACTTGCTCTTGCTTTTAGGTGTTAAATATGCATTTCTCCAAGTTTGAGTCTGCCTTTGCAATTCTATGACGAGGACTTCACAGAGATATCAATGGGAAAAAAATCCATTTTTGAGGTGTTATTTTCCAAAATTTATGTGCTGGGTGGCTAATACGTTCCAACTGAACAGTGACTCCAATTCCATACAAAATCTGAAAATACTACTACACAAGGTAATTCAGGGACTGTCATTAGCTCTTTCTAGGACTGCTGCCATCACTACAGGCTTATCAAAATGCATATTATCATTTGAACTGCATAACTGTGTAGTCATGCAAACTACACACAAGCAGCCCTGTATTTCTTCAGGGTTCTGTGAAACTGATTCAGAAGAAGGACGAATGTGCAATGGTTATTTATCTTTATACTTGAATGATGGACTGCTGACTTGATCCACTACCAAACTGTACACCAAGTATACCAAGCTGGCACTCATATTAGCTGCCTTACCTTTCCAGAAAGGAAAGAATAAACACTCAGAAGCCCAGAAAGAACTGGTTTGCTCTTTTTCTGTCAGTTCCACAAACAAGTTCCAAATTAAATGAAAGACACAATCTTTGTGCTTATTTTCAAATCATGTATTATTTCCAATTGAAGTAGAGGCCCTGGGGGAATTGATTTTTTGTTTTTCTAAAATTACAAACTGAGATTAGATTCCAGTTACTTCAGGTTTCACTCACATCTAAATGTTGCTCAGGAGTTTTCTACTATTCAGTACATGATCAACATGCATTCAAGAAACACATTACAGAAAACTTCTCTGGTTAAAAAGAAAATGGTAACAGTTTCAAGAAATCACAGAATGGCTTGGATTGGAAGGGACCTTAAAGATCATGTAGTTCCAAGCCCCCTGCCACGGGCAGGGACATCTTCCACTAGACCAGGCTGCTCAAAGTCCCATCCAACCTGGCCTACCATTCTTGTAGGCCCTCCATGGGTACTGGTACAAGTTTATGCTGCTGTTTTTTAGTTTGGCTGCTTTTGCACATTTAGCTGATCAAACCTTCAGTGACAGCAGCTGGACAAGATTCTGGTGTCATCTCTCAATTGAATCTGCAATTTCTTACAACAGTGTACTGCATTGGAACTCAGTTGCAAGACACAGGAAGTCTGTATTACAATCAAACAATTACTAAAACCAGTCCAAAACAAGATTTGTTCTGCACTGTGACACACAAAAGCTATTCACAGGTCACTCCCAAACATGGAGTTTTGACAAACTGTATTTGTCAACTAGGAAATCCCTCCTCCTCACCTCACCATTAGTATTCTTTGTTTCAGTCACTTGTACCCTCACCTTTTGTACTAAAACTAAGTATTTCCATATACTACAACTGCTCTTATTTTTAAGAGCAAATCAAACTTTTAGAGAGAAACATGCAGCAAACAAAAGACCACACTGACTGCTGGAGATATAAAACACTCCACAGAATCTGCACGAAAAGTATTTCTATATATAGATCATCACATAGCACTCTGTAACAAGGATTCTACAATTTGCTATAGGGCAAACTGCATTACTGCACTGCTCTTTTCTGTTTGCTCAAAGCTGTAAGTTTTCTACTAACATTCCAGTCTCCATCTTCTCCGTGTGCTATTTCCTGAATGACCTTGGTTCTCATTGTATGTGTGTAATACACTTCTTTGAAGCACATACCGCTGCATTGCACAAGGCTGCCCTGAAATAAACCATGTAGGAAGAGTAATAATGCCAGGAACACGGACTTATTCCTAACATTGCCAAACAATTCTAAATGCAACCTACATATCACACGACCTGCTCCTCTCCTCAAACATATGCTGACAACTGAAGAATGAAATTCTCTCAGCATTTTCACATCATAGGCGCAACTTGATTCAAACCACATCACAATTGCTACTTGCTGTGTGTTGTGACTAACTACTCTGCGCATTAGACTTTAAAAAAAAACAAACAAAAACCCAAAACAAACAAAACCAACCTCCAAAAAACCAAAAGAACACACAAACAAAGGAAAAAACCACACGTGCCCTGAAGTAAAAACTAAACCACTTGTCTAGAAGTCCACCTGTGAAAGTGGAACCTTAAGAGTTTTTGGGTTTTTTTTAATGTTAGCTTGAACAGTTGAAGTTTGACATGGTTTCTTTTCTCACTCCCCAAAAAAAACTTTTTACTAGGACATCTCATGGAATAGTGCTGAAAGCTGGCTCATATGGCATCACTCACAGCAGGAGCATTACTTATAATTAAGAGTGGAATACTCAGAATTTGTAGGCTTAAAACCACATAGAAAACTGGTAAAGAAAAGTATTTGAACACAACTACAGGAAGTAGAGGAAAAACAGCAACTAATCTGTAAAGTACAGATAGTTACAGGAAAACAGGTACACACCGAATTTTCTTCCTCCTCTTCTAGTTCTCTCTGCTGTTCCTCATGTCGCTTTGCCTTTATCTCCATAGCTTCAGTTATCAGGTCCCTTAAAATTGAAACTGGCTTAGCATTCTTAATAAATGTATGCTAGGGAAAAAAAAATCATTAAAATATGTAATATGATTACAGTAGTTGTGAGTACCATTCAACACCACAGACTTCAGTGATAAACAGTAACGTACTTTACACAATAATTAAAATTTATACAAACACAACATACAATATATTTTAGCTATTTCATAACTAAAATTTTACTTTAACTATTTTTAATTACTGCAAGACTTGGGAAATACAATAATTTAACAAACGTTTTATAACTTAGGATACAATTTTTTAAGGGAAATGTGCAGTAAATAGTAAATAGATGGAATGGTGATGATCTCACACAGAAAGGTTTTCAGATATTCTGTTACAGAATTTAATTAATCTTAACAAACAGCATAAATTAGTGGCTCTAAGCAGAGCAACTACGGCTGCTCACTTAAATAAACCTACACTTTATATGTCATAAAATATTTCTTGATCTACAACGCTGAAATGTGGAACCTTACTTTTAGTAGGAAGATTAATTTTTAATTCAAAGCCATTTAAAACAATCACTTCTTCCTTCAAGACAACATGTGCATGATGCCATTTACATTCATTTTGCTGTCTAATAAACATCTGCTGTTAGAAAAAAATCTGATTTCATATCATTATATGCAAATACAATTTAGGCAAAACATAACTAAGCACCTCAGAAATATATCATTAAGTATCAAAAATTTATTTCATGAAGAACAGAACTGATGAAGCCTTGTATCCTGTACCTACTATCTCTCATCTCCCTTGATTTATTAATTCAGTTACTCTCCTTTTATTCCATGACCTTTCCCTACAAACAGTACTTCCAATCCCACTCACTCATACAGCACCTCCAGCTCCATCACACATGCTCCAAACTCCAGCTGTGGAAAAAGGCAACACGTACTTGTGATGCACATAACATTCAGTTTTCTAGTCAGTATGTGGAAAGAAACTGCACATTGAAGCTTTTTTTCATTTGTTCCTCCTTAGTTGCACACATTAATGCAAATCTCTTCTATCCAACTGCTGGTATTAAGCTAACTAAATGAACTTCAAATCTTGAAGGTCTCAAGTACTGATTCATACATCACACAGAAATCTATCAATTTTACTTACCTGTCCACCTTTTGGTGTTTTGCAGTGTATAAAATTAAATATTCATAACATGACTTATGAATTTGATGGATATATTACCAAAAAATACTTTGCAAAATTTTTATGTTCATCTTTGTTAGTGGAGTTCACTGGAATTTAAATTTTAAAAGCTGCTATTGCTAGGTCAACCCAGAATAAATCTAGCATGAGAGCCTTACAGCAAGAAAAAGCCTGGCATATTGTGCCTTGGCTCCAAAGGTCCACACTGCCAACTGTGTCTCACATTTAAAAGTGCCCACCTGGTATAACTCAGCTCAAACCCAAACTCATTATACTGTCCATTTGCATCAGACCCTTCTAGGACACAGAGCAACCTGTCTGCTTGATTTGACATGACCAGAAGGAAAGATTAAACATACTCCATGGGTGGTCCACACAGAGGGTAACTTGGGCTCAATTCTTTTACTTAACACTTGTCTAAATTCTGAGATCTATTGAGGGCCTCTAAACACAAAGCAAGGGTCCAATTTTAATAGCAAGGATCAGCCCTAAACTATATGAAGAGCAAAGAATTTTTAGAAGCAGCAAAGAAGAAATAACATGGGGGTAGAGATACAGGAGCTGACAGTGAAAAGACCACAAAGTGGAAAAGAAATAAGGTATGATAACAGTTAAAATAAAATTTGCCCTTAGAAATTTTCAGAACAGTTCTGGTTTGAGGGGAAAAAAAAGCCATAAAATCTGCCTTTCCTCAGTAACTTAAATACTGACCTGTAGCAGCTGGGTTGCTGTAGCTCTTTGTTCAGGATTTTTCACTAAGCATTTCTTCACAAAATCAGTGAATTCATCAGACCAGAGTTCTGGCTTCCGGAAGGTTGGAGGGGGATTTGTAGGAATCATAAAAATAGCCTAGATAAAAATCAAACAATAGCAAGTTTAAACAAAACACATCATCGAAGCCAAGAAAAAAAACCTGCTTTATCCACCTTTCTTATCAGGTTAAGAATCTGGAAGACAAATTTTAAGTAAGCGAGGATTTCCACTCAGATCAAGATTCGGGAAGTAAATCCATCTGCTACTAATGTAGCTACTTCCCATTAGATTTTCTCTATTTAAATGGTACCCTATTGAGCACAAGACTCATTATTTAATCTATTGCTATTCATCAATCTCAAGAGATTATTATATTCTTTCAGAAATTCTTAGTAGAAATGACAGCACTGCTTGTTTAAACAAACACATATGAACTTGCTGTGAAAAGCCAAGCTCACCTTCTCTCTTAACTGCATCTAGTTTTATATGAGAATTGCTTAGAACATTTGAGAAGATTATTACTTCCTTTTGCATTCATAATTCATCAGATGAAGTTTTAAAACTTGCTTTCCAAGTAACATTTAGAAATATATGCTAAAATACCTAAAACAACACTAAAAAATTACAAAAATAATGAAGTAACTTGTCTGCTAGCACTAGGAATTTACATGAAATTGAAAAGGAAACATTTTACCTACACAAAAGAAATTTCTTCTGTCGAGAACCATATGCACACACATCTTTCAACTAGGAAAAAACATTTATGCTATATAAAAAAAAATTTTGTCCTACTTAAGATTATGTATATATTGTTCATTTTCTATATGATTCTTTCCGTGTTTTCCTCTAATTATAAATTTACACTTGTAAGTGAAAAAAAAAGCCATACAACTCTGACAGACTACTGTAAAACAAGGAAAAACTTTGAACTTCTGTCTGTAATACCTCAAATGCATTCAGTATCATCACTTCAGACTTACACATAGCAGCAACACACTATTCAGAGCTAGGTCTATTGATGCAAACAATAAGCTATTATTTTCTTCTAAACCCAGGTTCCATTCAACCACATTTTCCAAAGTCACAGAGAGTAAAAGTTCTTCATTTGTTTTTCTACAAGCATATGCAGAAATACATACTCAGAAAAGGGGGAAAAATTGAAATGGGAGATTATGCACACTTTTAACATAGTAGAGGCACCAGAAGCTTCAGCCTGTGTTTGAAACACAGGGAAAAGGCAGAGGGAACTTCATGAGATTTTATCTATAACTTCTTAAGAAGTCTGACTGGCCCTGAAAACTGGCTGAACTCATTCAAACCCTCATTCAAAAATTCTTCTCATATCCCAAAGGAAAATAGAGTCCATGCAAAATGATGCAAAAACTTATGTTTACCATAATCTTAATGAAAAATTAATTCATTACTGAATAGTTGCTTTAATTCAAACGCTTAAATGTTTACAAAACTCATTTCATTATCTGCCTAACCCAAAAATCACAAGAAAAGACCTGGCTATTTTGAGTAATTAAGATGCATGCTACAATAGCTTTATATTTTCAGAGGCAGCCATGCCAAACTACTGTATGGACTCAGAGAGGAAATGCAGCACTCGGTAATTGGCCTTATCTACTTCACTTACGATGCAAGATTGTCAGTACAAGTAAAGTGCTTCTGGCGTAAAGCTGTGGCTAACAAACTCAGCTGTTTCTGCCCTTGAAATTAATGATTTCTTCTGAACTTTGAACTGATGACTATTGATCTTATCTTCAGCTACTCTTAACAGCTCACTCTGCAGTAGCTATTGAAAACACAGCTGTAACAGAAGACTAGGAACTTCTGTTTATCTGGTGTCAAAATGTGTACCTCCTATTTGATAAAAAACACTGACCTATCTTCCACAGGTAAGCAAAGCTTAGTTACAGAGTCCTACTCGGCTCCACAGTTCTAGGAAAAATGTTTGCCTTTACCAATTATTTTCATGAACTACACAGCAGTTAAGAACCACAGCAAAGAAGTGACTTTGTAATTCACAAAGGACAATGAGAAAAAAGAGGGAATTCATGAATCATTCTTCTATGGCACACAATAAAATTGACAAAAGGAGATACTCAAGTCTTAGTTAGGGTCCGAAATCCACATTTATACTTTGTACATTCATTGGAAATACCTAATTCAGGAACATGTATATTTATGAAATGCTTAAACTGCAGGTTTTTAAATCTTGCTATGTCACATGAGTTGCTTTAGCTGAAAAAAAAAAAATTAAATGCAGTTTTGTAATACAAGAAAACACATAGAAACTACTTATTCCAAATGTTTAGTCAAACTTGGTAGTTATGTCATGCACTTGCTAGTGTGTACCTCTCCCTCCAGCTCTCAGAGCTGCATTTCATTAAACAGCCTAAAATGCTGGTTTCAGTTCCATCTTCCCTCTCTAACTAAATCATTTTGGCTTCCATATTTCTCTGCATAAAAGTTAAGCTCCCTCTCTCTTTCAAAACAGTCTATGATTCAGCTTTCAACTACTTTGTTTCCTTCCAAGAAGCTTGCAAAGCAATCACTGGAGAATTATAAAGATAGTCCCAAATCTCCAGGAATAAAAACAAAACACTTATCTGACAGGGACTTATTCCTTGTTTTTGCTTCCATTTCTTGTCAAATAGATCTTTTCTATCCTAAAACAACTCTATACTCTTTTAAAATAAAACTATTTCAGTCACTGTTCCATGGGTGTCAGTGTAAGTGGGAAGCCTTGGGTTTTTTCATGCCTCTTTCATCTCACCCTAGATTTTTCCAGTCCCTGTGTTTTCCCAAACTATTACTTGTAGTATTTTTTTGCATCCACTCCACTTGTAATTTTTTCAGAAGTTTCCCACAGCTATTGGTATTAGTTTAGCTCCCACAGTAGGGCTGATGACAGTGCTCACAGAGCCAGTGTTAGGCAACTGTTGCTTAAAAGAAAAACCAAATACAAGCTACCATCCACCCAATTACATGGGCTGAACTGGCAGTAACAACTGCAGGAAATATTAGGACGAAATTGTTAAACAGAGGGGGCAGGCTCTGACATACTATGAAAGAACTGGGGCTAATTCTTTTCTCTCTCCCACCTTCAACACCACCTTCCACACTCCCTTACACTTCTAAGACAGACTGACAAGTCTTACATGAGTAACACATCAAATATACGTCCAAGGCATTAGATTCTATGACTCAGTGTTCAGTTTTAATTATTCAATCATATTTAAAAAAATAAAAAAAAAATCTCTAAGCTGCAAGATGTCAGAACTCAGGCCTGAGGGATCATGGTAACTTAATCAGTGTTTGTCTTCACCTGCCTATAATAAAATAGCCCATTCCAAATTTGTGCTGAACTGGCCCTTCCACCTCTGAATGTTGAGCCCAATTCTACTTTGAATGATCTTTCACACATTGGTCCAAGGCGAATCCTACACTCAGCAGTGAAACCAGAATGCAGGGCAGATCATAATTTACTCATGACAAAAGGTGGGGGGAAGATCATCCAAGGCAGCTTTTAGGGTCACTTCTGAGTTGGACATCAGATAATCCACCACAGTTTCTACCATACCTGTTGCCTGGTAGCACTCACCTGCCCAATCATAGCAGTTACAGTTAAGCTGAATACCACACTAAGGACCAAGTCTTAAATGAGAGCAGAACTGCACAAGTCAGCACAATGTTCTTTTTACTATTCTTAAAGGACTTAGTATTTTAAATTAAGCCCAGGCTAAAAACGGGGCTTTTTCCATGAAGGTTCTTTTACTGACAGTTTTATTGGCGTGAAAATGTAATTATGGTGATGATGATGAATTAGGAAACGCCAAAAGAAAAATGAGACGCTCATATACCACACTTGGAAATTCCTAATCAGAAAATCCTTGCAGCTCATTCTTCCTGTCAGTCAGGGTAATACATTTGTATTCTGCAGTGCCCACGAACACATTAAGTGATCAACAGTAATTTGGTAGAGGTATTACGTCTTTTGGGTTTTAGCTCCTGAATAACTTACCTCTATTGCTTAGTTGAAATTAATTACTCATAATAAAAAGCAGAAAATCAGAAGTATAACTTTTACTGTTATTATTTGCCCAGTATCATGAATGCCACTGAAGGAGATAGCAAAGATTTTTATATTGTGGTATTTTTATAATTTTCAAGCTCCATTGCTGGAATCTACAGACAGAAACTTTATTTTTATAAACAGGGTAAGGATACATGACACCAGTTTGTAACTCCACAGTTTTTGGCACCACAATTATACTACTTAGTTTATCAATCTACTACAGGAAACAAACATCAAAATACATTTAAACTCAGTAACACACTTTCATTGTATGAAAACCTATTTAAGGCTGAGGGAGTTAAATACTGAATACTGTAACATTTTATTGACTTAGAAGTAAAGAATCAGCTACAAAACATTTTTCTCTTCTTCGTGATACATGTCATAGAAATTCCCTCCCTTCATGAACAGCCATCAAAAAGGCTGAAACATCCCTAATTATTCAGGTACACAATTCAGCAGCTGCCTAAAAATTAAACATCAGCATGGAGAAGGGTCAGATACTAGCAGGTTCTACATTGGGTTTGCTTTGTTGAGCATTTTTTCTTGGTGTGGCTTTTTGACGTTTTTTATTTGTTCGGTTGGTTTGGGTTTTTTAATTCAGAACTACAATAGTGTAATAACAAAAGTGAAAAACAAAGTTATTGAACAGCATCTCGTGTTTAAAGTCAAGGAAGTCAGTCTGCTTCAGAGCAGATAATAAATTTCATTGTTAGAAGTACCCTAAAAATCACCAGCTTCCTCCTCCCATCTACAAACAGATGTTGATGAAGATCATCTAGTGTACTTATACCTTTTGTGCAGAACTACAAACAGGTGTGCCAGGTCTGATCCAAGTTGATTCTCACTAGCATTATCTACACAGGACTAAATGCAGGAAGGGATAACTGGAGATTTAGTTCAGAGAGCTTCTGGACAAACAAAAACTGATACAGAATTTTTAAGTCTAATGAGGGAAATCTATGTGAAATTTAACACACAATCCTACTGTGCTCACCTTGATAGTTTTTAGTGGTGACCACTCATTAAATCATGTACACAATACTACATAAGGTAAAAATTACACTTGAGTTATTTTATTATGAAATGACACATATTAACACGATGAGTATTTAAAAAATAAAATAAAACATCATAGAGGGAAAAAAACCCAAATAAAACAAACCATAACTGTTACCAGTGGCTTAACAGCCATTCACTGTCATAAGCTTCCATCTGGAATAATGATCTTTGCTGATCAAAGCAAAGTATGATTCAATTAAGATGTAAAGTAATAAAGTAATAAACACAAAGAAAAGATGCATAATGGAAAGAATAATCACATGATTACAGCAAAGATGAGTTACTGAAAGATAAGCCATTTACGTTGACCTGTATATTTATTATTGCTGGTAAGCTCATAATATTTTGACAGTGTTACAACAGGTCAAGAATGTAAAGATATCAATCTCGAACATTTTGCAATACTAAGTGCAACTGTAAATCTATTGAAAAGAATCAACCCTTTTCTTGTTAGTACCATCATGCAACAGAATGGTGCCTAAAGATTTACCTCTGAATTAGTCTTTTGACTAAAGGTTGGACTCAATGATTCCTATGGGTCCCTTCCAACCTGGCATATTCTTTGATTCTAAAAAATTGTGTTACATTGCAAAAGAATATTAAAGGTAATTTGTTCTGTGACAACAGCTTGAAGAAGTTGGCATTCTAAGGCCATTCAGTTTGGGCTTTTTAAAACTGGTTTTAAACAAGCTTACTTATACAACTGATTTTTCAATCCCACCACATTTAATAGCTTTAAACTTCTACCATATCCTGCACTGGTATACTTAAAAGGCAGAATTTATTGCACTGGCTGCTATCCCATTATCAAGAAAAAGAACAAGTTCCCCCTGCTAACTCAGCTAAAAGGATTATGTCATCTGCATATATGCCTGTTCATTATCAAACCCTTTTGTCAGATAAGTAATAAAAACATTTATTACCACCAATCTTTCCCAGAAATATCACCTCAGCATACTGCTCTTACCAATTTATCCATTGCTTTGCTTCATTTTCCAAAGTTTCTTGACCTCTCATAAGCCATCACTTGTATTATCCAAAGATCTCTGGAAGCTACCCAAGAACTGATTTGATGGAGTTGTACGCAAAGAAACAACTTTGTTATCTGCAGTGACCTTCTTGTGTTGGCTTCTTTCTCTTCCTCTCCCTTAGAGTCCAGCACACCTATCAATGTTTCTCCAGGTTTTCTTCTAAAATATTAAAAAAATTTGGGGAACTCTTCATTACTTTTGCCTGCAGTTTTCTACTATTATCTTGTCCCAATTTTCCATCTTCTACTTTAGAATGGAATAGTTTGAATGTTTCTATCCAGTAGGGCTATTTTGATTTCCTGAACCCAGCTCTTCAACACAAAATATTCCTGAATTCTGCCATTCAACTGAACACTATCCTCTCATTTCCTTTTAGTTCAGAGATGCAACATTCAAGTTCCATTTCATCTGCAAGGTTGTGAAGTCATTGATATCAGTGACGTTTCAATGGAAGACAGAAACCTGATTCTCAAAATTTTCCCTTCCTTCAACTTGGATCACAAGCCTATACAAGAGGGCCTTCCTAAAGTCAGAAGTTATTTCCATGTTTTATTTTTCATTGCTACAATCTCATGAAAGTTTTTTAACTGTTCTTTGGCTTCACCAGGATTTTCTGTTATTTCCTTGGAGGTTTTCTTGGAATGGGAGGCGAGAGTGTTTTAGGTAAGTGAAATTACACCATTTTTCAAGGAAAGGCATTCACTGTAAACAAAAATAATTTCAAGGTACTCAAGATTTTGTACTTAAACTACCCAGGCAGCTAAAGGTTTGGCATTTTTTTTAACCGACATATACAGGAATTTTTAGAGGAAAATACCTAACTTGCAAATAATCCCATATAGCTACTAAACAGAATAAGTACTTAACATTTTATTGAAAGTTCACATCCACAATAATTGCAAGTCTACACATTCACATTTTTAGTGTCCTGGGACATAGAAAAAAAATTAAAACAAAAAATCCTGACAACTAAAAAAATCCAAATGCTACCAGAAAACAAGACAATGGAAGTCAGTAAGTCTTACAAAAATGCAAAAGAGTTTCAAATAGCTGAAAGGAACTGCAGCATTCAGACACCATCTAGGACAGTATTTCCAATAATTTCACTCACCAAAAGGAAAACCTAAGTGAGCTGCAAATTAATTCATTATTATTATTCTGAAAAGTACCTCAATTTCAGCATTGGATGAGCAAGATACATTTAATCAGGAGAAGAAAGAAGAGTGCACACAGTGTGTGTATGTGGGCTTTTAAAATTTTTTTGAGGGAAAGAAATGTTTCTGAGGAGAGGAGTTAAGGTAGAAAAAAAATAAATAGATATTAAACTGTCTTTAGACTGAAAGAACTTGTAGTGGTGTAAACTTCTTGACACAGATTTGGAAAAAAAAGTATTTTAAACTTTGTTGTATAGGAGAAAAATTCCTTTTGATAGTGATGAGCAACATCTCCTCTTTGTGAGGAAACCACCATAACAGTGAGTTGGGAGCCACTTCAGGCCATTAGCCAACTCTGTCCTAACCCTCAGAGAATGTCAACATTTAGGAGTCTCTCAGACCAAATTACACATTAAGATAGATCCTTGCTCAAGAGCTAGGCAATTCACTGACTGAGGGATATTTCCCAGTCACACAGCTGTCCAGGCATCAAAACATGTCTTCATGAACGCTGATACCTCTCTCGGACAGAAGCATCCTGCTATCACTTAATCACTGTGTTATCACCCCTTTCACAGAATCCAAGAGATCAAGAACACAATCTTGAACCTGAACAACTTTTTCTTTTTTTCAGCACTGAACTTTAACAACTAGTTTCTTATCAGTTATCAAGGAAATGGTTCAGAAACTGCACGTTGTATGACCAAATCCAGGGAACACTCTTAAGATTAATTTAGTCGTCTTTCACCATCATTTGTTTACTCCTGATTCAGTACTACCTTGAAAGTTCATAGACATAATGCCTACGGGGTTCTAAGTTTTTACCCAGAATATGAAACTCCAGTAATAGAGCTTACTTTAATAACAGAATATTTTTTCTTCTTCTCACAGTATTTTCTGAGAAAATAAGGCAGTGAGTACCTCCAGAAACATACTAACATTTAATGAGACATGAAGTGGAAAAACTGCATTTGCAATTATATTTACTAGTACAAGAGTCAAGGAGTGAGTAACTTATATTTGTGAGAAAAAGCTGCAGTAAAAATACTGGATATTAAATGTGAAACCTGTCACATAATCACAGTAGTAAGAATAGAAGGCATTCAAGAAATATGTGGTAGTTCTTCATTCAGGGTATGTTAGTCCTCCAGCAGCAGTATTGTGTTCACTTTCAGAGATGTGAACCAACTGAAGCCGGTTCAAAACAGAGCAACTATAATGCTCTAGATATTTAAAAAACACACTGCAGAAAAGACTGAATGAATTAGCATTGCTTAGTCTAAAGAGGAGGTAACTATAGTGAGAAGCATGGTAACAGTCTCCAACATGTTAACTGCCACTTCAAAGAAGGACAAAGTCTATAAAGAAAAGCTAGTGAGTTTAAATTTTAACAATGAATATTCAGGTCACATAGTAGGAAAGCTGCCCATAAACTACCTGAGAAGTTCCAGAACTTGTCATTTTATTATACCAAAAAATATAGACAAATACCGCTTCAGAATTTTATGATCAAAATCTGAGCATGTGTTTCAAAGGTCTTTTCCACCACCACCACCACCTACCCATGTGCCTTGTGCTCATACAAATCATGCAGTTTCAGAAGACATAGTATTTTCCCCATGTTTAACCTGCAAATTCAATGGATGAGTGCATTACACAAAGATGAAATGAAATGAAAATCAAACTTCAGGTGCATCCTCTTCCCAGGCTGCGCTCGCTCTCCCTTGCAACAACTCTCCTGCCTCTGATTCTACATGGATTATATAAGGTCTTATATTTAAAGAGTAATACTTCGAGAGGTTACAGTTTGCACAAAAGAAAGTGGGAATTTCATCTAGACATGTCACAACTCTAGTAGAGTCTTGCTAGAAAAATAATCTGCACGCTGAATTTAAAAATCTAGTAGCTGACAAGTCACTGGGATACCCAAAGGTGACTTTGGCATTAAAAATTAATTAAAAAAATAAAGCTTAAAAAAAAGAAATAAATTATCATGTTGGGTGTTGGGTCACCTAGGTACAGAAACAGAATAAGGAAGAAACATGAAACACAAAGGAACAATGCTTACAACAATGGTTGCTGCTTCCCACTTCACTTTGTACAATGGCAGCAGATGAACAGGTGGCAGCAAAAGCCAACCACCAGCACAAAGAAAACTGCCCAGTGTTCAAACAAAGAACTAAAATTAAAGTTATAGATTACAAAATTCCAGATACTAAATGCCAATGTCCCACTGAAATAATGGAAGCAACTAATTAATTACAGAAGATTTTGTAGTCTACGAAAGAGTAACTGAGTTCTTACATCTTAAAACTCCACCTACCTTCAGGCGAAGAATGAAAACTTCTTCTCCTGTCTCTGCTCCACTGACACTCCAGGATATTTAAGAGAATACAAGACTCAGTGGTGTTGCTTTCCCAACTATCAGGTAGGTACAGAGAACAGTGTTACTGTTCTTGTCTAGCTAGTGTTTCCAATGTTCTACCTAATAGCTTCAAATAAATACTATTCACACAGTAGTCCCTTAAATTCCATTGTTAGATTACTGTAATAATTGGCCACATCCTTCCCTGTAAGGAAATTAAGTTGCTAGAGCAAAACTATTTTTTCTACTCCACAGGCCACAATGCAGACACATGCAGTGGGAGGCACCACAAAGTAAAATCTGAACATTTGAATAACCAAATGGAAAGAGAAGTATAACCAAGGCACAATATTACTTACACAATCTTACATTTTGAAAAACTAATATCCCTTTTAAATCAAACTAAATTATAGAACTACAAGATCATAGTTAAGAGTTAAAATTCAAATATACTGCTGGAACCAATACTTCAGTTCTTCATGGCACTTTGTTAGCTTTGTAGGTATAACCATTGCTCTCTGGAACAGTAAGTGAAAAATATGAACTACATAATGGAATTCAAAAGCAATCCTACCAAATGACAGAGGTAAAACAACATACCAAATTCTGGACAGCCAGATAGATCAACAAAAAAATATCTCTCAAATGGCATTGCATCTGAGGAAATTGCAACTGGTAATGATTGCTCATGATTTAATAACTGACACAACATACATTCTAAGGAAGATTCTTCCAAAAGGGAAAATGTTCCAAAGAGAGAATGTACACAGAAAATTCAAATGCCAATAATTTTTTTAAAAGGAGACAATAAAAAGGTAAAACGAACCGTGAGCCAAAGTTGACTCTGTATCTTCAGTTTTATTTATCAGACTGAAAAATCTCTCCAACTTTCTCTTTTCCTGTATAAGACCAAAACTATGAGATGTTCTGTTTGTATTACAATTACACTAATTCAATGCAGGTCACTTGTTTTTTACTGAATCCAGATGACATTTAGTAAGCTAAACATGGGCCAATTGGCTTCCCCCCTCTCCAAAAAAGAGGGGAGCTGATTGCTGCTGGGTAGGTCATACAGTGGCTACAGAACACAATTGCTTGAATTACATTTTGACTAACATCAAACACAGAACTGAAGCTAAAAACTAACTTTTTTTCTTGTATGCCTTCTAGATTTCTCATATTGAAACGTACTAATTTAAAAGTCACCTCTTTCCTACCCTGAGGTGATAGATATGAACAGATTCACCAGAAGTTTTTGTTGTTTCCTCTTTCTCCACCTAATTTAAAAAACCCACATTTTTAATATTCTAAGAAGTATAAACAATTTAGTTTCCACTTTATTTTTAATACCCCAGTGGCTAACCAACCTTTTCAAGCCTACTCATTTGAACACACTATAGTAAAAAAGAAAAACATAGCACTTCAGATCTAGTGAGCACTAAAAACAATAATGGTCTAAGCCTCTTCTATTTCTGTAATAACATTTGTATTCTTAAATCAACCCAAACTTCCATGTAATTAGCCATACAATAACCTGTACTGATAATGCAGAGAAACTAGTTCCAGAGGAGGAGAAAAACCCTTAAACTTATCTCCAAGAAACAAGTAAAGAGTATGTCTTTGTTAATATCTTAGTTGTGATCAAGAACTGATTCTCTTCTGACAAAAACACTAGCTATAAAATGGTAATTAAGACCTATGCTACTAAATAAAACATCCATTTAGACTTAGTGCAACTGACTGCAAATTTGTCAATTATATTCTTTCTAATCATGTCTGGACTTGGCATATTTTTTTTTCCCCAGAAGTTATCCACCCGTCAAACAGTATTATCAACTGCTAAAGTAAAATGTAATACATATTATAAAATAGTAGCCCCATTAGTTGTTTATTTTATAGCACACTGAATTATATAAGTTAGTTATTACTTGTATCATCTCGGGGTTTTTTACCCATCTCTAATTCCTCCCAACATGATCTGCTCAGCTTTTAACAAATTTCACCCGATGCAACAAACAAGAGCATAATGCAACACAGGCTAATTAAAATGCATTATGCTAATGGCATCCAATGCTAATTAGATGTCCTTCAGTCTTGGCCATCATCTTCAAAATACTGCACACCCTACAGGAAATACACAGAAATCGTGCAGATAAACTGCTTAGTTGCATGCACATGACATCACTCCACAGGTGTGATCAAGGACATAGAAAAGTAAAAGTCTTCATAATTAAGAAAAAAGTTCATAGCATAGGCTGTAACATTTGGATGCCAGAAAGATACAGAGACACTGAGAGAAAAGATCCACAATGGTGTGAATTGACCTTGCATCTATATTCCTTTGCCTAAATCAAATTTTAAACAAACCTGAAGGGAGAAGATAAAAAAAATAACAAACATCTACCAAGACTCCCAAATTATTTAACCTGGCATATCTTATAAAATTTCATAGGTTTTGGGTCTGGGGTCTGTGTTGTACTGCCCTGTCCAAACACTTACTTATTAATCATATTTTCTAAATTTTTGTTAGGGTCTGGTTTACCTATTGTCTTTTTTTCCAGCCAAAGGCATGTATCACAGCTTCCCTACAATGACTGACACCGCAGAGAAAAAAAGCCAAGTGAAAGCAGAGTCCTGTTACTATACATACACACAGAAATAACATTCCTTCATATACAGTTTAGGGGACAAAAACTTACAGCCTATATTACTGAAAAAATTACAGTTTAGCAATGTGGCTGTTGCAATCAGTCAAGTATGCAAACAATACAGCAATAGCTGAAGCAGTGACTAGAAATGCTGATATCATATAAATGGGCCATATCATACCCTTAATTCCTAGCAGCTTGTCCCCAGTTTATACAAAAAATACCACAGGGCAGAAGGGGGAAAGGATTTCTGAATGCAAAAGTTCTTCAAGACACGGCAGTCATATACAGTTACATGTAAACGGCCTTTCCTCTCCTTCAAATGATATGTTACCATTTATACTGCTGGCTCCTCCAGCAATATGATAACTATTTACTAAGTAAACTGCATAGTTCACATGAAAAGCATCTCAAAAAGCATCTTCAAGACTCATCTTGCTTAAACAGCCTTTGAATGGCACAATAATTTACAGCACATATATGGAACTACCAAGTTCAAGGCTTTGCAAATCTGAGAAAGGCACACTTTGAAAACAATTGAGATCTCACCTCTCTCTTGCTCTAACTGTATGTATTCATTCCACTCAAGCAGCTTCACAGAAATTCCTCTATCAAGCCTGAGATAATAGCATCTGAAGAGCTCCCTTGCAGCAGAGACAACAGAGGCAAGAGATATTCATAAGCAAATAGAAAAATAAAGCACAAATGACATCTATGTTAGCTGAGGGATGCATACAATTTTGAAAAAAATATCAGCTGGTTAGATTGCCAAAATAAGAAAATAATAACCTAATTCCTATAAACATCTGCACAAAGACCAGGAGAAAGCAATCCCTCTTATGAGATCACTCCTCTTGGTCATATGTACATACAATGTCCTCAGGCCACAGAGGTGCTCTAATGTCTAAAGTTTCTGATGTGAATTATGAGAGTCAGATGTCATTGTTGTGTTATAAACAGGCAGACACTGAAGCTGCATCAGGCAACCCGAGTCTCAGATTGTCAAGGTCAGTTACGAGCTAGAAGAGTGTGGATGCAAATTCCAGACGTACAGGCCACTCGCCCAGGCCAAAGCAATACGCTAATATAAAACTGGGCCACTATAAGACTGCATTAAGAGTGCCATGTTTTTCTGGAACCCTCTTTCCTCTATAACTGTATTCAGAGCTTATGTCTTCCTTCTGCAACTCTACACGTGTAGCTTAACACCAGACTGCACAGTGCACCAAAATCTACTTCAAATCATTAATGAGAACAACTGAATTGGAAGACAGCAAGAGCTGGAAAGCTGCTGAAATGTACTGGCTTAAACTTCAGGTAGAGAAAGGCTGGGCATGCTTCCTGAAGACATGGCACTCAGTCTGAGAGCACTAAGTGGTAAAGCAAATATTTCCCTAGAACAGACAGCAAGACCTGAAAGTGCACAGGGCAGTATCTTGATGACTGCTCTGGCAGTTTCTCTTGGCTCCTTACAAGGAGCTATGTGGGGTGGTGCTTTCAAGCAATAATTCGAAAACAGCACAGCACACTCCAAAGGGACTTTCCTGCAGCACAGCCCCAGGACTACATAACCAAGGCCACCAAGTCCCATGTGCAGTGAATTATCTTCTTTGTCCTTAAATGGATATGCCCACTGAAGAAGGGAATAAGCCTTCAATAAGTTAAAGGGAACAAAAAAACATAACTAGAAATGGCACAAAGATGATTAAACAAACTATCCAACCAGTATAAAGAGCACTCACTTGAAGAAATCATTCAGTTATTTTAAGCAACCCTTTATTTTAAGCAGTAGCAAACTCCATAGACAATCCTAAATCAGCTGACATACAAAAGGAAAGGGAGATGCAAGATTCTTCCACCCTTCCTTTACACAGAAAACTAAAGAGAGGGAGTGTGAATTTGCCTGTTACAGACTGCTGGGCTGTAATGCTTTACTATGTCAGACTGACACAGGCAGCAGTTTAGAAGAGAACCATGTAAAGAGAAAAGACACACAAGTCAATTGCTTGACTTGAAATTCAAACACACATTAAACTAAAAAGCTGACCTTAGAAACAGCAGCAAAACTTTTAATCGAATAAACCCAGGATAAAATCCTTTAGAGATACAATGCTTGTAATTGCATTTTTCATATGACAATATCTAATGATTGAAAGTAAAAAAGTTAAAATGTTTTCATGTGAATCTGCCCAGCAATACAGACAAATACACAATGATTTACCAGATGTTCTGGTTAATTCCACTCCAAAGGACATATCTGACATCCAATTAGTGTTGAAAATGCATAAGACCCATATAAACTTCAAACATTTTCTACACACAAGTTTAGCATTCCTGAGGCATCCATTCTTAGCAACAAAACTGAAAGCACCTCGATTTAGTATCACATGGAGATTTAAGTTCATTGCAGCATAAACATTTTGCAAAGAGCTACACAGAAACCAACAGTTCATGCTCCTGTGGTCACCAAGAAGATATCATGCAAGTTACTGACCAAACAATGCCTTCTGAGTGTTGGTAAACATGGAAATCTAAAAAAATAGTTAAACAAATACTTTTTTGCCTGCCTGAAAACATCCACGGGCATTCATTATTTGCAAGCATATAGAATCAAAGAACTCACGTATGTGTATATAAAAATTTTTTGAAAGATATATCCATAAATATATATCCCTGTATATAAAAAACTAACTCCATATATATACACACACAAGTTGACTTATAGATATTGAGATATGTATAGGGATTTTATATACACACATATGTACCTCTAAAAAACTAACTCCATACACACACACACACACACACACCAGTAAAAATAAAAATTCATTGTTTTCTTCAGCTTCACTCAATGAAGGCAGGTTTCCACATGTCTGGAAGTAGTTTAAAACCATGGGAAAAATATGAAGAATACAACGCTCATTTTTGACTGAAAATCCCATCTATTTATCTTCTGGGGCAAGTTTTTTAAACTCATTGCTCTGCCTCTGAACAAGACTTGCAGGTATTCCCCTAGCAAGACTGTCTGCATTGGAGATGAAGCATAACTCTGAAGTTCTTGAGCACAAGGTACAGCAGTTAAGAAATGGTGAATCCCATCAGCCACTCACATGCCCACCCTGAGCTCACAGCCACTGTTTTTTCCCTTTAAGAAGCTGGTGTGTAGCGAGAACAAAATACAGATGAAACAACTACTACTGAAAAATCTGAAAGCAGAGCTTCCCCCAGCGAAGGGATCACCATGACTGGGTTCTCATCCTCACTAACATTTCTAACACACTGGAGTCAAGTAAGTCCTTAAAAATACTGAATTAGATTCAAGTGTAGCGTGTCCTATTCTTTTAATATGCACAACTTCATATACATGAAGACCAAAAATGCAAATCAAATTAATTTACACTTAAAATTTCCACAGATGTGAAGAAAGAGAAGCTGTGTGAAACAGAACTTCAGTCTCTCATGAAGACTTTGCCAAGCTTCACCTCTTCGGCTTTACTTACTTTTTCATCCTTGCCTGCTGGAGAGCTCCCCTTTGCCTAGCCAGAGCACTAAGGATAAGAAGGGAGGAGACTAAAATTCATGTGGAAATCAGGGAAAAAAGACAACACCTCTGAGCACATCTTGCCTGACCTTAACAACACAGACCAAGTATCAAAATTCGGCCTTAACTCATGGTGAGGGACCATCCGACCGTTACTCTGGCTCAAAACAGAGCCATGTAATACTCTCCACTTCCAGAACACATCCTGCACCTGCCAAATGACACAAAATCTTTTTTTTTTTTTTTTGAGAACCATTGTTCATGTATTAAAAATGCTTATTGAAAATAAAAAATCCAAGCATACATATTTTAACTGTCTGTAACAAGTAGTCATCTTCATTTTTTTAGTGAACCGATTTCTTTAGTTAAATTATAAATACACTTAATGATAAATTTATTAAGTGAAAACATAACTCATAAATTTGCCAGAGGTTCTGTAAAGAAGAGCATCCAAAACCAACATACCTTTGCATGCCACCGAGCATCAGCTCCCTCTGCCATTTGGACTTAACACCCCATACATATAAATGACTCTCAAGGAAAGAAAAGCCATCTTTGGTTGACCATCACTGGAATGGTTATTTGAAACTAGTAATCACACAATTCTTTCAATTCTTATCAGATTACCAGTATTTTATATGAAACAGATGTTCGCAGCACAACTTAGTCAGAATTATTGAACAACTTTTCTTTCAATTTCATAACAAATTAGGCAATGCTTAGTTGATGCATCTGAAAAAAGTTACAGAATTGCAAGCCCTAAGGCACAGGACTGGTGTCATAATTTAAACCATCACCATCTGAAACGCAAAGGCATTAGAAACATAATGTTTTACTCTGTAGAACAAATTTCTCTTACAGATGACAATCTTTATTTGTTAATAAATTCTGAAGTCTCAACAGCAACCAAAAGCTACCATTTCAATGTCAAAAGCCTAGCAGAATTCTTACAAACAAAATATTAACATTCTCTGGATGTTTACAAATAAATAGTGAAACATAAATAAATAATTAAATTAAATTGTGTTTATTAAAGACTGTCTTGGGCACAGTGATCATGAAATGATAGAGTTTTTGATTCCTATCACAAAAACACAACAAAGCTAGACAAGGGAATAATGCAGAAGTCACATCATCTTGTATACTACTGCACTAGAGCCTAGGTAACAATTCTCCAATTTAAATAGAAAGGAAGATAATTTCAGTGGTTGTTTTTAGCTCCAGATTTGGAGTCTTGGCCCCTAGTAATCTAGTATACTGCCTTAAATCAGTTGCGAGGTCATTTATAAAAATCTAACTGTCAAAGGAAACCAAAAAACGTGGAGACTTTTGTCAATTGCTGAAATTCTGGAGTGTGAAATTACTTATTTTGGCAAAATTCATCAAGAGAATATTTTGATCTAAGTAATGTTACAAAAAGCAAAAAAAAAAAGGTCCTGTGTCAATGCCAGGGTTGCCAGTTTCCTTCTAGTCACCATGTGTCAGTTAACTGTGTCACAAACGTAATTATAATGTTCACGGTAGACCTTTTTCTTCTGTAACAGTAAAGCTAAATTTTATGGAAAATAAGTTCTCTTGAGGTGTGAAAGAAAGCTGAGCTAACCATGTTTTTATTTTCTGAATATAGGTGAGTAATCAAGGTAACAGCTGTGGGAAAAGAATGCACTCAGTGCATGAAACAACATCTGGAGGACATGTATGACCCTTAATGGCTTACAAAAATGAACATTATACCCACTGACTTCATCTATAAGAAAAGGATAAAGTACTAAGGGATCAAGAACAAACTCTTAGATTACGAGCATGCTAATCCAGTTGATTTTTATCAAAGCCCTTTTTAGACAACACTAATGTAGCTTTAGGAATCATAATGCCTGACCAGAATCACTGCAAAAGAATACACTTCCTCCTTCAGTAAATTAATTTAAAAGAGAAACTTAATAGGCTAAGCTTTGTATCAGCTAACTTTATGCTGAACCAAATCTTAATCAAACCTCAACTTGCATAAAGTCAACAAGACAGCATCAGAATTACTGCAGCACATGCTTTAGCCACTCAGAGAAATGCACTTCTGTGCCCACACTCAGTCCAGGCACTTTGACTGACTCCAGTACTAAAGGTTATGAATTACAGCCTGAAACAGAAGGTATCGTTTCCCCAGAGAGATGTAAACATGCAAACGAGCTCAGAGGCCAGGTATGTTACTTTGGATACAGATGCACATAAACACAGGGCACTGCTCCTGAGCTGGAGCCAAGTCATGTCCTCTGACAGCACGGCCACCTGAGCACCCAGCAACTTTCCAACACCCATCCAGAAAGACATGCCTTTTGGCTTTTAGTGTCCTACTGTTCTTCCAGGGCGACGGCAGTAAGACCTTTCTCTAGCACCTGTAATATTTCCAGTCTAGAAAGAACCTTCAGCTACTTCACACTCCACATATTTTCACACCAAGCAAGTGGCAATGCAACCAGTTGCTCCAGAGTCACAATTTACACATGGCAATTCACATGACTGTTAAAAGGATCAATTTCTAAAACTTTGCCCCAATTTTTCTAAATAATTCAATTAATCTGTTTGACAACAGCATGTTTTACAAGTTATAAACACGCACATGCTCATATGTTCATTCCCAAAAATCAAATGCTAACCACTTCTGAATTGCAAAACCACAGTTTGCACAAATTAGTCATATTATTATTCAGAGAAACAAAAAAAAGCAAGACATTTAGAGTGCACACACAGTTCCTCTGGAGAAACTCTTGGAGAAAAGTAAAAGGAGGACAGTAGAGGCAAAGCTCACTTGTGTCTGTATGTACCTGCCCCATGTAGACATGCTCTCTGTCCCACTGTTAGACCTCATGATTACTGTATTTCACAAGGAACATCCTGCTTGAAACAGATGACTTTTTCAACACATGCATATCAGTTTGCCCACAAATCCTGTGCTTGCTGGCGCTACCTGTTTTACATTTTCATAGCATGAAAACAGGAGCAGCAGCAGCAGCAGGTTTGGCATCTCTGTTGCCAAACATACAGTCACAGCAGCAGGACACTGGGAAGTACCACAGGGGCCATCATTCCCTTGAATTCCATCAGTGGTTCTTTCGTTTCTGAACACAGATTACTTCATTATCTTGCAAAATTATTATAAATTTCTGGGGGAGAATGGAAAATGCAAGACAACTGAAACTTCCCAGACTCTCCAGTGTTTCTGTAGTTCTCACTATAAATCTGATTTGCTCCAGCAGAACACCAACTTTTTGTTTTATACATCAACAGTATAGCATGGAATTCAGGAATATACATTGCAGAGGAGACTTCTGTCAGTAAAACAGAATTTTTCAGGCAAGCAGGTAACGATAAAGAGTATTTGCAAGAATTATGTCCATGTTTGCTTTCTGAAACGTAAACTGATAATGCATTAAGATTTGTGGTGTTTGGAATGCTGTATAGGTGGTTTTCATAATCAATGCGAAATTTCAGATATGGTAAAGAGGCACAGAAGAAAGCAGAATGTGGAGGTAACACTCATGTTGGCCTTATTTCTTTCCCATGTTCCCAAATAATGAGAACTTACATCTGGAATAAAAACTTGGATCCACAAAGCTTTAAAAACAGACCATGTTACCTAAAAAGTATGAACAATACAGCTTTCGAACACAGCTTTTTCTAGTATAGGGTATCAAAAATACTTCCTATATCTCAATGCATTTCCAAAATAGCAGAACAACGCAAACTGGCACTAGTACAGAAAATTCTAATTAAAACAAAAATCCTGAATGGCAAACCCAAATCATTTGAGTTAGTTCACAACTATAGACACATAGTACTGACTGTGCTACGTGTCTAAGTATTTAGTCAGTAAAATAAAAGGCTGAAATGCAAAAGCCAGGCTGGTTTCATTCTTCTCTAACACCAGGGTGGTCTACGGGCAATTTTTGATACCACTGGTGTTGCCGGGGAAACAAAATGAAAACAGGTGCCATCAAATACAAATTAAAGATTTAGTTCTATTTTAAACCACCTTAAAACAAAGTTTCCATAAACTTAACTGATACTACTACAAATTTGACAATACTTTATAACAAGAAAAGGATTATAAGTTGTCTTTAGACCATCAAGTTTTAACTGAAACAAATTTAGACTGATTGGCAACCCTTCCTTTTAAATAAATAAATTTCTTCATTAAATATGCATCATCCTTTATAAAAATTACCTAGTGTACATTTTAAGGCAATATAATACCATAACAGAAACAGGGTACATATAGTCTTAATAAGCTTTCTCCATTCCAAATTTTACCTTCCTTTCAATCTAAGCAATTTTTTAGATTTTTTTTACAAAGTAAACAACCAGTATAGACTTAAAGCATATAAAAATCTTATGGTAAGTAGCAACAGAAGCTTAATATTTTCCTCCCAATCTGACTGTAGTTTTCTCTCATGCAATTAAAAAAATCAAATATCTCTAACTAAAACCCAAGTAAATACATTTTTGCTTTTAAAAATGGTAATATGTTAGAATTTGGCAATATAGCAGTCAAGTTTCTAAAGCACTCCCTCCAGGTCAACTAGCCATAATGACAGAAAAGATGTTTAAGAAAAAATGAAAATACAACTCCTTTCAATAAATAAACATTAATCCAAGCTTCCAAGAATGCCTTAAAATTATTTACCGAGTTCTTTTATGGCTTAACAAGACATTAGTCACATCAAAGAATCCAAATAGACCTATTTCAGTTAAAAGCAATACACGAATTCCCTCCTTTTCAATGGAGCTAGCTGCCAGACCCTTGAATAAAATTTAACTTTGAATATTCTGTGCTAATCCTGGAACTTGAAAGATAAAGGAAATAAAAAGAAATAGAAGCCTCTCTAATAAATATATATAGCTCTTCATTTACAAGTTTATAAATCCGTGGTACATTTTACTATATCCTGCAAGGTATTACAGAATTTTTAGTTAAATAACTTCTCCTAAATTTGTGCATAAACATCTTGCTAAATAATTTTCCAAGTCCATAGTGCGAGTTAAAAAGAAACTGAAAAAATTCAGCATATCATGACATGCCCAAATGATGGAAAGGCACTTTTTTTCCAAACAATAGTGACTGTAAAGTTGATTAAAAAAGTCTTTCGTTAAAACTGTGATTCTAGTTTTAATGAATCTCAATGATTTACTACAAATCACCTATTTCAAATAAAATTTTCTTGAAATCTTCAAGCTGCAAAATCATTTTGCTTCACAGCCTCAGCTATGTTTACAGTGATGTTACTAACAGCACAAATGAGCAAATCTACAGTAATTCAAAATTTCTGAATAAGCTTTTTGGTGGGGGGTTGTTTGCCTGTTTGTTTTTAACACTTGTCCAGGGAGAAAGCAGCCAGCTCAGTCCCAGAGGGTGCTGTTAACACGCGCTGTGCCAGGTCTGGCGAATACATTCCGGGCTTTACCTGCATTAACAGTTCTATCAAGCAATCTTTAACAATCCTTACAGATGTAGGGCTTGATGCAATGCTCCCTCCAGTCATCAAGAATATTTCCATTAATGTCATGGTTTCATTCAACTTCTGTTTACTGTTCCAACATCTTTGAAAAATAATATTTCCTGGTCAAACATTTCCCTACTGAAGTGTCTCATAAATAAATGGGTAGTATCAATAGCATGGTCCTTTTTTCAAATTAGCACTTCTACAAATGTGAATCATTCACAGGAGATGCACAGCATTACATGAAACTAACCAAGATCAAACTTCCTTTACAGTTATTTTAGTTAAAGTTTCAAGTTAACTCACTTGTGTGTAATTATGAAATTACTGTACTGATCCTCCACTTACTTTGAAAGTGATTAATCAAAGTCAGAGAAAAACAACCATCAACTGAAGCACGTTTCAAATTTCCTATTCAGGGGTAAGTCTAAAAAGATGAACTAATTTAATTTTAATTAAATCCTCATTTAGAAGCATGAAATAAATGTTTTCCATTTAATTCAAATTAAACTCCAGTTCCAGTACAAATTTCAAATATTCTCTGCTTCTGCTACTTTATTACACATGACAGATTAACATTTCCTTTTTGCACACATATGAAACCAGCAAACCTGATATCATTAAAAAATGTAAAGAATTCATACTTTTAGTATTAATAAACATTTATTCTATTTCCAAAACTTCTAGTGATATGAAGAAAATTCTAGTGAAGATGTATTCACTAAAAAATGATTTAACATTTATGCCAGATTCTGTAACTACAAATACTTGTAACTGCACTTTATATTGGAACACTTCTACTGTGTGAACTTTCACCACATCTCTTTACTGAAGGGAAAAAAAAGATAGCAAGATGCAAGAAAAAAAAACAGTAGGCAAAAAAAGCAGGACCTATAGGAAGGCAATAAATACACACATTAGACTGTAGACTTTTCCAAAAGCTTTAATGTGGACAAGAATAGGTCGTCATCCTATTTAATCAAACACACCTCAATGTTTTCATAGTGCCTGTATCAATGCTAGTGTTGAATCATTCAGGAGTTCTGTAAACCAGGCAGATCCCTCAATCTTTTCTGTGAGAAGCCATGTGGCAAAACCTCTTCAAAAAGTTCCTTGGGGGATTAGGGAGAAAATTTTTATCATCAGCAAGCTTCATCAGAGAACAAATGGTATTTTTCCTATCTAGCTTTCAAAACAGTATTACAACAACCCTCCTTTCACATGAAATGGGTTGATGTTAAGCATACTATCCCTTGGCATAACAAGCTGTCAAGTCTTGGAAAGCGGATGTTGCCAAGCTTGAGCATCATTCTCTTGGAGGCTCAATACATGGAACTTTATCTGATAAAGTCAAGCAATGAACTATCAATTGCAATTTAAGAAAATAAGTAAAATATCACAGGATACTTTTCATATTTTTTGCAACCAGATATCTCTAAGCTTGTCTGCAGTGTCTGAGGACAATTCACAACTCACATACTATTTCTTTTATGCTATTTATCTTTCTTGGCTAAGTCGTGCTTGGTATAGAGAAATTTTCTTTAAAATTCTATGCTAGGCATGCTGAAAAACTGGAATAAATTATATTTCTGTGTCACAAGAAACTAGATTATACCCTGGGGGCACTTGCCTGGGTTGACTTCCTCACTCATCAGAATATTCTTGTCTGCTCTACAATAAGTCCATAGACGGGCTGATCACAAACAAATAAATAAATTAAAAATGAATTTTCAAATTCACTGCCTCCATTAATCCTGCAGGAATTAAATACTAAAAAAGAAGTTACATTCAAAGGGTACTATGTCTGTATCTATACCCAGCATTTTCACAAAGAATAGGAGCTAAAGGAAAAAAAGCATTTGAAATCAGCAAATATATGTAAGTGAACACCAAGTATATTTTAACTAAAATCATCAATCATAACTTTCAGTTTGGAGAACCACATATATCTTGAAATGAAAAAGACTAATTTACAGAGCAGGATCTCTGCACCTCTATGAGTTCCTTACCCAGGAGCCACAAGTGCAACTTTGACAAATCACGATTTGTCTGCAGGACCGCAGTTCGTCCTTTATTTACTTTTCAATCCACTGCTAAAAATAACTCAACCACAAGGAAAAGTAAATGTCAAACTGACACTATTACCAAGTACCTAAAATTTGTCTCTTTTCACCTAGTAAAAATGACATTATTGCAACAGTTAACAGTTACCTTAATTGTATTCCAGAAAATTCAGAAATGTATTTTCTCAAGTTAACATAAAACAACCCACAGAAAACATGCTTTTACATACTGATTAAAGAACGCTGACAAAAAAAACCAACAAGCAAGTCCAATTCTCATTACAATTACAGCAAGCACTAACTGCCATCTTAACTCACAGAAAGAGCAATTCCCCTGGTGATCAGTAGATCTATTATCTAGATATTAAGGTTCTAACAAATTCAATGAAAATATTTCATTTAGGTATCACATCAGGTAATTGTTCACAAAAAATGGAACATGCACAGACATGCAAGTTCAAACGTATGCAATTACTTATTTTAATTTGCCCAACATTTATCATCTCTCCATTCCAGAAGCCTTGTTGAAAGGAGTCAAATTATGAACAGGGTTTTGGGAACTGGTCTACACCTCAGCAATAACTTACCACACCAGAAGCAGCTGAGGTAAGGAGGAGGTCTGTTTAAGCACTATAAACATTGATCACTTGTTTAAAAGAAATAAATAAATACATTTCTTTTGACAAGTGAAATAAATCTTGAATGAAAAAGCATTTGGCACCTTTTTTTTTTTTAACGTACTGCTGACAGTATTGTCTCATCTGGTTTGGTGTTTCATTCATACAAAAAATGTCATACGATTATTCACATTTTGATCAAATTAAGTGGACAGGTTATTTACTGATTTGAAGTAGCAGCATATTTAAATGAAAATTTGAAGTTTTCCTTTTTTAAGAATCCTTAAATAAACTAAGTCACACTTCCTTAGAGTTGACACTGGCTTTTTCTTTTGTTTTTTTTTTTTTACTTTTTTTCCCCAATCTATATAGAGAACATACTTTATTTTCTATTAGACAAATACTGTCTGGAATTAATTGTGCTCACTTTTTTTCCTTGAATAAAGTTATAACATCTATTTGAAATTTTGGCTATAAATAGCACTACAGAGGCAAATATATTATGAAGCAACACCTGCCTTCAGCTGCATGCAAACTGAGGGCCACTGGAAGTTTCCCCCATGAAGTTCTGCTGTATCCTGTCTAATTTTATTGATATGCCCAACCAGAAAAAGTCCAAAAGGACAGCTCAAACAGCTACAAAAATGTCAGTCTGTCCCTTAAAACAAGCATTTTTAAAGGCCTTATTTATCTTCAGAGAAGCTCCGCAGTCTACAGGCACCAGTCTATCAGAAAAAGGAAGAGGATTCTCTTCCCCTTCCCTCAGAGTCTGCACTCAAATGTTAAAACAATCCAAAGCAGCAAAACCAGCACGGCAGCACTGCACCTACAGCTATAGCTTATGTATACAGGAGTTTCTCCAAATAATTATTAAGTTTTAATCATAATAAATTTACAAATAGGCAGCTGAGACTCTGGTTTTGCAATTATCTTCAGTCAATTTGGCTGATGGCCAAAAACAGATGACCCAATTCTCCTACCAGTTCCAGCCACACATTTTTGTTCCCACCTAGTTCAAGTACCACATTAACAATGTTAGTGAAAACTACTTCTTGTTACTTGGTTAGTTTTCAGATGGATTCGTTTTCTGATCCAGCTCATCATGTGGCCAGCTAAATGCTGGTTCCAGCAGAAATGGGTGTTGAAAATGTATGGAAAAGGCTCCTTTGCAGCCATCGTCTGCATTTAAATCTGTTTAAAGCAAATGGAAAAATTCCATTTAAAAGCCTAGAGAGGTCCAAAGGTCTTCCAACAGCTCTTTGAAAAACCTGCAGCCAAAACACATGCTTCTCCAAGCTGTCTCAACTGTATCACATCGGCGTCTTAGGCCCCCACTGCAAACACACATTACATGCCCCTGGTATCATCGTAGCTCACTGTCATTCTTCCACAAGATTTAGAAGAGTAGTAAAATAATGAGCAGTAATGTACAATTAAATATCCATATTTTAAACTCTTTAAATATTAGCTCACTCTATCTTGATACAGCAGGCAAGATCTTAAGTTATAAATTAACAAAGTATCTCATAGAAAGTTCTTAAAAGGTAAAGGACTTTTAAAAGTTAATTCAAAGTCTTTTCTAAAGATAAGCAAAGGCACTAAAATAAGAAAACCATATAATATACTTTTACAAACCTACATGAATTTAAAAGCAGTAATGCTGAGATAAGATAGGTGAACTCTCAGAGAAAATAATAAACCGATGAGATAACACCACCTGTTGAAGAGAAGAAATGCAGGAGTGACTACAAAGAAAGACAACTGACATCCCCAGAAATGTTTTTTTCTTTTTTCCTCTCCTCAACTTCTGGCACAAAAGGCATGGAGGAAACCATTTTCTCAATGCTCCAACTGACACTTCCTTTTTTCTTACAGCTTTACAGAGCAATAATTCTCACTTCAATCTCCAGTTTTAATACAATATATCGAGAATAAAAAACTAGGAAATGGTAGATTGTTACCAGATACATCAGGAATAAAAGGTTATTACAAACAGATTAGTCCAGGGTGGAAGTGACATGGGCTAAGCAGGAGGCATGGATAATCTGGGTAAGTTCCATGGAAAAATAAATATCGTGATTAGACTTAAGGCAAATGGAAGCAGTTCGAATTGGCTTTTTCCAAATCACTTAAGAACATGTGATGCCCACATGTCCATTTCCAACAAACTTCACCATAAAGAAACAAAAACCAATACTATGAAGTGTTGAAAAACACATCTACCACCAGCTTCTTCCACACCACAGCAACGTGAATTATTGCAGATGCTTGATAAGCATGAAAGAAAAGAATCTGGAGGTTTTTTGGCTTTTTTTTCTTCTCCTTTTTAAGCAAGCTACCAGCATTTATTTGAAGCACACCAACCTGTCATTAACTGTTGACCTTGCAAAGAAGAGCAAATTTTATAAAACACACATTGCAGTACTACAGCTGGTCTAAAGGTCTCAAAAGCAGTAACTCCACTCAACCATTTTTCCTGTCCACCTACAGGCTCTTACAACTTCACCGGTTCAGTTCTAGCAGGTTTCTACCAGGTTAACTTTTCAGAACATTAATTCCTTTATCCAACTTCATGTGAGGCCACAAAAACATTAGTGCTTGCTTAACAGAAAGCTCAGGAACTCCTGGCTAAGGACAGGCTGTCTCTAACACCAGCAGCCCACACTTGATCCTCAGCCTCACAGGAATAACTAATTATGTCATTGCATGAACATAAGGAAAAATTGGGGTAAGGGAGTAAGGGTGGTCTATAGAAAGGATCTCAAAAAACAGCCATTTTTAAGGTTTAAGATTAGCTTTATAGCAAAGTGTTATTAAGCTACTTGTTAATAAAGCCAAATATCAGCAGTAGATGGATCAAATAAAAACTTTGCAACCTAAACAATCTTCCACCAGGAACAATCTTATGTGACATTTTGAGATCATGTCTTGATTAGCAAAGACTAAGAATATTTCAAAAGGATGTTACCAATTTTCAGCAAAAAAGCAACATCACAACTACTACAGCAAAATAGTGCCAGTCTCTATGCTTTGACTACAGACTAAAAAAAAAAGGAATTTAGAAATTAAAAAGGACAGATAGCACATGATGAGGAGTGACTGAAGAAAACATTTAATGGTTTGAATTAAATTTTGACACTGTTAAAACAAATACTTTATCACTACAGGACAGCATACATGCTGCAGTCAATGGGGAACACAGGAGTATAGCTGTTAAAACATCACTGCAGCTTCAGAGTGGGATTGAGTCTTGTTCTAGAACCACACTGAACTCCCCTTTAATTAGCTCCACTATAAATTCCTAAGTGCTCATCCCAGCAGAGCAATCAAAGGCAGATGCAAACACTGTCAGACACATTAACCCTGGTTGCTGCACAGTCTACTGCAATCAACATGCTTTTAGCCCTGTTAGATGGGTTAAATTATCTAGGTTTGAGTGATTTTTTGACTTATCAGCAAATTCCTTGCTATTTCTAGTGGCTGTATCACCATGGTTTAGGGTAATCTTAAGGACATCTGTATTTTTCCCTCCTTTAAAACTACTTGAAAACACTCCTTCTTTGGAAAAAAACCCCAAATGTAGAAAATAGAGAAGTTTCAATTTTCATCATTAGCAAAGGCAGAAACAGACTCATAGAATCTGTGAGGCATTTCATAATTCTTAGGTGAATAAAGATTAGAACTACTGAGCTTGCAAGTGGTCTTGACCTTTGAGTCTCAAACCAAGTATGACAACTACAAGTCCTGCTGAACTCAGGTTTGCAGGAGAAACAAGTGTAATAGCATTGATGACACTTATGCAGTCAAATATACTACTACAGTAACACCTAAGCAGAAAAAACCTGCTTTTTCTTCCCCCCACCCCCAAAATTCCATTTTGCACCCCCTGCTTCTTCTTTCCCAGCTGAAACAAATACAGTTCTTTGGAGTAGTTAGAGTGTGGTTAAGCAGAGGAAGCTATGCTTGTTTGCATGGAATCTGCTACTTCCTCTCTGCCAAAACACTTGTTTAAAGAAGTCATGTAATATTTCTATTAAGTTGTAAATGCAGTTGACAAGGAAATGGCCTACTGGCAATGCATTACCTTTGTGGTAGTGCCAACCAGCCTATAGCAAAATAGTGCACACGGTAATTTCACTGTGCATTCCCAGGCAACAAAATTGTGCCTTACATAAATACCACAGAACTCAAGCAACATCTAGAAAAAGCAATGAAAATTTGCCCAGGCTTTCATGCTTGCCTGTATCAATTCTATGTCATAACTAAAACAAAGTAGGAAAGCATCTACATATGTCCAAAAGCCCTGTGAAGTTGTATCATATGACACCAGGAAACCTATTGCAACTTAAATCTGTGTATTTCTTGTTAACCACTGTAACAACTCACTAATAAAAATTAAGAAAAACTGTAGGTATCAAATATACAAAAGAGCACTAACTGCATACAAGCCCTTAAAAACCGTAACGTAATTTATTAACAAAAATGCATGTTCTGTGTAATCCAGAATTGTCGTGTTAAATTGCTTTGGCCTTTGATAGCATTCACTTGATTGCAAGAACTGAGCAGATCCACAAGCATTCAAACTCAGTGACCTTTGATTTATAAGCAGCTATTGTCATGCACATAAAAATCCTCACTGATAATGCAGTCCTCACCTTTCAATAGCTAGTGCAACTACATACAGTGATGTTACTGAGATGTGATTAAGACATTTTCATTAGAATATAACCAAAAATCACAGTCACTTGATAAATTTAATTTTTCATCAATCATTCTTCAAAATATTATTTAGATGTTATTTCATCTTAAATTCCCATCAAAAACAAGCTTCAGAGATACTTATTTTCTTCACAGATTTCATCCGAGTATTTTCAGTTTGAATTGTAATTTAAAAACAGTTAATTACACAGAAAAAAAATATGGTGCAGAAAAACTACTAAAATTTGCTTACAAAATTATGTTACGTTTCTAAATTGCAAAACACTCACTAGTTTTAACAGAGCTGCACATTGCCATGAAATTTCAGGAAACATCCCTGCTCCAAAAGCACACACAACCAAAAGTCAAGAACCCACAAACAAAAATCAAGAACCCAACAGCACTATAAATACACTTCAGGTCACATAAGCAACACCCTACCGTAATCACGTATGAACAGTACCTTTTCTTTTGATAATGGTGGTTTCCTTATATTAAGATCCTGATATATGAGGCAAAAGGAAACTGAATAAAATAATATAGTATGCATGCCATTTTTGCAGCCAATTACAAAGAGTTCTTTGAAAAAAGATATGCTTTAGGCAACATAAAGTGCCTTATTAATATAAAATGGGCTTTAGATATAAAAAATTTAAGGAGTGTTTATTGATGCTCAGTGCAATCATCATAGCTATTCTATAGCTCATTACAAAAATAATAAAAGTATGACTAACAGTGGCAAGTTATTCCTAGATAAACATTGACTTCCATGAACTTCTCCAAGTGAAGTGATTAATTCTATTTACATTTTATTTTACAAAAAGTAAACTAATTCAGTAAGAGACTTTTAAGAGTCACTAATAAATAAAAGCTGTCAGGTGTTACTAATACTAGCACTGCTCACACAGGACAATTCTGAAACCTTCTTTAGGTCACCTTTAATTCAAAACTGCCTTTCAAAGGAGGATGGACTCTTGGTGACAGAACTCTCCAAGTGCAGGTACAGCATGCACAAGGCTCTATATTTTGCCTTCAAGCCAATTAAATGCTTACTGCTTTAACTCCCTCTCATGTGGCAATAAAGGCATTCTGAAACCTCACAGAAACGTGTTAAAATACAGGCAGGTGAGTAAATAGGAAGCAACACAGAAAGTAAAAACTGTCAGTCTTAAAATGTCCATTCATAAACATACAGTTTTAAGGTTCCACTATTAGGTTTTTTTGCATGTTTTGTGCGTTTGCAGAGGGTTTTTTTTAAATACAACAAATAAAAACCACCACCACACACTTACCCTCATTGGGTGAATATCTGCATATGGAGGCTTTCCTTCAGCCATTTCTATTGAAGTGATACCAAGGGACCAGATGTCTGCTACACAGTTATAGCCAATCTCTTGTATTACTTCAGGAGCCATCCAAAATGGAGTTCCTATAACAGTATTACGTTTTGCCATGGTATCCTGTAATTATATTATTTATGCAATTAAAACAGAGATGCTTATTTTCAGATTAATTTGATATCAATTCTATATTTAAAAGTTAAATTAGCCACCTAAAGGTCAAATGGTAGTTACTTTCAATTAAGACCAAACAGATTCAGCCCATCATCCTACAGAGGCCAGATAGGTGGTAATAATCATAAACATCAAACTAAAATTTAAAGTGAGATCATCAGGCACTTGACATACACTGGGTTACAAAAACAACTACAGCCCTGCAAAACACTAAATATTCATCATGATAAAGAATGTTAGTTCTGCCACTGCCACTAGTCACTTCTCAGACACAAAATTCAAGGCGGAAGACAAAGGTAAAAAGAACATGGTTAGAAGCACTAAAGCATTTTTAAAATACCTTTGTACAGGTACTTACTGTTAACTGGCCAGCCACACCAAAATCAGCTAATTTTGCATGTCCCTCGGTGTTAAGAAGGATGTTTCCAGCTTTTATATCTCTATGTATTTTTCTCATAAAGTGCAAGTATTCAAGTCCTTTAAGAGTAGATTTCAGAATAGTTGCAATTTCATCTTCTGTTAGCTGCAAGAAAATACAAAACCATTTTCAGATATACACATAAGGTGTATATATTTGAACTATTTAAAACATGATCACTTCATAGTGATTATCATAAATAATAACAATGCTTGACTTTTTTTTTTAGTAGACCAGAAAAACTTCAGTTTTAAAGCACAAAACAAAATCATTAAAAATTCAATTATTAAACACATACTATAAAAAAAAAAGATGTGTAGACTTGAAAGTCCAAAATGTTTCTCTCACCTTCAATATGTTGCAGAATCATATGCCACCACAAACAATAGAATAAGCTGCAAGTCAAGTGGCAACAAGCTGACAGACATTTCATTACCATAGGAAACACAACACAGTGAAATAAAATTGAGATATATTTTCATTTGTTTGCTTTATAAACAATACACCACTACTAAGTCATCAGTTAGCAGTTGTTTATCCTCATTGCTTTAGATCAACATAATAGGGACACATAAGATCCTGAACAAGTGTTACCAAAGAAACAGTAAGAGCCTCTTTTTCAGATACCAGACCCCCCTGAGAACACTTCTCAGATTTTCATCAACATTTATTCTAGATTAAAAGCAAAACCACAAAAACATAATTAATTCCATGTGATACAATTTCTCAAGGAAATACAAAGAACCTATTCATATAACTGAAATGCTATTTAATTACAGTACATTGATGCTTTAATATAAGAACTAAGCAAATGAACTTGACACATTCTTAGAAATGCAAGAAACTGCAAAACTGAAGACAAATACTCTAATTTGGCTGCAATGCTGGGTTGCATTTTTTCCCTTTCTCTAATTTTCCAGTCCTACACAGTTACATTATTTATTTAATAATAAATTAAATTACAGTTACACATTTATTTAAACAGCAGTGCCAAGCTCCAGTTCCTCCTTTCACTGCAACCTTCAGCAGTAATTCCCACTGTGTGTCAGTCCCTCCACTGAACAACTGTAGTAGACCCTAGTTAAAAACAAACTTGTCTGCCAAATTATTTTTCCAACAAATCAGTTCCCAGATTTAATTCATAGCACTTAGTGCCATGGTCTAGTAAGCACAATAGTGTTGGATCAAGGGTTGGACTTGATGATCTCAGAGGTCTTTTCCAACCCAGTTGATTCTATGATTCTATGATAGTCAACAAGGACAAAGCAGAGTAGGAGCTGCTCAAACTGGCATTGCTTTCCAAGTAAGTACATGTGTTGTATACTCAAGGAGTCCCAGTGACTTTTATAAACCTTGCCTTATGCAAGAGGATGAAACTGATGGCGGCATTAGCTCCAAGCTCCAAGCCAAGCAGTTACCGTCTCTGCTGCACGTTGTGCATTCCTTGCCTGCCATTTATCTCTGAGATCTCTCAGTGTTTCTATTCAGCAGCACACTGCTCAAAGCCTTTATTTGTGCTACTTTATGCTGACTGCTATGCTGCTTCAAAGGACTCTATGTCAGGAGAACTGTTATACGCAGCTCAAATAAGATGCTTTTCCCGGTATTATGCCATGGGCGTAAAACCGTATACCCGTCCTTGAGTCAAGCAAGAAGGGACTTTAAATCAACTGTAAGATAAACTGAAGCATGGTCAAAAAGATATTTGCAGAAAGAGGCAATTCTCATTACATGAGCTAATAATTCCATGATGAATCACTAAAACTGTGATCATCTGCAGACAATCATCCGCAGGCAATTTATACTCTGGCTATTAACAAACACCATATCAAGAATGGTTTAAGACATGCTGAGTGTAACACTTTCTGCCAGAGCTTTGCCAAATCCATCCAAGTTCAGAAACAATAAAATGTCCCGAATCTCCAAATACTTCCATGCAGTTAATCCTGAACATGCAACAAAAAATTATCCTGAGCACTGACAAATGTCTAGCAAGACAGGCATACAACTCACTTCCCACTTTCACCTAGAAACAAGTATTACAAGAAATTGTGCCTAGAAGACACTGCCAAGATCTTTTCTTCAATATGTTGTGTTCCAAAGGCAGTAAATCCCTAGATTTAATTCTTGAAAAATTAGTGGTTAAACCAGACAGAGATCTTTGGATCACCTCTAGACGGAAAAGGGTTTCTGTAGCAACACAGCAAAATCTAACTTTCAAAAGGAGAGGCTAACAGAACACTGGAACCCAGAGGCTGACAAAGAATCTATGGAGTGAGAATCTAGCAAACTAGAAGAGAGTTCTAGAGTACTTCAACGTGATGCACCATCTGGAGACCATCAGCAAAGGAACACTCTAGCATGACTAAGTGTTACAAAAGAAAGTATTTAAACATCAAAATACACAGGCTTTTGATACTGTCCCTCATAGCAACCTTCTCTAAGATGAGCAGGTACACAGCGAGCTGGAGGCCAAGGAACAGCGCTCAAAGGGTTGTAGTGAATGTGGCTACATCTGGCTGGCAACCTGTTACCAGTGATGTACCTCACGGTCCAATTCTAGGGCCAGCTCTGTTTAGTATTTTTATCAATGATATGGATGCAGGAGTGGAATGCACCATTAGCAAATTCGCTGAGGATACTAAACTGGGAGATGCTGTTTGGATAAAAGCCTTGCAGAGGGATCTAGATAGATTGAGTCAATTAATCACTGGGCAGTGATTAATGACATAAAATTTAACAAGTCTGAATGCCGTATTCTGCACCTGGGATGGAGTAACGCTTGGCACAAATACAAACTGGTAGAGGACTGACTGGAGAGCAGCCCTGCAGGAAGGGATCTGGAGGTGCTGGTCAGCAGCAGACTCAGTAGGAGACAGCAGTGTGCCCAGGCAGCCCAGAGGGCAAACAGCTCCTGGAGTGCATCAAACTCGGCATCACCAGCTGGTCAACAGAGCTGACTGTCTCACTGTAACAGCACCCTCACCTTGAGCACTGTGTGCTGTTCTGGGCCCCACAATTAAACAAGGATATGTCCAGAGGAGGGTAACAAAGCTGGTGAAAGAGCTGGAGGCAATGTCCTGTGAGAAGGGACTGAGGACTTTGGGCTTGTCTGGTTTGGACAAAATGACCCTGAGGGGCAATGTCACTGCTCTCTAGAGCTTCCTGAGAATTGGACATGGAGAGGGAGGTGCTAAGCTCTTCTCCCTGGTATGCAGGGACAGGACATGGGGGAATGGTTCAAAACTGGACATTAGGAAGCATTTCTTTACTGAGAGGGTGGTCAAATAGTGGAACAGGCTTCCCAGAGGAGGTGGATACCCCAAGTTTGTCAGAGTATAAGAAGCATTTGGATCGTGCCCTTAACAGCATGTGCTTGGTCGGCCCTGAACTGGACAGGAAGTGGGACAAGATGATCATTTTAGGATCCTTCTAACTGAAATATTGTATTCTATTCTACTCTAGTCTATTTTTCCCCTATGATGAGCATAAAAGTTAACACCATTTGGATTTTACAATGCATTCCATCATTCTAAACTTGTATGAAAAGGATATATCCCTGAAGACAGATTACCTAAATGCATCAATGGCTTATGTCTTCACATTTACAAGATAGGAAAAAATGGAGTTTTGGGAAACAGATACTTTTCTTTTTTTTAAATACAACAAAATATAACATATAGTTCTTCTTTACATCATATAGAGACTAGTTGATACATAAACTAATGCAAACCTGATGGAATTTGGTAGAATAAAAGTAGGCAGACACACTTTTTGAGCCTACCAACTGCTGGAAGCAACTAGGAACCAAAATACATAAAACCAGATCCAAAGCTCCTCTAACTATTCATTTATTCAAAAAATCTTACAAAACCACAAATAAACTCTTAAAATCCACATCAAAATACTTCCTAATTACATCTCCTACCTTCTTTACCCTGAATCAGAGGCTCTCTTCATAAGCATGGTTAAAAGTCATTACATAGGTAGTGGAGTGTCTGTGTCCCTTCAAGTGACTTTCAATTTACAAACAACTAAGTATAGAATCAGCCCATAACATGCTTTGCCACACCACACAACTTGCCATCTACTCAATACCAGTACTCTCCAGTTCTAGTAGTAGTTAGACATTGACATACAAGTAATGCCATTTATAACCACCAGAGAGAACAAAGAGAAGGAACACAACTTTTTATTACTTTAATACTAGAAATATGTTCCAGTCGGTGTTGTTATCCTGATCTGGATGTATCGCGCTTATACCATACTATTCCTGATCAAACTGTGTGGGCAATATGTTTCCTGTAAAAGAGTTGGTTTATTTTATTCTGAGCTTTTAAACACACAGCATCATTCTTCCATCAGCACAGCATGCTCTATACCTTGCACCTTAATATAATTTCACAGTCATAATCTTTCTGCTTTGTTTCTGATCACTATCTGTGTTAAGATCCTCACTTAAAATCTTGTGGAACATTTATCTGCTTGTTCTAATTGCTGGCTGTTCTAATTCTGTATGCTCTGTTTCTTCAGTCGGTTGGTGGGACCCTCTAAATATGAGTCAGCCATGGAGCAACTTCTAATCCTTCATCATCAAAACCACATGCAGGTTATGTATCAAAAGGAATGTGAATAATAAAGGTGAACAACTCTACAGCCTACATAAAAACATTAGGCATTTTAAAATCAAAATTTGGAGCAAAACAGATGGCAGCAAATTCAGGTGTTCCACATCTAGTAAGAGACCAGCTAATCCACATATTTATGTCTAACTGGCTATGGAAGCCACGCACAAAGGAGACTTAAGGGTGCATTTATACAGTCTATCACACACCACCTAATCCACACAGCTGTTGGGACAACTCATCTATAGATTCTCTGCTCACAGTCATTCTCCTTCCTGAGGGCCCCTCTAAAGGGGTCTGGGTCAGCTGAATTGCTTTAACTGCCTAAGTCCATTCCCAGCTGCTCTTTTTACACTAATACATGCACATTAAGCCTGATGCTTCCAGGAAGTATCAGCTTACTGCATCTAAACAGTCTGAGTAGGTTGAGCACACCGGGTAGGTCCACTCTCATGGCAAATAAAGGAGGAATTCTTCCACCAGAAGCTGTGAAGCTTGGACATCACCCATCTTATCATAATCACACAACTCTCCTATTATTCATTTACATGAAGAAGCTGGACTAACTAAAAACCTGAGATGTAGGAAGGTGAGCAAATAAGCACGGGAGAAGAGATGACAGCTACAACAATACCATTCCCGCTTGTAATATTTGACATGTAACTTAGGAATTAAGGCAGAAAGCTTCAAGGAGAAAGAGCCGTTAGGGTTGCGTCTCCAGCCCAAAGTCAATGGTAGATTCTAGTTCCCACTACCTGCTACAAACTTCAATAAGACTACACTCTTCTGAAATCACTTTCCTTGAGCTTCCCTTTCAGAGCAATTACATTTCAGCTCTGTTTTATAAGCAGATCTGCATGCTCTGTGTAAAGATAGTGCTCTTCAAACAAAATCACAGCCTGTCTTTGAGTGAGATACAAAATCATGTCATCTAAATTACTTATGATAACAAGGTTTGCTTCAAGACATTCAGATAATCTCTACCTACTCCTATATTATAACATGGAGACACCTCAATATTACTGTAATGGGCAGAATAAGAACTCACTATCGCAGGAAAATTACCAGTTTTACTCGAGAATAACAACTTAGGCACAGGATCATATGAAGGGAGGCAGCAAGAGTTATTCTTACTGAGCTCAAGTCAAGCTGCACGTAAAATCTTACAGCAAATACGCTGTAATAAACATAACAACAAACATTCACTGCACAGGTGATGACCAGTGTTGGTATTTTTTCAGATTTGTTTTTCACTGTGTAATCCCTGTAACAACTTTTGTAATTTTTCTTGAATATAATATGCAACAGACTCCATCTTCTCATTAAATTAGCATTTTTATACTAGATAATTAAAGACAGTGCTAATACATCAGTCTTCTATCTGAAATTTGAAAATTACTATAGCCTAGCAGCAATGTAAAATTATCTAAGACATATCCAGTGCTCATACGGAAAACTGTTTCAGGAAATATCAAGCACCTCTCATGGTCAATGCTTAACATTAGCTAACATTACACAAAGACATAGGGGGATCAAGAACTGATGAGAATATGAAAGTCAGACTCCTCAGCCCTTATTCTTCACTACCAAGTTCCAGCTTGCTCTAAGACATCTGTGAAGTACTGAACCAGATGTTAAGCAGAACCTTAGAAGTAATGCAGAGAAGTAGAGAGCCTCTTCAGCACTGCACTAAGCACAGCTAACATGAGAAACAGATTTTAACTATGATTCAGTAGCACAACAACATGCATTTGTCATGTCTACACATAGTTGTGATCAGCACCAATTTAGATAGTTTGGTTGTTTAAAGACCTTTTCTGACAAAGCATTGTGAATAAGGTCAAGAACTTCACTGGAAGTCCTTACCACAGGTCTGCTAAAACAATACAACCTTTCCAACATGAAGTGCTTATCTGTTGTCACTGTTTAAAATCAACTTTATCATTATATAAAACACATTTGTAAACTGATCACTTGGCTCACAAACTACACACCTGTTCATAACACCCCCCCTGGTCCTGACAGCACCACCAAGAGAAACCTTGGACAACCTGTATAAGCGAACAAGGATCAGCATGGTAGTCTTCTTGATCCTATCAGACAAGGGTAAAGCCTCAAGCAGAAGCATCTGCAGATCACCACCCACCTTCCAGCAGGCCTGCTAATAGCTAGAAAGCATTAGTGTTTTTAATAACACAGGATCCTCAGAGGAACGAGGACTACTGGGGAGAAACAGGATCTACCTGACCAAGGAGGTCAAGAGTATCTTTGCTAACCTAGTGGGAAGAGCTTTAAACAAGGTTCACCAGGGAACAGAAAGCAAAGCCTTCAGGCAAGTGTAGGAACAGAGAATGAGGAAGCACATATCACATGGGATTCCAAGGGTTTTCTCACTCCCTTTAAGAGGAAGTAGGGCAGAGGGTACAACTGAAACCCTGTGTACAAAAGTATACAGTCTGTGATGCTAACTGGAAGAACTGCCAGTCTGTGCACAGCTGCCATGTCACTGGAATTAGAGACACAAAGGGAGGGCTCACACAACTAGCATGCTGAGAGAGATGGATGCAGGCTCCTCGAAAACAACAAGTGGGAAGGATGGGCAGGCTTGAGCACTACAAACATGCAGCTCTGCTATAGAATATTTAAACTTGTTGAGAGTTTGTATGTTAAAATCAGAAGACTAGACCAAATGGTGATGTGGGTGCCATTCAGATGGTGGATGCCATCACGACATCTGCTGCAAACCACCCAAAGAGATAAAGTAGATGAAGTCATCCCCAGCACCAGGAGAGACCTCTGATCACAGGCCATTGTGTCAACCACCTCAACACCTGTTGGGAGAGCAACATGACAGGCTACAAAAAAAAACAAAACAGGCAGAGGTAGCCTTGGCAAGCAACTATGAGATGGTGGAGGTTAAGTTATGGAGGGAAGTGATAAAAGAAAATAGCAGAACCAGATTTCCAGATAGCAAACCTCAGTTTGTTAAAGGAACTAGCAAGTGGGATGCCAGGGCAAGCTGCCCTAAAGAGCAATGGGACCTTGCAGAGCTAGTTCAGCATAAAGGACAACCTCCTCCAAGTAAAAAAGAAGTCCTTCCTGCCATGCAAGATAACAAGTAAACACAGCAAGAGGCCATCTTGAATGAACTAAGAACTCCTGACTGAGCTCAAGTGCGAAAAGCAAAGCATATGAAAAGCAGGAACAGATAACTAAAGCCAAATAAAGAAGCACTGCCTGGATACTAAGGAGCAGAATTAAGAAAGCCAAGGCTAGGGTGAACTTGAAACTGGGCTGTAAAACAAATAACACAAAGAGCTTGTATTGGTCCATATGCAGGAAAAAAACAGAAAGAAAAAAATACCAAAAAAATATGCCCTGCTGCTAAATGGAGTGGTCAACCTATTGACAAACTATGCAGAAATCTCTTAAACATCTTCTTCACATCAGTTTTTAGTAGGGTTTTTCTGGCTCTCCATTGTCTCTGCCTACTAGCAAAGTGAAACAAGTTAGGAATTACTCTATTAAATTGGACAAATACAAGTCCATGGGAGCAAATGAGACACATCCAAAGGTGTCAAGAAGTTGGCCAATGCCAACTCAAGGCAACTTCTTATCAGCCTTAATAAGTTACAGCAATCAGGCTGTCCCTGATGGTACCATCATCTTCAAAAAGGGCAAGAAGAATGATCTGAGGCGGGTCAGCTCATCTTCAGTCCCCAGGATATTACATGGCAAATCCTCTCAGAAGCTAATTCTTAGACACATAAAGGGTGAAAAGGTGATTGGGAACAGCCAGCACAAGTTGACCAGAAGGAAATCGTGCCAAATTAACCTGGTCACTTTCCTATGAGGATGAAGAGAGCTGCCAATGGCATTTAGTTTGCCTTTACAAAGGCTGTTGGCAGTCTCCAATAATATGGTTTTAGCTAAATCTGAGGAATCATGAAGATGTAGAAGAAAAACTGCCTGGAGAGTGCCTGGGGGCTAGAACATGTGATGTTCCAAGATGACAGAGCATGTTTTGTCTTGTTTGAAGAAGAGCAGATATTTCAATGCAATTTTAAACAATTTAAAGGGCAAAAATATCCTCATAAAGGATACAAGAAGAAAGAAGTTCATAGAGCTGGGGAGAAAGACTGTTCTACTTCTCCTTTTCAGATTGTTAAAACTGATCTGAACAAGATCCTGAACACTAACTGGATATCAAAATTACCCTTCCTTAGATTCAACTAGATGACTTCCAAAGGTCCCTTCCAAAGTAAAATTATCACTTGTTCCAAACCCCCGGCACACTGTTCATCTCTTCCTTCAGCACCTCTAAAATAAACATCCAATTTCAAAAGAGTAACCTTTCTTTTATGTGCAGTTTTTCTACATTTCCTCCACTTCCTCACCACAATAACATACAGCAATAAATCCATCCCAACTTTAAATACAGATTTTTTTTACTGTAAAATAAAATACATATGAAAGACTGTAATGAAACTTGGCTTAATTCCTTGACTTGAAACACATTTTATTGCCCAGATTATAACTTTATATGCAGAGAGGTTGACTCAAATGGGAAATACATTAAAAATTCAGCTGATAGTTCTGGCTCTCCGAGGCAAACAGTGATGAGGTTCTTTGAGGGGAAAGAGCAGTAGGGGGAGGCAATAAGGTTTAACTTCCAACCTTTATTATAACAGGAATAAAACTTTGTGTGTTTTGTGACAAGAGCTGTATATAGGATACCAACAGATGACTGACCTCATTAAACATTCATATACACAGCTACCTCTTACTGGAAGACTTTAGTATAAGTTTCCTTGTAGTCTGTGTTTACATGGTCATTTTATTGTTTCAGCAATTTAAAACTGGCAATACCAAGACTTATTTACAAGAGGAGAAAATAAGCTGCAGCTCAGATTAAGTAATTCTAAAAACATTTTATTTGAAAAATCTTTAGCAGCTCAGATTGAAAAAGAGTAACTGACTTTGAACCACAGATGCAACTTCTGTCATTCTAAGAAGTTCCATGAATTTGTCTTCTGAAACTTGGGGAAAGGTGGGGAGGGAAAGGAGAGCTGTTGATCTGTACAGGCTGTCGAGTTGCATATTCAGAAAAAAAAGTGAAAATTCTATCTCCCCCTCAACATATTATAGCCTCTCTCAGCTTTTAGCAGTGACCCAGCTGCTACTGAGAGATCAGTAGCAAATATAAACAATCCAACTCAGAATATTCTGTGGTTCTGTGATTGTGAAACCCAGCAAATACAGCCATTAGAAATGAAGAACTATTTTGTAAGTTTTCTTCCAGGAAACACACTTTAAAAACAGAAAGTCAGTGAATTATATGATGCTGAGCTTTTTATTATTATGTGGCTATCAACAGTTTTAAGACTGCCCATAAAATGAACTCCAACATTTTATGTACCTACCTTGGGTAATATGGGTAGGAAACTACCAAAATCATCCAGGAAGCCAATTCTCCTTAGAACTGACCTGTAGATGTTCATAGCGCTACTTAACAACAGTATTTATTTTAATGAAAAGATGAAGGTCAAGCAAAGTTTGGGGAAAGACAATTATGTCTTCAGAGCAACTGTTATAGTATTTTGCAAATAAACACCAGACTTGAGAGTATGTATTATTTTACTATTACATTATTCCTCACTGAGTGAGCATGGTCTGCTAACAGAGTGCTGTAGAAAAAGGGGGAAGAGTAGACAATTAGTGTTTCCCACTGCACATGTACCAGAGGATGCTGCACAGTCAATCTTCATTCTGAAACTTCCCAATTTCTGAATACTCTTTTGGTCAACTGTACGTGGATGTAATATAGACAGTTATTTTGGAAACAGATGAAGAACAGTATAGCTCCAACTTCCTCTTCTTTCATGAAAATTAGCCAATGGATAACATGTACCTTTATTTCTGGCACACAAACAAATACTTTTTTTTCCCTGAAATGAAAATTTTCTCCTATGAGCTAATTTCCAAGCAGATTAATATAGTTTTACTTCAAGGCTAAAAGAAAGGTCTATCATTCCGAGATTCAAACACTACAACTCATTTTTTAAGGACCTTACAATGCTACCCTAAAGAACAAAAGAAAAATAATTCCCCAAAATTAAGATAATTCCATCCAGTATTTATGTAACAGTCAACTATTCAGAGCCATAGTAAGGATTTTATTATACAAGCACTGAAGAATATCTGTGTTGCATTGCTGAAGGTAGTCTAAACTACTTTGCTTTGTAAGGCTAGACACAGAATAAGTAAACCACAACATTTGTGATCAACTTTTTCCTCCTCTTCCACAGCCTGGCTGCATAGAAAAGTACTTGAAGAGTGTTGGCCTGAAGATCAGCCTCTGAACGGTAACACAGCTGAGCAGCCCATTGACTCAATTCACCTCCTGGAATGCTGACTGACAGAACATGGTCAGCAGCACATCCAGGATGGACTTGTCCATGGTCACCACGTCAGTTAAGCAAGGCAACCAGTACAGAAGAAATTTCAGTCTTTGTGTATAGACTGTCTGGCTACTAATTAATCCATGTGGGTTCAATTGAGGAAGTTCTACTGCAATAGATGCTACTTAAACAAAAAAATGTAAGAGTTATTAGACTTTAGATAACTGATTTACAGCTGTTAACCACATGTACTTCAGTGCAGTAAAGGCCTACAAACTGAAACTATTTTAACTGTGAAATTACTGAGAAACATGACTGCTTAAAACTGCAAAACAACATCCTCATGAGCAAAATGCCTTTAGCCCAGAGAGATAACAAAATATTTGCCTTGGATCCCCATGGTAGCATATAGAGAAAGCAAAACCAGGAGGACATTCAAACACAGCATCTAGAGATTCAGATACACTGTTCATTTGAATTACTGGAACTTAAACACATGAAAAAAGTAATTAGCTGAGAAAACATGGCAGAAGAAAATCATTAAGAATACATGGGGTAATGTATATGTAACTGTCAAATAAATTGGCACATAAAGGAAGCAATTTTAGATATAAATGCAGAACCCCTGGACCCAACAGCATACTACCTATACAGCAGTATATTGTTACACTTGACACTTACAATACCGACCCAAATAAGATGATTTTGTCAAACCTACTACATAGCCACCACATGGTATGCTACTGTCAACTTCTGAATTTGGTCCCCAAAAGAGTCAAGATTAGAACGACTCAGTTAATCACCATCAGTAGATGATCAAGTGCACTCTAAATTATCATCAGAGAGGCATGGTTGGTGGTGTGTAAATATTCCCCCATTTGCCAGCAGGACTTAAAGTGTTGCTTCACATAGTAATTACCTTATTCTATTGCAAGTTGCCACTGGAAAAGTCAGTCTCATTCCTTCTTTTCCTTCCCTTTCCCCACTACTAATTTCTAATGTCTCTCTCACATCAGATCAAGCCACTGTGCTACCATGCTGAGTTAGCTCATGTGAGGGAGCGGGGAAGATAGAGCAGAGAGGAAAAAGTTCCCCCAGTCATATCATCAAGCTTATCCAAGATCACCTTGCAGCCACACACAAGCACTGCATCTGAAGCATGGAATAGGCAGGAACACATCAGTCAGGTTGGAGGATAACAGCAGAACTGCCTGTTCTGGCAGCAGTGTTTGACTGTATAAGACACATGTACCTCCCAAACCAGTCTCTGAGAAAAGCAGACAAAACCAGATCTAAGCTTCGTTGCCTTAGACGGATAAACACCACACCTCAGATGAGCTAACAGGCATCATAAACTTGCTAAAGCACTGCTGATCTGCCTGGCACACTAGAAGACTCCAGGCAGAATTCCAGGGGTCCATCTAACTTCAAAGTAGTGGCTTGGGCCTCTTGGACAAGACCCTGCTCCTGTCAAGCTGAAAACTTCTCTGTATGAATAGGTTCCCAACAGTCACTAAAAATTTCCCCAGCTTTGAATTCTGCTTCCCTTGGCTTTGGTCAATTAGAGCAAAGCCCAGTGTTCACTTTCTAGACAAATAACTTTTGAGAAAGTACGGGAACCACAGCTACAGAAAAAGAAGGTGACTAAATTCTTAGTTTTAGAGACAAGCAACAAGGGCAAATACACATTAATGTCTCCTCCCCAAATATGAGGAGATATCTACCTTTTCCTATGACTTAATTTGATACGATCATAGAAACATTTAGGTTGGAAGAGACTTTTAAGATCAAGATCATCAAGTCCAAATGATAATCCTAATGACCTTGTTTCTTTTCTTTACATATGAAGAAGCAGGAAATAAACTTTTCCTTGTCCCAGCCACAGTCTTCATCTGACAACTTAGGAAAGTTACAGAATATATAACCCCATGTGTCTGACCATATTCAGTAAACATTCTGACAAAATAAGAATCAATTCTCGCTTGCAAGTGAAGACACTTTTTTCTTACGAAACCACTTCTTGTTTCCATTTTAAAAATAAATAAATATCTTAAATGCGAGGTCATTGACAGAATGCTCAAGTACTCTAAGCAGCCTCGTTCCAGTAGCACAGTCACAAGCTTCCCATCACAGCAATCTGGGTGATTAGCCCACTGTTCCACAAAGAGCAAGAAAACACAAACAAGTCCAAAGCCACTGCCTAAATCTTCCAAAACTTGCAAGACGTAGGCACTGCAAGTGAGAAATGGAGAAGTTTGCTTTGCTTTTTTTTGTTATAGGCACCAGAACACCCCATATCCTAAGCCAGAATAAAAATTCTGTCTAGCCTGCTAGCCTGTCTGAATGTAAGCACATGTCGAACTGTGATAGTTGCCTGCTTCACTTTCCCAGAGATCTGAAGCACATGGGTTTCCTGTCCCGGCCATTAAATATTTGCATGCAGTCACAGTCATTTTTTCCTGGTCTTATTTAGCTGCCTTTTGAAAACCAACTCCTAGCATCTACAAGAACTTCTATAACTCATCATCATGTGCAAAGAAAAAATTTTTGCTTTACATCTACTATCCCAAGTGATCTCTTGGTTTGTAATAACAGTAAGATACCCATACCTTACTTTCTTTGAGCTACTCACAATTTTCAAAGCCTTTCACCATATTTCTCCCTCCAGGTACCTCTTCTCAGCACAGAAGTATCTGAATTCATTTGGTATCTCCTTCTAGAGAAGTAGTCTTTACTTCTGATCACCCTTGTCAGCTTCCTCTAACTTCCATAGTTCTGCTAAGTCCTTGGTACTATTGTAATCTTTGACAACCACTTTACTTATTCAACTATTTCCAAACATTAAGCTGAAGTGCTCATGAACCTGAATATAAAGAATTTGCCCCTCTCACCAAGCCAAATGTATTTCTTCACATTTACTCGTGCTTATTTTCTCAGTACCAAAAAGGCTTTCAAGTCTTTCCCAGTTTTAACCACTAGGAATATAACCTCTCTCATCAGTATTTCTACCCTTTTTCTGAAAGAGAATAGCACAGACCCACGTAGTAGGCCCAAAATGACCATTTACACCCTCTTTTTTAAATTTAAAATAATTACCTATCTGTGGCAGAACTCCCCATTTACTCCATTACAGGTGTATTTTCTTGAAGAGCCTCTGGTGTGGCAATCTGTCCAAAAACCCTCCATACATAGCACATCCAGACCAACTTTACACCAATCAGCACTAATTGTGTCCTCACCAACTTTATAGAACTCTACTAGCCACACACTGCATGACTTCCCTTTATAAAAGATATGTCAGCTTTATCAAATGTATCTATGTATTTACTGATTATTCTGTTTCTTAAAAAAGAATTCATGTTATTTTATCATATTGACTTTAACCACAAACAGCAATAGAAGATGTAGTTTGTCTGTTCATCAGTATGCATTTGTTCCAAGACTAAAATATCTCTTCCCCTCAAATGTTTAATGTATCTGCTATGCCAATATCCTAAAATACATATAAGAGAAACTAGATAGCCTGATGTAATTAATATACAGATATACATATGCACACCTTTTCTTAATTAAAAATTCAAGCCTTTTCTATCAATCCACACACAAGTTTCCTCCTTTTTTCCTAAATCCCGGTTTAAATGGTTTTCATTTATTGGAGGCTTTTTGTTTCTTTTTTTTAATTCTGCACTAGCTTGTATCATTTCTTACTGGAGCTACTGATCCTTGGATAATGTACAACTGCAAGAACACCAATTTTAAAGGCTGCAGAACTCCAGAAATCTCCCATCAGGGTCAACACAAGCCACCTTTTCCAAAGGGGCTGGACATCACCTCCACTTCCTAACAAATCTAATTCCGTTTTCCTTTTTGTCTTATTTTCTAAGCCTAAACATTGGGTTTCTCTCCTCTGCTTTTCCACTCTGCTCCCAAGTATGGTGCAAGGGACATTTCAGGGTGCGTTTTCAAACTATGTAGCTCAGCAAGTAGAGTGTTACCTCAGAGTACTTGTTGGTAAAAGGAATACCTCATGTTACAGCCCACTACTGAAAACAAAGGACTCAAAGAAACTAAAGATTGTTTGACACCTACAATAGAACATTTGTCAGAGAAGCAGTTTCTTAATTAGAAATAACAAAGTCTGCTTCCTACAGGCCTCCTCTACATTACTGCTGTTGTAAGTCCATTAAGAAACTTCCATATAACCCTCATTTTGGTTCCCTCTCACATTCCTTAATGAAAATCACTTCCCCTTCTCATTCCTTAAATAATGCCAGTTACTTCTCATGCTCCCTCATTGCTGAGTGAGAGCAAGACAATTTTATGCCTGTTTCAAAACCACACATGCGCTAAGTGGCCTGCTGACAGACTGTGAGGTGGAAGGAGTAAGGGGAAGAAGCCACAGTTTTGCCTTAAACAAAGCAGTAATTTTCAAAAAACTCACAAGATCTTCATACTTCAAAACGCATTTGCTTCTGCTTATGATCACTCCACAGAAGAATGCACAAAGACAGTCAGCAACTGCATGAGCTTGTTTCCTGAGGAACCAGGGCACAGCTTGGCCCTTTGGCATCAGTCAAGATCTTGTCTCATAACTCCAACTTCTATTGTGGCCTCTAGTCTTAACTCACAATTTAATTTTAGTAAGTAAGTAATTTAAAAAATTAAGTCATTAAAAAAAAACAAACTCACCGTTTTATTACGCAGTCTAATTATGTCTGAAACAGAGCCAGCTCCACAATATTCCATAACAATCCATAGATCTGTGTTCTTAAAATAGCTGCCATAGTACTTGACAACATAGGGACTAGATGAAAAAAAGTTACATAAATAGATTAATTTAGTAGTAGAAAAAAATTCATTAGCACAACTGTTGTTACAAATTACAGTTTGCCACACACTAACAAGCTAAAGAGCAAGTGCAATTACATACATTTTAAAATTGTAATTAGTTTAACCAATGTCTTGCTAGAGCACAATCTGACTACTTAATAAAATTATAAAGGCACTACTACATATAATATATACATATATATATAACAAGTTTCCAGCATTCTTCAAATACAGTTTTTCCAAACATTAGTCTTCTGATAAAAAGCTTTGTTTTTCCCTCCTCTAAGGCCTCTCAAATTTTAAGTCTTCTATTCAATAGCTAACAAAGCTATTGAATGTTTCCCTTCTTAAAAAGACTACCATTCACAAGCACGACATACTGATCCTTCTCCTTATAAATTCATTAAGTGAGAAAGGCTACTATTACTTCTGAAGTAAACCCACTGATTTTTGTGGCAGTCTCTTGCCAGATTTACACTGCATTAGTATTCCTAGCAAAAAATAGGTATTATCAATCAGGACAAGGTGATCTTTTCAAAACATCGAGTGTGCAACCTCAAAACACTGTTCACATTTGCTTAAAACCTTGTCCCAGTTAACTACACAGACCAGACTTTCCCAGATCAACTGCCCGTCTTAGAATATATATTTTTCCCCTTAGAAGAGCTTCAGCACATACAGCACAGCTAGTGCTAGAAATGGGCATGGAGCAGAAAGAAAGAGTAAAGTGTTAAGATTTAATCATCTTTTATTGGAGATGCTGCAACAACTCAGTACCTTCCCGTAATATCTGTGGAATCATCCCAGGTGAAAATCAAGTACTAAAAAGTGTGTCATCCCTCCCGTCAGTACTGCACAGCACTGTATTTGCACGAAGGCACATGACATATATACAAAAACATGGGACAGAGCTGCAGCCCAAACTTTCTTTTCAACCAGAGAATCGCTGCATCTTGTCCAGTGAAGGAAGAGTTTGTGATCTAAAATTCTGAACGTGTACACGACAGTACATGTCCAGTAGATACTAAATGAAGTATGTTGTTCAAAGCAAACCAGGAAACAAAGAACAAGGGCAGAGAAAAGAGGGACAGGACAGAGGACATAAAAATAAGGCTGAGTAGGCCCATCTAAGACAAGAATGAAAGTGCCACAAGAAGCATAGCATAGAAAAAAAGGTGAAACTTTTAGAAAATTCTCCAGTGTCACCACTTCTTTTCTCTGTCAGTATATTTTACAGACATTTGTTTTAAGCATTTATTTCAATCCTGGTCTAGTACTTGCAGACATACACAAACTACAACCTTCACCACTGCTTCCAGGCAGCTCACACGGCTCAAGCCTGTGCAGCGACTAAGGGCTGCTGTGGGGTCAAGTGATAGAAGTGTTTATGAGAATTTATAAGGTACCATTTTCCAACTTATCCAATGTCTTCCTTCATCTAAGTGAAAATAATTATTTTTATCCCCTCTGCTTCATTTTAGAACACAGCAACAAGAAGAACCAAAACAAACATATTTTAACTTTTCTTCAGGGTGCAGGAAGAGTTGAGGACCTACTCTGGGTATCAAATCTAGTTCCACAGCTAAGCAGACAAACAAGACTGCTGCTTCCTTTTTCATCTGCACCCATCACAAAACTCAACTGGTCGGTCAGACAAAAAAATAGTCTCACCGGGATGCAAAGGATTAAGAGGAGCCCCCCAAAGAACTCAAGGGTCCCAAATTCTTTTACTATCACCTGAAACAACCTTACTAGACATCTTTGTGGAATGTGTGAGGGGAAAAAAAAAAAGCCACAAATTCTTCCTTTTCCTCTCATTCTCCTGTCTACACATTTAACAAGTTTCCAGCATTCAGAGCAGTCAGTGACAGAGGGGAATGAATTACAAGGTCCACTGCGTTCATCCGTCACAAATGCTCAGATCAGGTTTGCAGGCAGAAGTTCTAAAAACATTTGAAGAACAACTGCATTCTCATGTGCTAGATACAATGTACTCTGAGGTCTCTATCCCTATATTTAAGGATAAATATTTGAAACTTCTCCTTCATGACCCTGTAGAGCAGTGAAATTAAGATGCTGTGGAGCAGTACAATCAAGCTTCATGTAACACCTCAACATAACACTCAGCAGCAAATCTGAATTAATTCAAACTGTATTGAAAGGATTATCTTTAAATTTGAGACGAGTGCTGATCACTGTGAAACAAGAACAGATTTTTCAGTTAAAGACAGAACTTCACACAGACACACCACAAAAGCACAAACACAACTCAGAAGTAACAGACCACTTGCTATAATACAATTCACTAAGTTAATGACTAAAGTAATCAATGTTTTAATGAAAGTTTTGCCTAACTAGACTGCAAAACTTTCCTGGTTGCACTTCAAGTCACAAAAACAGACTCTCATACCACTGATCAGACATGAATTAAAACTGGCACTAGCAAATCTGATTTTGAAGTTACAGCCCAAAACTCCACAGATGACAGGAAATGCAAAGTAACTTCTGCAACCTTGAAGATGCTTGATGTCAAGCTTTGAATTCTACAAGACTAGCCATCATAAGATATGTCATTTATGAACAAGTGTAAGGTAACAGTCCACCAGAACTACTACAAGACTGTTCACCTTCTAAAATGTATGTTCCTGCACAAAAAAAGGCAACCAAGAAAAGTTAACTGCCAAAAATTAATTTTGTGTTAGAAACATCTTTATTCATCTTCTGAAACAGATTAACTCAGAATTCACAAAGATACTTAAAGGAAACAGTAACCTTTGAGCTTGAGAGTGCAAGTAAAGCGAAGCAAGCACGGAGAATTCCAAGCAGAGCTGAGTATTTATTCTTTCCACAGTTTCTGTTATGTACACTATTTGTACTTCCTTCAATCCCAATTAAGGATAGGAGGAAGTCTGCAAAGTGGTTCCTTTAATTAAAAGTCTGTGTTGTACAATTTATGTTTTCACGAAAAAAAGTTTGCAGCTGCATATATTTCAGCTATATGCACAAGTATAAATACATTTTCACGTAGACTCTTCGAAAGGGAACAGAAATGTCATACCTACCTGTCACATTGTTGCATTATAGAGATTTCTTTAATTATTTCTTGAAGATCTGACTCCACAGGGACCTGTTTAATTGCTACAACTTGTCCAGACTCTTTGTGTATTGCTTTAAACACACTACCATAAGACCTAGAAATAAGAGAGGAAATATTATTTAAAAACAAGGCAAACTGTTTCTCATTTCTGTTATGCACGAAAAGTCACAGAAGCCATATGTTCATGCAGAAGTTTAAGGGTTTTTTCAGGGTGCAAAAAGATCATTTCTGCTGGGATGTCAGGAAAGATGTGCCTCTGAAGAATGCATCTTTGCCAAGATTTAGAGTACCTAATTCCAGTACAGATGCAAGGACCTTTGCTGTGTTAACAAACAATGGATATCAAAAATGCATTAAATATTTGAGGACTGCGGAAATCTGATGCATGCATTTGCTCTATTATTAAAACTTGTCTTTAGAAGTACTCCTTAGGACATTTACAATCACTCTCTCTGTAACTTAATATTCTAACATATGCTTTATGTACTGTTTCCCTCTGATCCCATCCCCTTATAAACAGCTGAACTTACCCTTCACCAAGTTTCTCCAGAACATCAAAGACTTCTTCAGGCTGCTTTGTTAAACTGTCTTCACTTAGCTTTTTCAGTTTGCTAAAAGAAGGACAAAAATTATTTATTTGTTTGGAGAAGGAGGACAAAACTCAAGCAAATTTTCACACAAGTGAGCAGACAGAAAAAAAAGATTATCATGAAAAATATATTTCAATGAAAATACTTAATTGACGTGTAGCAATAAAATTTTAATCAATTGTAATATAAGATGGATAAAGTTATGACAATTTTTGTCATTATTACTTTCCCACTAATGTTTGCTCTATTCAAAGCAGCATGGGATGGGTTCACTGCCCAAACCACTTCCTTTGCTAAAGTAGAAACAGACAAAAAAATACAGTAAAGTTCACCTTCCATCAAAAAGCAGCCAGCAAGCAACACATGCATTACTGCCTAGAGAATGCCAGGCTGTTATCTAAGGAAGTATAAAGCAATTCTTCACCCCCATGAAGTATTCACTTCTTTAAACTGTACCACGCATAAGCAAGTGAATGACATTGCTAAAAGCAGAATTCCGAATCAAGATGATTTTGGGAGCACATGGTAGGACTTCCCCTTCGCAGGTGGCAGCAAAACACCAAAATTCCAACAGTTGAGCACTGTAATGGCTGTTGGGACAGCCCCTCTTGCATCTTTGTGAATGTACAGAGGGACAGGTGCAACAAAATCTCTCATTACATAACACCACCATATTTTGCCCTTAGTTCTCTCTCACACAGTCTCAAATCACTCAGCGATACCCAATGATTTCTTCCAGCATCTTCAACCCTCTCTTACCACTATTCATTGTCCTTTACAAGCAGTCCTAGCCTTGCCAGTCTCCAGCATTCCCATCTATCCAGCCCTCTAGACTCCTGGTAGATCTCAGAACACAACTTGTCTGCAAGCTTGCAATGGAGCCAACACACTGAACGTAGCACAGAAAAATATAACCACAAAATAATATAACCACAAATATTTACATTGCAGCAAGGCAGGTTGGCTGCAACATGCAAATCTTTCACCCTAAAAATTATAGGGAATTTTGGTGCAAGATTGAAATAACAAGTTAACTCTACATGATAGCCAAGGGTACTATTAAAGCAGAAGATGAGTTGAAGAATAGCTGGTGCCATAGTGTTAGATATAGACAATGCATTCCATATGCAGGAGGAGGAAAAGAAAAAAAAAACAACTTTGAAACACAGAAGATCATTGAGAACTTATGGAAAATATTATCCCACAGCACTTTCCTGGAAATTAATACAAAATAGAAGAAGGGGAGAGGGCATGGACAGAAAAGACTGACCAATCATAATATGGGAAGAATAGTGATCAAAGAGAAACTCCTTCATATGAGGAGATGCAATTCTTTGATATACAGTATTATTAAAAATTAAAGTGACATGATCAGTGAGGGAATCCCTGAGTCAGAAAAGACTTCTAATTGCCAACCATGTAAGTAAAGAAAAAATTTTAAAGTAATTGTAAAAGCACACAGGTCATATGGATTGGTGTTAAACAAGGGAAGCAATGGCAAGGAGGAGGCACAAAGGTGCACATGTTTACAAAAAGCATCCACAATCAGTAAGGAAAGGTGCATGAGCAAAGATCATGTAGTTTGCTACAGCAAACAGGCAGGAAGCTTGAAAGCATGTGTGTTTAGGGAAAATAAAAATCTTCACAGTAAAGGAAAGGCACAACTCATTAGAAGAAAAAGAGCTGAAAATTCAAATGAGAACAGTTAAATAAAGTCCACAAAAGTGGCCTAGAAATCAAACACAAGAACACAAATCTGGGTTTTTTTTCAGTCACTCTGCTGGTTTGACAATAGAAAACAGAAAGATGGAATTTAAATCTTGCAAGGAAGCACATATTTCATTACTGAACAAGTGTCAGTGGAGACAAATAAAAGAAGAAAAAATATTTTGCAGATAAGTATTAAAGTAACAAGTAATTAACTTTGCTTCTTTGTTTAAAATTTGTTCTTCTCTGAAGAGCAAGCCTTAAAGGCAGCATTCAAGAATAAGTTGCTGCAATCATCCCCTGCTTGCCACCAACAAAAAGCACACGCAGTATGTTTATGACACAAGCAGACCCCAAAAAATAAAAAGCACGACCTTTAGCTGAGTCTCTCGCTTGACTGAAGAGCTGCGTAAGAGAAGATGTGCACAACAGAACAGTACAGGGACTGAACTTTTTAGTAACAGCAAGAAAAGGGAAAACATACAGTAACCCTGCACAGAGATGCCTACAAAGAGTACACTTCCATCTACTCACCAAAATGAGCTAAAATGAGAAAGAAAAATAAAAAATCCATACCAAAATGTCTCCATTAATCCCAAGGCATGGGGAGTGCTTGAGAAAAGTTATGGAAACAATCACAAACAGCCATAAACTGATCAAAACCAATGTCACTGTCAAATAATAGATTATCTGGAGTACTTAAGAGGCAACCAGGAGAGCAAAGAAGTAGTTTTAAAATTATTTTCATAATACCCAACTCTGACAAACATTTTATGAGATCAAAGTGTACTTAACACTATAGCAGTTAAATACAAAACCTATTTACAGGAAGAAATGTATGTCCACCTCAGGAATATCATCACCAAATACACTGCTCAAAGCACCTCACATTCCTTCACAAACACTGTGTCGTGTTCAAGTGACAGTATTAACACCGCAGTTCCTTGAGCCATAGAAATATCCTAATGACTCAAACTGTTTAATGATTTCTGTTTCTAGATGTTTAATAGAATATTCAGCTCTTGAACTACAGAGCAGCACACGATATACCCCGAAGGGTTGCAATAAAGAAAGCGTTTATGAAAACTTCATGAGAAACAAGGAAGAAGGTGGCAACCAGTGTAACTGGCTGCAAAGCACCAAGCAGAATACAAAAAGAAGAGATTAAAAATATGTTGTTGGTTAAAAACAAGCAACTAAAACTAAGGATAGAGAAACACAGCTAAGACTTCAGAATTAGCTTCATAACTGGGGGTATGGGAGGAGTGGTCAGGAGGCAAAATGAAGAGACAAAGGGCTCAAGAACGATCAGAGAGAAAGAAAGAGTGTCTTATTCCTCTCTCCCTCATTCATCCCCTATTTTCATAACACAAACATTTAAAACAGAACAAATAAATCAGTAAATTCAGGCACTGTTTTCTTCTGGTAACAGGACACAAATGCCATATACTTATACATACATATATATGTGTGTATATATATATATACACATGTATATGTGAAAAAATCTAAAGGAGATGCAAAGAAGTTCAGAAGTAGAATGAGCAGAAAGACATTCTAGTTTCTTTTTCTCTAGACAATCATTAGGTAGTGAGTATGAGCTATTTTAGAGGTCTTCCAGAAGGAAAGCTGTTCCCAAAATCAGAAGGACGAACTAAACTGCAATTCTGGGACAAGAGCTGTCAAAAATATTTTCTTATTCCAAGGAGGTTTGACTTTCTGTGTAACAACTAGTCCCTCAAAAAGAAAAATACATCCTAGCAAATAATTTTACTTTTATAAATCCAGTTGACAGGAGTAAACATTAATACTTAGCCTGACCAGAATCTTACGTGTCATTGAGTATATCAGCAAAACTTCACAAAACTAAATGCAGAAAAATCTAAAAATAGTAAGAGGCACCCAATCCCAGATAAAGATCAGAACTTCCATATAGCAAAAAGATCAGACTACCAATCTCAGCATAAAAATCAGAAAAATCTGAACTGGGACCTGAAAGAGCAAGAGATTTCCCATCCTAACACGAGAAAAATAAAGTATGAGTTTAGTGTCCTACAGTCATTATATATAGATTTTACACAATAAATTGGTGATATGCTACAGAAGTAGGCATAAAAAAAACCCAGAAGGTTCAAAAGAAAAATAAAGCAGGAATAAAGAATAGAACACCATCAATTACTGTCATGAGTTACGGAAAACTGGACAGCTGCTTCAACAAACGTGAATATATGTGGTTTACTTTGCAGAAGAACTAGCACACTGAAACATTCAAAAAGAATGGCAGGGATCAATTATACTGATATATTAAAAGAGAAGGTAGTAGGAGAAATCACTGCAGTCATCAGAAGCAGAGGTGCCATGTGAAAGCCTTGAGACATTGCTTTACACCGTTCACACAAGCAGAAGCAAGATTAAGACAGTTTACAGCATTGCGTAGTGTACTTACATTTAGTCTTCTACCAATAAAACCCAAACAAATGTACATTTTTGTCCCACCATTTTCAGGAGGAACTTGACAATTGTCAATGTGTCCATTGCCACAAGCATTAAAAACTATGTATTTTTCACACACAGTTTATATTCTAAGAATAAGTTTTTCCTCTTCCCACAAAACCTGAAAAGTTACACTTCAGTGAAAATTAAACTGCCTAAGTTTAAAGTAAGGGCTGGAGAACTTTAATTAACACTCCCCATGTTTGTTAAGCAGCCTTTTATTTGGCAGCAGTGTGCAAGAAATGGGCAAGATTAAGAACTATATATTTGAGAGAATTCTCTAACTACTTTGCTTTTCCTTTGTATGCAACCTATCTCCTCATACATGAATATGCCAACATATACAGAAAAATAAAACAATAATAAGAGAGGAAAGTTACAAGACAAATTTTGTAAGTATTTCAAGAGAGAATGTCCTTTTTAGTGTGATAAGAAAGTATAAAACATATCCAAAGTACAGTTAGAAATTCAGATGCAAGAAAACAGTGTCAACTACTGCACAAATTCTCTTCAGCATTCTCTTCAGACCACCTACTCTAAACTATTATTTAAAGCAAAAAAAAAATTATTCTGAAAAGGACTCTTCCTTAGAAGTCTTTTGTTACTGTTACAGTACATTGGTCAAAGAAGAAAGCTAGTTGTTTTGACAACGTCCCCCCTGAAAAGTCACAATGGCCTGGACTGTCACTTGGGCATCATCACTGCTACTTTCTGAAGGGATGTTTTAAAGATTTACACAATACACAAGCAGATTGTGTGTTCCTTATAGGGAAGAGGGGATAAAAGTTCCCTATAACTCTAAGGAAACACTGAGATTCTAGGACATCCAAAGTGAAGAATTCTAGTGCTCTCATCTGTTTTCCCAAGTAAACATGGTGCGTCCATTTCAAGCCAAGGGCAGCATCAAAAAGTCAGCCCACTAAAAATAATCTGCACTCCTTCTGGACTTGCAGAAGAATGGGGTGGCCTAGAAGAATAGCTGGGAATGCCAACAATCAGAAAACTGTAAAAAACAACAGATAAAGGGGATATATTAGCACATTTATGAAAAACTGTTCAAATCTTATGCAAACCTGAGTTCTTATGAAAAATTGAGTTCAAATCTTTTCTTCCACTAAAGAAACAAACCCACTGAGTTCTCATCACATTCAAACTTCCAAAAATAAGCTTCAAAAAAATATGTGAAGTATAAAAATTTGCCAGAGTTTGGACATTCCCTCATAAGTTTTCTAATTCTTCCTGACTGAATCTAAGGATTTAAACAATTTCTCACTTTCAACTAGGCCAGACACAACACCTGCAGCTAGGCAATAAGTTTACAGCAAATCCCAGATCTTCCCAAAAACATCTTGTAGGTTATGCTAACTTTGCAGTTTGATTTTCAGTCCTTTGATATCACCAGACCCCAAGTTTCGCACTGGTGCTGGTGACACTGACTATTACTCAGACATTTCTGTTTCTTTTCCTACACCCTTGCTGGTGCCTGTCCTACTTCCTTTATTTGAGACATACAGGACTGTCAGCCTGAACCTACAGTGTAGGCCTGTCCCTCCTCACCCCATTGCCTGCTAAAACCACCCTAACATAGCAACTACAAACCAATTCTTGGTCAAAATTTTCTGTAGTAGATACTGCCACTTAATGTATTATTAGAGGAGAAATTATCGGAAGTTCAAGACTGCACTCTTCTCCAGTCCTGTCATCCTGCAGGAAGCTGCTTTTAAAGAATCTTAAAGGCTCTAAATGTAGAATGCAAATGTTTTAAAGCAGAACATAAAAATTGATTTATTATCTACTACCACAAATTTATACTGTGTAGTCCCTAGATTTTTCATTACATTATCAGGAAGTTAAAGTAAAATTAGAGCTCTAAAACAGTAAGTATATATGCAAACTGTTTACTTTATACATTCTGTATACACACAATTATATCCTGCATAGTCTACAACTATACCCAAGAAAGGATTATTCAAATTCAAATATGCGATTATATTTAAATTCAGTACGATTAAAGCAAAATTATTTCGTGTACTATGAAGTCGTATGATAAATCATGAAAAAAAAGAAAACAAAACCACCATGCAGAGTAGCTAATATGACCTGATAGCCTACATATTTCAGAAAATACATCTACTGTAAGAATACTCCTGATTTTTGCGTCTTCCCACTCCCTGATTTGCAATTGCAACTATGCCCTGCCCACCCCCACAAGCATCCATCCCTCCAGCAGCAGCATACAAGGGCACTTTCCAGCATGGAAAGAGAAACTACTCGTGCTGGCTCCTGCCACAGACCTGAAGTATCGAGTGCACAGACTCCCAGCCCACGGAGGGCTCTGCCTGGCGACCAAGTTTGTCTCATTTCTCATTAAGAACGTTCCTCTCGTAACTCAACCAGCCCCCGAGGGTTCGCCTTCACCCGGGCATTGACCGGGGCGAGCACTTCGGGACACTCCCGTACCGTAGACCCTCCCCAACGCGACACAACCCTCCGGCCGCCGGGCCGGGCTCAGCACCGTCCCTGTCCTGCCACCCCCTCACAGCCCCCTGCACCGAGGCCTCACCCCGCTCCCTGGCGGGGAAGGGGCCGCCGGAGAGGGTCGTTACCTCTTAGGCGCTGCTTGCTCCATGCCGCCGGCGCTGCCGCCCCTCGGGGCTGCCGGCCGAGCCCCCGGGCCCGCCGGACCCCGCGCAGCTCGGAGCGGGCTCGCCGCCCTCTCACCCGGGCCCGCACCCTCCGCCTGCCGCGCTCCCGCCCCGCCACCACCGCCACCTCCGGCCGCGGCGGGGGCCCGCCCCCCGCGCCGCCCATTGGCTACCGCCGCCCGGCACCGGCTCTGATAGGGCGGCGTCGACGTCGCTCAGAGCGGCAGCAGGGACGCGGCCCCGCCCCCTCGGGCGGAGCAGGCGGAGAGAACATGGAGGCGGGGGTGCGCCCGAGCTCCCGGCACACCCCGCGCGGCGGCCCGCAGGGCACGCCGGGAGGTGTAGTCCTCGAGGGCCACCAGCCCCACCCGCGGGAGGCCCTGCGGGGTTGGGCCGCGCTGAGCGGGAGCCCCGCGGCGCTGTCCCGCCTACGCACCGCATCCCCCGGACTGGGAGCTGCGCCTCCGGGAAGGGCAGCCTGGGGCAGCGCCGCCGCCTGAGGGCGGCTCTTCCCCCGCGGACACCCGCGTGGCCTCGGGGCAACGCTGCGGGGCGGCCGCGCCTCTCACCCGCCTGTGGGCGCGGGGCAAGGAGCGGCGCCAGCCCCTCCGCTGAAAGGTGATGTCTCAGTGGGCAGCTGGCTCCAGAGCTTGCGAAGGGGAAGCCTGAAGTCAGGGCAGGACGGGGGAGCTGCCCCCCGCTCGGGTGGCACGGGAGAGCTCTGAGGTGACAAGTGCTGCCGCTTCGCGCTTGAGCGTGTGGTGCCAAAGCACACGAGTTACCCTGCAAGGCCAGGGGAAGCTGTCATGTCGTTATTCAAGCAGCAGATTTTAGGCCACAGAGCACCCTGTGACAGTTACCTGCAATTTCACCCCCTTACAACTTCTTTCTGCTGCTTGTGTACTTGGATCTGTTGGATCCAAGTAGATCCAACCAAGTTAATACAAGAAAAGCATAAATGTTCAAGCCATTTTCTGTATCCTTTCCTGACAGAAGCTTTATTTGCCTAACTAATGGAGGTCTGAGGTAGTAAAACACTTAGGCAAGTTCCATAAAAATACTGAGATGCCCAATTCCCACTTCAAACTGATTTTTGATGGACAAGTATTACAACACTTACCCCTAAAAAAAATGTGCACTCCGTACCTAATTTCATCTCTTTGATGTGCATTAGCAAGGGAATTTTGAATGACTGAAATCCTACTGTTGTGCAAGTCTTCTACTTTGTCTGAGTCAATCCAACCCAGTTGACTCACTGTGGTGGGGCCAAATGCACAATGGCAATATTGAATGAACCCATAAAACAAATCACACACCACCATATGACCTTTTAGGTTTCTTTGTTTTTCTGAGTCATGGAAAAACTGCAATAGAACATCGTCCTTTGCACAACAAATTAATGCAGAGCTTTCCCAAGTATCATCCCACAAGCCAGAGTGGCTCACCAGCAGTACTGCCAGATGTGTCCATACCATAGACAACAGTTTGTGGGATGTGCCAAAAAAAAACACCCAGGAGAGGAAGCCAGCAGATACCTCAGATGCAGTATGGTACGAGTGCCTTAGACGGTGGTAGGGAGGAACCACAGGACTTCCCATCTCCCAGTTCTAGGACAGGTGAGGTCAAGCTGATAGCAAATACCATGTTGCTAGTGTGCAGCTTGGTTTTACAAGGTATTTGGCTATACCCACTGACTAGTTATTATTTACAGTTCACCAATTTCACCTAGTGAAACAGGTCTGACATCCCTTTTTGGCTGTAATACTCCTCGAATGTCTCCACATCCTTTAACACAAATCATTAAGGCAATATTTTGTCTGGGTTATTTCAGGGGAGGCAGGTTTTACTCCCCCCTCTCAAGCCAAATCTGCCACAAACTATACATTAAACCACGGAAAAGGATTCTTAGAAAAAAAATACAGGTACTATATTATAGTTGTAACAGCAACGCAAAGAAAGGGAGCCAAGAAGTGCTTCATTCACACAAATACTTCTTTCGCTGCAAAAATTTAGGCTAAACAGTCTAATCTGCCACTCTTACCTCCCCCTTAAACAACAGTTGACAAGAACAAGCCTAAAGAAAATCTGTCCCAGAACAGCAGATTTAGATATTCTCTCTGTTCATTCAAAACTACTGAATACCGCAATCCTCATTTCCAAAAAATACCCTGACTACTTGGTAACTGAGTAAAAGGGTGGCAGGAGTGTCCTCCATCTATGCCATTGAAGAAAAGCACGTAAAAAACCTAAGATGTCTGAAAGAGAAAAAGTTAAGTAACCTGGCTTTATAACCTGGTGAGGCAGGCAGTGCCAAAAAAGTATGGACTAATTCCATGCCTTTTTTGTAGAAATTTCAGTTGTGTCTTAAGCAGCTGCCAGAATCCTTTCTAAGTACGTTTAGGCTGAAAATAAAATATCAGTAAGATAACATATATACCACTGTTTTGCAAGATCACTTTATTCAACTCTTATAATTTCAAATGGTATTTTTAGTCAATGACATTGGAATAAATAACACCATCTCACCTTTCCCCTGTGACATGAATTTAGGAACCGTGCTGTGAAATATGACACTGATTTGGTATTCATTACAATACTGTACCTAGCCACTGGCAAAGAAGGAACTTTGAAAGGGAAAACAGACTCCCTCTGTTCTACTACCTCATTCAGGCTTCCCAGTCAAGGGAAGCCTAGATGTTCTGGAGGCATGAATACACTATGAGATTGCTGCTGTCTAGACAAGATGGAGATGAGGAAGCTGCAGACAATCTACATGAGTATTCCCATGATTTCTTCCAACAGTGGAACTATCTAACACTACTAGGAAGGCAGCTGAGTAAGAAAAGGCTTAATGTAGCCCAATCTTAAAAATATAGGAGAAAACTAACTGAATTACTCTCTTTCTTCTGAAGTATTTCATCCGCTTCACAAATTTATCAGCATTAATTAGGACTCCCTTCTCTGCAGAACTGGCATCAACATCAAATATAATTCCTTAGACTAAAGGATGGATGAAGACCATACTTAGGTTTTGAGTACTGTAATTATTTTATATTATAATGTAGTTTTGTAAACAGATAAAATAATTTATATTATAATTACTTATACTGCAATGAAATCAGGAATCATGATGTCATGGACAAATATTAGGTGCTGTATAACTAAGAAAGTCCCCAAACCCCTACATACATGAACAAAAAGGTTCCAAGATGTCAATCCTGCCTCACTTGCATGTAGTGCATAATAACCCCAAGAAGTATAAAAATTTCTTGAGAAGCTCATGTCTGAGTTTCTGACAGGTATTACTAACGTTAGGATTTAAATTACAAATATATACTTCAAAGTCATTCAGAAACATCTTGCAAATAGATTACGTATGTTATAGTAGGGAACTTATCTTGTTCCTTTGGTAGCAAATAAAAGCAGCATTTACTTCAGAAGGTATTCCATCAGGCTCATTTAAACAAAGTGCATCGTAACGAGTACATGATGCAACTAGAAAACAGCAGAATTAATAAACAGTACGTGTTTTCCAAGAAATAAACATCATGAACACTTTGTGCTCCCCAAACAAAATACCCCTAGTCCTTCATCACATCTATGGTGCTTTTCACATCCCAGCTCTTTTCCCCACATGCTTTCTAGCCCTTCACCATGGTACCCTGCCAGTTCTTTCACAGGGTGCTCTCTCCTTTAATATCCCTGTATCGTTCCCCACCGAGTTACACGGATGCTGTGTCTGCATCACACCTGCCTGTTAGCTCGCAGGAGGAGGGGTTTGGCTCGCAAAAGGATGCAGGCCAGTCCACAGTGTGGTCCCAAACCCAGCACCTAAGGACAGTTTCCCTTCCTTTTCCCTTGCCATGGGGTGGACAGTCCCACAAACAGGCCATTCCCTCCTCTACCCATGAGTTTTGTAAAAATAGGAACTTACGATAATGACAGACCTCCAGCTGTTCATCAAACATGGTTAATATTAGTTTATAAGGCACAAATGGTTGTGAAGGGGAGAAAGGCAAGGAATGGCAGGCAAGCACAAAGATGGAGTGAATGCAGGAGCCTGCTTTCCTTGGAATCCAATTCATAAATTCAGTAGACAAATAGTCAACAACAACATGTTTGCATGTCTCTCCCTGTGACTGCCTGATAGCGATCTGGTATGCTGGAAGTTAAGGAAAAGGCCTTGAATGAAATACTGGCTTGTTTATACAGAAGATAAGAAAAAATAACTTCTGCTCGTATTTTTTTCCTACCTATCATGTCTAATGTGAAGCAGCCTTGAAGGCTTATCTAAGAATTTGCTATATACTTTCCTAACCCTGTCAGTCATAAAATAGTTATAAATAAAATATAAAAGAACAGCATATTCTCAATTTTGGAATAAAATTTATATTTTTATAGCAAGTTTTAAATCACATTTAGGAATAAAGAACAATTGGGAGTGGCTTCTTTTCCTGAAGTATTCATAATTTAATGGTTAATTAATGTCACCTAAAAGGAAATTGACTTTTTGCTGGTCCAACAAAAGACAGATGCAGAAAATACATAGTCAAGCAATATAGGTACAGATTCTGCCATCTGTATTTACTCTGTTAAAATCAGCATGATTCACAAAATTCCTAGTTGACATTAAAAAGAGGTGTAAAACCCATAAAATATTAACTGCACTGCTACAATTTCTCTCACTACGTAGTATGCATTATTTTGATATCCAAAATATTATCACTAGACCTAAAGACATTTGTTGATTGGGATAGAACTTTTCTGTTGACTAACCATTTAGCTCACAGTCTTGGTAACAGGCTATATATAGACTTACCATTTGCTATTTTTCCTATTATAGCACACTATGGTAAAAATAAACCATGGATACAGAGTTGCTATTTACAGTTGACCACAGAAGATATTCCAGTCTGTACTACAGCTGCATTGATTGTGCTCGTGGGATCTACAGATTGTCATTAACATGAAAAAAAAATCTCATTTTGCTTTGTAAAACAATTACTGTTGTTGTGGTAATACTGAGGGTTACTCTGGATTCCCTTCCACACAAAAATATTCCACCTCTTTGTTGGAGCAATCATCTGCACTCCAGTCTGCAGAGAAGTGTGCTCACACCCTGGAGAATAAAATAAATAACATTTAACAAGCAAGCCTTGATGCCTGCGCTAAGGGTGGAAACAAGTATCAATAACTAAAGAAAGATTGAATCATCCTTACTTGATGGAGCAAGTACTACATGAAATGAACTTCAGCTGCCTGAATACACACAGCCTCATGCCCAAGGCTTCCACTTCCCTGACAGCTGGATTTTCTCCTATCTTCCTTTACCTCCTGAGCTGAGAGTTTGAAGAGTACATGACAGAAATGTTTAGGGAAGATTAGGATTTTTAGGATTTTTTTTTTAAATTTCTTTTTAGGGACAATGCTTTCAAGAGGCTTACAAGACCCATTCTTTCAGATTCAAAGGAGGGAAATTTCCTTGCCCTTGTAAGCCCTTTACAGAAGTGCTTCCAAAAGTATAAAATGGTGGGAAGCCAAACTACAGAATAACTAATGACAAATAAGGAGAATCCAATACAACCAGAAAGCACATCGTGAATACTGAGCGCTACAAAAGCAATGCCATGAAATGCTTACAGTTTATTCAGTTATAGAGTTTGGGGTTTTTTTTAGTAAAACCCTTCCTATTTATTTCTGAAGCGCGTCTCCAGCTTCCTTCATAAATATTACAAAGCAAGCGTTTTTTATGAGGAAGAATCACTCATCTGAGTGCTTTACAATCCAGAAACCACAAAATTTCAGTTTCTTACTTTTTTCCAGCTTTCCCAATCAAACCATGCCAGGAGATTATAACTCAAGTCCAAATAAGCTATTTGTATAAAATGTACAGTCACACTTTAAAAAAAACACCCCAAAACCTAAATACAATTCCAGTCTTAAAACTTCACCGAAAAAAAAAGTTCAGGGACATAACAGCCATTTCATGACTGACAGTGAAGTAATGGGTCCGATTACAAGGCAAGGTCCCATGGAAAGTAGAAATATATCCAAAACAAGAAAAACATTAAAATTTACACTTACATTCCCATTTTGCTCTTAAAAGCAGTGGGAAGCCTTCCCCACAGCAGCCCGTGTACTAAAGAAACAGCAAACCAGCAAATAATAAAGTTTCACAGAACAGGCTTTATATGATGCACTCGTTTGAATCTCCTTTAAGCAAGTTTGGTTTGGTTCAATAGAGGAGAGTTTTATGACATCCTCACAGCTACCCAGGATGAGCACTTGAACTGCTGTCATTACTGAGCAAGGGAACTTTCTGCTGAAGACAAAACTTTGAAATGACTGAGTGTGCATAGGTCAGCCTATAAAACCACAGCAAAATGTAAAGCAAGTTACTATCTAGAGAGCTAGTGAACCCCATTAGATTTGAGAACTAAGCTTTTCCCACTATTCCTTCACTAAAAATAATTTTCTTAGTGGACCATTAATGGATTTCTTTAATGTCAAAAAAAAATTTATCAACAGCCATCTACATGGCCCATTTTTACCCAGCTTGAATTTAGCAAAAAAAAAAGTTTTGGTGGCATAATTTTCTCGGTGGAGATGAGGAAAATGGATCAATTCCATATGCTAGGAGCTTTCTTAATGGAAACAGTTAATTTACCACATGAGGAATATCACATGCATACCACTTCCACCTAACATGAATCACTCCTTCCAGTTGAGAAAACTGAGGTCTTTTATCTTCCTCAGGGTGGAGTTCCATCTCCTCCCATAGATCCCTACAGAGTAAAACTGCTAATCGTTTAAAGATTTAAAGACATTACTTCTTTTGTGTTCATATATCACATTTCAATGTCTTCTAAACAAGAGGGAGCTTAATGTTTTTGTGTAACCTTGAACTGGCCAGTGCACAACATTTATTGCTTCATCCTTGAGCTCCTCTGTAGTTCCATGATCTAATTTGTTACGCTGGTGGTATTAAGCTGCTCTTACCAGATTAACAATATGCAGTTTGAATTCCTTAAAGCTAACTTTAAAATGAATGTGCTAATTTGAATTCTAGATTAAACAAGGAAAAACTGAAACAGAATAAAAATGCCAAACTATGTTTTACTATATGCTGTGTATCTCCTTCACTGTAAGGGAGTGATTTACTATAAATAAATCACTGCTCTATGCAGTTCAAAGTAGGCAGAATGTCTCTAAGACCTGATCCAAAATCTACTAACATCAGCAGTCCTTCTTTCAAATGTACAACTTTGGGGGTCAGTTCTCAAAAGACCGTCCTGTCTAATTTTCTCATGGGAGTGTGAATATGAAGGCAGATTTTTGCTTGACTGGTGTTTCCATTCTTGGCCCAATTCATCTCCCAGGAGGACAGAGGAAAAGACAAAATTAGAGGCAGATCACATTAGACATTACCATTTATTTGACATAACCTCTTAATAATGTGTCGTTGGTTCATTAGGTTAGAAATTATACAGTCAGAGAAGATTAACAATGTAGAAGTGGTCCCCTTATTGTGGAATAGATACTAAGCATCTGAGATTTTAGACTCTGGGAAAATCAGCTGTTCTGAGTCACAGGGACACTTATGCAAAGTTGTATAATATGCATTGCATATGAATGTATAGTGCATTACAATATCTATGTATAATATGCATCATGTATTATACAATAGCAATTTTAAGTGAGAAAACGTGTAGGTAGATTAAAGTTACACAACTGTGTTAGTATACCCACAAACATATACAGCACTGGTTTTACACAAAGTAACAGGAACAACACATTATATTTATAAAGGCTTGATTCCATGCTGTGTTATTGGCATTTTTCTTGACCTTTCAAAACAGTCTTTCAAGACCAAGATGGGTGTGGGATACTCAAAAGCTCTGAATTAAATGCCTCAAAGACTTTAAAAGTTCTGAAGTATACTGAATCAGGCTCCACAAGACCAGTTTTTGGCACCTGTTCTTGATATGAGAAAAAAAAAACACCCACTAAACCAAGATTATGCATTATTTTCCAGGAATTCAGCAATTTCTTGGAGAGATTAAATTTACTGCAGCTTTGAAATAACAGTGTTACTGTATATTCTGAATGGTTGAGTGTCTCTGCAAGACTGGATAACAGCTAGCACAGGAGTCTCAGGGGAGTTTGCTGTAGTTAACCCATTCTTCTGTTCCTGCTTTTACATGCAAAAGAAAATGTTTGTGCTTAATACAGTATTTATAGCTATAAGTAATAGTCAGTTCTTTTCTGGTTTTACTATACCAGCATATACAAGAAATACATAGAACTATATATATTATTGCTACTACTTTGCAAGATGTTGTATATATTGCAAAGCTGGCTCTCTAGTAGAAAGCAGCTAAAGACCTCTGCACTTAAATCTGCCAAAGCTGATACAGCAATCACAAACATGTGTTGTTACACTTCTTGTGGCTCATCTCCACATGGTGCAGCTGTTGTGTTGGCTAAAGAAAATGCAGGCCCAAGGGAAACAAATTTAATTCAGCTGGGGTGACTTCCACTAAAAAAGTGCTTTAAGGAGAACAGGTGTCTTACAGTAAGGGGGATTGTTTGAGAGGTTTTCCCCAATCTTGCCTTGCTTATAGGAAAGCTGTTCTAAAGTGGTATGCCTATGATAATAATCTCTTATGGTCTAATTTTTAAACAATATTCTTCAGAAATGCAATGGATTCCAGAAATTCTATTTTTGTTTGTTTGTCTCAGTCCTAGGACAGGAAAGCTAGTAGAGGACCTTGTCCTGCAAATTAGGAGCTGGAGGGAGCATCCTTACTGTTATCTGGATTCCTCAGCCTCAAGAAGGTCTGTTTAATCAATAAATGACTGTGCCAAAGCAGACCTGCAGCCTATGTGGTTACTAGCTGATACCCCTAGAGGTGTGCCTGTTTAAACATGTTTAACTATTGTTTTAAGCTTAACTTTCTACTAAAGTCACTTAAATGTAGCTTCCTCCTAAATATGTGCTTATTTACTCAAAATAAAGAAGCTAAGCTATACCATGTACTCTAATAAAACAGTATTAAGTGTACGACTTTTTTTCTTTCCCAAGAAGACTTTTACCTTGCCTACTATGATACCTCCTCTAGTTCCATCATGCATTCCTACATCCCTGCTCTCTGTGTCCTCTGGTATATCACAGTGAGAACTGTTTGGTGCTCAGTGACTCAGCAGCCTTCGTGCTGTGGTCAGTAGCAGATCCCAGAGCACTGATCCCTGGAAACTAGGAAAGACTTTTCCCAGCAGGCTCTCAGGACGTCTCTCTCTCTGTCAGCACTGACTCAACAAGAGCTTCAGGCAGATATTAGAGCAGACAGCAGATCTTTCTTTTCCTCTTGTCAGCCCTCTTTCCAAAATAAGGTTATTCCAGATGGTAGTCTCTTGTTGTGTAGGTGTCTTCATACTGCACTTTCCTCCTCTGGGCCTGTTTTTTCTATCTCCTACAAGTTCAGAATTCCTTCTCTTTAAGGCAATAGAAGTTCAAATGGGGGATGATTTTTCCACACAGATCCCATTCCCACAGAGTTAGTTCTTCAAAAGATGGACATGAATTGTTTCTCATATCTTAACTAATAAATGTTAAGACAAAATTCTGGTTTTATTTTTGCAAGGTTAACCTTCTTAGCACTTTCAGCAATCTTTATGGACACATGTTGTGTCCTCAGAGTGTCTTATGCAGACCTTGGGCTGTTTTTTAGGCTTTTTCTCAAATTTCTAAATTGGAGGCCCAGTACTCCTCTTTCTGAATAAAATCCAGAAATCAATGAGGTCAATAGCAAAATTGATAAGATTTTTGATCTCTATGTCTGCACATAAAGACCTGCAAAAAATCTTGCCTTTTCACAGACTTTGCTTTACCAAGGGAAAGAAAATCGTTCTGCCCTTGCCCTTTTCTCCATAGGACTGCGACAAAGTCCCTAAGTCACACTGATGGTAGGAACTGCCATGGCCATGCCTGATTTCAAAAGCTAGGAATAGATGGACCTAGTGTGAGGTTTTCCCCTGCCAGTGAGAGAAAACAGTATCCAAATTAACAGAATAAGCAGAAACAACTGTGGCGTAAAACCTGCATTCACAGTGAAGCCATAATGGGGACACTCACTCTTTCCTGTGTGTATGTGCAACCAGTATCTTTTCCAAACACTAAAAAAAAAAAGAATTATTATTTCTAGATTAAGATGAATTCAACAGAGTGTCTGAGTGTCACCCAAGGAAGCTGCTTAAGGCAATATCTGAATTTAAGATTAACCTTTTGCTTTTCATTGCGTTGGAGTGTGTGCTTATCAGGGAAGTTTTATGTTTGAGGTTCAGGGAGAAGGTGATGGCCATGTCCTCTGAATGCTTTCAGATGACTGATTTTCAAAATACTGCTGGCATTCTTCCAACCAGAGGCCTGGCCATTAGATAAGCTTAACATTATGGTGGCCATTTGCAAAACAGATGAGAGCAGAAATAACAAGAGGAAATGAGAAACCTAAGAAACATACTGGAACTCCCTGAAAATAAAGACCTAACCTTGGAAGGAAAAGTCTTAGATCCTTCCACTGAAAGAAAAACTGCTGAGCATAAATTTTCAGCTGGTAAAACTATAGCCACTGTCCCAAGGGAGATAAAAGCACTGGCTGAAGCAAGACCACCACAAGTGCCAGCTTCAAGAAATCTAGGAAACATTACACTAGCTTCCTGTGTGAGAGTCTACACAAAAGTTTTTATGTGTCACCAGGTAGGATCCATTTGCTTCTGCTTTCAGGTGTTGTTTGGTGGGTTTTTTTTTTAATAATGAAGGCCATAGCCCTCCTAGTTAAGAACTCTGTTTAATAATCCCTCCTTTGCCAGTATTTAAATTGTGTTACATGGCATTGGAGCATTATGCTACCAGAAGATTTGACTGATATCATTTGGCAGATCCTGTGGTGGCCATTCACATCATCCTTCCAGCTGCCTCTTCTCCCTCTCTGACAGAAATTACTGTTTCTGGAAGTGGGTTGGCAAAAGGGATCATACCTGTAGTTCAACAATTCTTGTTCAGCCAGATGCCATAACGCAGAGATAGCTGAAGCCCATTCATTTTTGTTCTGCATTTAGTTGCTGAAGTCTCCTTTGAACTGCCATTTGGAAATGTTGTGAGCAGTGATACTTGGTTACCACATTTTTACTATCAGGCTTTCACATGGCAATGGAAGTGCTGTGGTAGAAACAGGAATGGGGCTCTCTCCACTGATAATTTCCTGGCAGAGAAAAAAATATTAAGTCATCTTTTTTAATCGAATAGCCTCACCTGACTAAATATTCTAGCAATTCCAATTTTTATTTTAGTATCATAGTCTACTGCTCAAGCTGTGTTTTCTCACTGTGCAGCAGTAATAGTGCTATGTGCACATGAAGATTTTTCAAACTGGCATTGTATTTGGTTCCTTTTACATATCCACATTTAATCTGCATAACATTATTAAATCTTTCCTGTACATTATTTAGCCTCTGGGATCAAATGAAATCATACATAACTGGAACTCTTTGGACTTTGACAGATGTCCTCTGGCAGATTTTTTGTGACTGCTTTCAGCTATTTTCTTGGCCTTTTCCTGGAATTGGACATGTCTCAGCTGCTCTAGTGGAAAACGCTAACCTCTTAGCTTTTAAAGATGATAAAAGTGGGTTCGAGTTACCACACTGGACTTTGAATTGAAATTACTTGAAGCAAAGGTATGGTCCTTTTCACCAGCTCACCTACAGGAAGAGTAATGTTTCATAGACAGCTGTCAAAGGGGTTGGGAAGATTTTTCTCTCCTAAAACAATGGAGGTCATGATAAAAATACTTAACTTTTGCAGCTCTGTTTTTTCATCATATAGATTTTTCTGAAATCAGTCTGCTTTGTTGGCTGTCTCCTACCATGGGTTATGAAGTCATCCTAAATAATACTGTACCTAGACAGTGCACAGTTTGTTTCCTTTCATCTGTACACCTGTCCAAGGCTTTTTATGTGTGGGAGAGCTTTTTCTACCTTGTGTATTTCATAAGTAACCTCTTTGCTAAAGAGAACCCTGGACTTACTATCTCTGCCTAAGTTACTACACTTTCTACAGATTTGGAGCAAACAAAAATAATCATCCCAACATCCCTTATTTGGTTTTTAAAACCTCTGTATCAACCATTTCATACAGCAAAACCCCCACACCATCACATTTTGATGAGTTCAGGCATTTTTAAACAACTGAGAATTTAAATCTGTGAATAAACTGAAGAATGTGTCACTGCCTTCAAGAAGCATACTTTCAATTTAAGAAACCACAGCTGCAACAATAAGATGGAAATCTGACACACTCTGGGTTGAAGGTGGCAAGAATTAAAGGTATAGAACTAGGAAAAAAATGCCCTATGCTGCTGAACAGAATATGGGACATAAATCAATGACTAAGTTTGGCTAAGCTTTGCCTTATGGAAGTATGCAGCATTGCAGCTCTGTAGTTATCAGTATTTGTCATCTTGAGTATCAGTACACATGCCAGATGCAAAAGAGGGGCCCAGAGAGAATATGGGGGATGAGGAAAAGAAAATTAATAATTTCAGTGACAATGTACAGTATTTTGATGTGAAACAGAACTTCTGTAATATTTCAAGGGACTTACATATATATATATATGAACAAAAGCTGTTGGAAATAAGCCTTTGACTTCAAAATGCGCCTGATTAAAAAGAATACTGATAAGAATTAGGATGAGAACAGCTGGAACTTTGATTGCAGTTATGCTTTCTTCTGGATGTTTACTTCTAGATCACTTTTGCAGCTGCTTTTATCTATTCCTTAGAAGTTCTTGTAGATTTGAGGAACCATTAGCTGTAAAAGTAAACATCAGCTCTGGTCTGGTTTTATATATCTTCTTGAAACAGTTGAGGGTGGGAAAGATAACATTAAACTAATGCTGAACTAGATCAGACTTAAGTGATGCTTTGAACAGCCTTTTAGCATTTCAGACTCCACCTGCAACTCTAACAAAAAGTCGAGTATTTCTAATGTGGTTCTTTACCAAGCACTTAGGAATTACCAAGATCTAGGAAATAAAATACTCTTTCTGGAAAACTTAAATTTATGTCTCACTGTGGTTCAAAGGACAGAATGCTTTCACGTATGCCTTCCCTATCTAGGTACAGAGATGCTCCTTAAAACCAGTTCTGCTGCCTTTCAGTATCTGTAATATATAAATATTATGCTTTGAATAAAACAGACCTGCAGTTTTGACTCTACTTCACTCTACTTTGTTATTGTAGTTATTTAAGAGTTCTTTAATAAATGTGGTTTGTATTTGCTCAAGAGCTGCCTGCTTGGAGACTTGGAGAAAGGTCAGGGTTAACCCTGCTTAACCTTAGCTAATGACCTTTATTGGTGGTCTTTTTTTCAGATCTCAGGAGTGTCAGCAATGCTGCTGGGGACACTGACTGACTTTTCGTGCCAGCTCCCACTGAAGTAAACACACTGTTGTACTTACTTGATGCTTCTTCCCAATAGAAATTCTTACTATGCTACACTGGTCAAAGCCCTCTGGTCAAAGACACTGAGACTTCTCTATTTTCAGGTTTCACAAAGAATTCAAGCACAAGATACGTTTTGTTCAAAAATCCTTTCAGGTGGCTTCATGAGTCTTCTTGTGGGACCATTCCTGGATTCAGAAAATAATTTTTCACTTTCTATACTGAGCTTTAATTTCTCTGTCCTGAGAATTTCTGTTAAGGATGGAGATTTTCTCACAACTCTCCATAGGCACTCTCCTTAGGCTCCCTGAAAGCCCCTGGTCTTGTAGATGCCGTAGATCCTTGCTTCCCTCACATTCCTTCTCCCAGGGTCTCTGCTGCTCCCTTCCACATACGTGCAGCCTCCTGAAACAGCAGGGTGCTGTACTTTCACAAGCAGGCTCCATCCAGCAGTACAGAAATAGGCAGTGAAATTCAAAAGCTCCTGATTGCATTTGAACACCAAGTAATCATCAGGATAAATGAAATTGAAAAGGGGAATATATATTGCACTGCAAAGTTTGTAGTTTGGCTGACAGTATCTCTTTCCTCTCTTCACTGCAGCTGAAAATAAGAGGCCTCGAGTCAGTTCTGTTTCTGCTGCAGTGTCATGTCCTCAGCTTTCAGCGCTCCTCTGGTGCTAAAATGAGTCCTGGTGCTGAAATGAATGGGATTTGTATTTTTCCAGGAAACAGTTCCCAAAGTGGAATTTCAAAGAATAGCATATCAACTAATAATTTTCACCAGCCTACCATGGGTGAGCAAGTCAAATAAATAAAATAGTTAATGCAAACGAGGCAGACCTGCAATAATCATGGATACCGTTTATGAGGTGGACTGTGCCCTCTACTATGGACTAAACAGGGAAAAGTGCCATTCACTACCTTCATCCTACCCTTCATCCTACCCTTCAGCTCACCTCACCCTTGTGGGGTCTGTGAAAGGGAACTAAGGAGGGCAACTAGGATGTGAGTCCCCTGAGCAGGGACCTGAACGACCACAGAAACAGAAAACAGAAATCCATGAGCAAAGACGATGGAAACCCACTGCTGGGGCTTCACTCTGACTCATCCTGGTTTCACATGCTCTCAGTCCGTTGCTGACTCACAATACCCAGAGACCAGAGGCTGTCTGCCATAACACAGTGGGTGTGCACGTTGTCTTCTTAAGGGCTCACCTTGAAGGGAAGGGAAATAAGATAGAAGAATATTCTTTACCAGAAAGTCTTCTGACTTCCAGCTCAGTTCCACTCTTGAACTGCTCTGTAGTTGTCGCTTTGACTGTATTCCAGAGTGATCTTGCCCTGATCTTTCCCCACAGTGGCTGTGGAGAGTTCATGGAGAAAAAGGGCTCTTTTTCCCATGCCACAAGCTAGATTCAAACTGTTCTGCACTGCAAAATCTCTAAGGTGTATCAATCAGCATCATATCCACAGACTTTGTTGTGGAGCAACTGTCCTTTCACCCAACAGGATGTGCATAGCACAGTGGTGCTATGAGGTGGCAGCAGAAGCTGAAGAGAACATCAGCACTTAAGGTAAAAACAAGGTAGTCACACAGATGACAGGGCCAACAACTTAACTCATGGAAAAGGATATAAAAGCAGGCACGACGAAAATTCTTGCCTAGAACAGTAACTGTTCTTGGATCTTTTATAAACTTTTGTTAGTTTATTTATTTTTATGAGGCAATCTGACAATAATATCCCTGATTCAGTAAATATCTTAAATCAGCAGCAAAACACACATTCAGCAGGTGACTTTGGCATATAAAGACATTGAAGCACCTGCTTAGATACTGCCCCAGATAGCAATGAACTTTAGCATGTGCTTAAATGTTTTTTGGGTCATACCCAGTAGAGATACAGGATGAGTTCAGCCTTGGCAGTGTCTCTAAGAGTTTTCAAGTGCCTTACCCCATTAAACTTTCCCTCAATTTCCTTGTATTTCACCAATCTTCAATAACAGCCTTAAAAAAAACTGATTGTATTAAGAAGTACAGGATTTCATCAGTAAGGTTTGGACATTCTAGGGATCAATCTGCCCAGGAACAATTGGTACTCTTTTGTAATATCTGTTATTGCCCTTCTGTTTTAATTAGATGCCACAAACAATGAACAAAACCACACAGAAATTAAAATAGACATTGTGCACAACCGTAAGTGATGATTTGCATATGCTTGAACCGTGCTTGTAATGCTCTGAAAATATCTGAAATGCTCTGTAGTATCCTGGTTTATAACATATCCTTCACCACAGTTTACACACTGAGAATGCATGCTGAAAACAGGAAACACATATGTAGAGGGTAGGTAAAAGGGGATTACAGTATACATGCATTCGACAGAATAGTCCCAGTTTAAGAGTATCGTAAGCATCAGGCTCGCATAAACAAATCAGCGCTTAACCCACAGATGTATCTAATGACCATATGGATTCTGCATGTTTACAACTGGAAAAAACTCTCTGAGCTTTTCTATTGTTTGCTGACTTACACTCTATAATATTAATTTTATTTGTGAAATCAAGTTATTCACTGGGATATAGCAAGTTCTTAAAAGGAAATGGAGTTATTTAATATACGCCACAGGACAAGACATATGGGCCCTGTTCTCTGGTGCCTTGGAGTTCTCATGTCCTAGGTGAGTTACGAGGCATGCGACCAAATGTACAACTGCTTTTCTTCAACCAATTTATTGCTTTTACACAATATTTCTTTTAGATTTCCCTCCTAACAGTTGGCCCCGAGATTGCAAACTTTGTGATCCTTTCAGCCTGAGGCAGCTGTAGAACTTCATCGAAGCCTGAAACCCCCCTTTAAGCGGGAGCAGAGCATACAAGCCCATGGTCGTGCAGCAGGCGGGCGGCCCTGAAGCTCTGCCGGCCTTCACCTCGCAGGCTGTCCTTTGGCAAGTCTGCCGAGAGAGAGGTAAAATGCTACCACAGAGTAAGCCTGTGGACCCTCTGCTGTCTCTAGGCTCAACTTGGCAGAGCGTAGCGGGAGGACGGTGAGGTATGGAGCAATAAGAAAGGGGCCCACTCGTGTGCGATCGGTGTCTGTGCTTCCACAGCCCTGCTCAGTGTTTCAATCCTGACGGCAGGAAAGACTTTAGCCAAAAGGCTGCTTAAACCAAACTATAGTGAGGTAGGGCATGTTATATTTCTTTGCGTCTTGACAACTTCTCACTTCAGGCACCACAAAAACCTCTCATTGCTGATGGCGGGGGAAGGAACACTTTAGGCTGGAAAAGTCTATTTGTCGAGGGCTCGGGGCCCGCCGTCACTGCAAGGTGGTAAACACCGCAGCGGGCGGCGTCCTATCCGCTGTCCCCGCGGCGCCGGCGGCCGCCCCCGCATCCTCCGTCACCCCCGCATCCTCCGTCACCCCATCCGCACCGCGCTACTGCCCCGCGGCAATAGCTGCGGCACAGCGCGCAAGTTCCGCGGGATGAGAGGCCCCCACCGCCGTGCACACGGCGAAGCCGGCCTTCGCCGAGAGCGTTTTGACGCTTCTCCCGGTATGCCCGTGAGCCCCGCAGTGTCCGACGTGGGGCCGGCAGCCGTCGGGAGCGGGGAGCCGGGGCACGGCGGCGGCCGGAGAGCAAAAGCCCCCGGGGCTCCGTGATCCCTAGCGAGGGGAAGGCGAGGAGGAAGCACCCGTCGGGCTGGCTGCGGTGGTGATGCACTTCGGGGAGACGTCGGGGCGGGCCGCGGAGCCACGGGTGGGGCGGCTGGGCCCGGTCCCTGCCGCCCAGGGGCACCCCCGCGGCCCGGACCGCGGGTAGAGGCCGCGGGCGAGAGGCTGGCGGGGCTTGCGCGCCCGCGGGAGACGCGGGCGGGATCCAGCCCGCTGAGGGCGTTGTGTGCTTAACTGCTTTCTTCTTTCATGGAAATTAATCGCGGCGATGTTTTACGGGGATCTGAGCAGGAGGGGGGAAAAGGAGGACGCTGAGCGGGAGTTGCATCGGCGGTGTACCACAGAGCCTGCCAAGCGCCGCGTCCCCGGCCGCCTACGCCTGTTTGTCAAATCTTGGCATTTCCTGACTGGTTCATTAAAAACAAAACAAAATATCCCACACCAATAAATCGGAGCTAAGTCGGTGATGATTTAGTCACCGAGAAACACCAACGGAATAAGATGCCAGATGGACGGGCGGTCACTGTTTTCCTTAAAATAAAAAAATTAAGCCCTCGGTATGTAGCCCGAGTCGTTTGCAGCACAGGCCTGTCTGTTGGCCGGGGCAGCCCGGGGCTGGGCCCGTCCGCAGGTGCCCAGCTCTGCCCTGCGCGCCCTGGCAGCGCTCCCCGAGTCAGCGACCGTCGAGGGCCGTCGGAGCTCCTCCCAAGCCAGAGTGCGGCGGTGCCCTGCACCAGGGACTGTGCTCCCGTTCCCGGGAGTCATGAGGCGGCCTGGATACCCGCTGCCCCTTCTCCCTCCGGCGACGGCTGCGGGCGCATCCCCGCCCCCCTCTGAAAATTCATTTTCGCGGGAGTGAGTCCCCAGCGACTGCAGCCCCCCAGTGCCGACAGCGGCGGTCTGAGCCGCTCCGTGCGCGAATCGCGCACCGCAGCCGCGCACGGTGTCCCGCGGGAGGCTCCGCCAAGCGCCGCCGCGGGGCCTCGCTGCCGTCTCCCGGGCACGTTTCTGTGCTCAGAAGGGGCGAGTGGTCAAGGTTTGCCCCAGGTTTCACGGCCGCAGAGGAACTGCTTTAATCTGTTCCTCGCAGCGAGAACAAGCACTGCCTATCTCCTTGGACGGAATCCAGCGCTCCGGATGTATATTTTTTGGGGGTGGGGGAGGAGAGAGCGTGGGGAGGCTGAGGTGATCGTAGCTTTGTCGGCACCGGCAGGACGCGCGGGTGGGAGAAGGCAGTGCAGGGTAAGCCCTCGGGTGCCCGCGGATAGCGGTGCTGCCTCCGCCCCCCTCGGAGCCCCGGGCAGAGCTCCACGCTGGGCCCACCGTGACACCCACCCAACGCGCTGGGTCCGCCGGGACACCCACCCAACGCGCCCGGCGGCCGCGGGGCCGCAGCCAGAGACGGTGCCGGAGCGGGCGGAGCGCGCAGGGCCCCACGCCGACCTGCAGGCGGCACTGCAGCACCGCGGGCCGCCGCCGCCGGGCACAGCGGGGCCCCGGGCGCTCTCCCCGCACCGCCCGGCCGTGCCCGCGCCCGGCCCGGGCATAGCGGCGCGCCCGCCCCTCCGAGGAGGAGTAAGACCCGTGGGGCGGGAGGCTTCCGCCCGACGTGGATGCAGAAAGGTGACGCGGGACTCGGCGACCTGTGCCTCCTCCGGCGTCACCCCCGCTCGACGGCTGTCCGGTGCCGGGGAGCTCCCCGGTGTGCGAGCGACCCTGGGCTCCGCCGGGTTCGGGGGCGCCGCGGCAGTACGGGCGGGCCACGCACCTGCCGGCCGGGCCGGGCGGAGTCGTGCCGGGGTCACCGGGCGCTCCCGGTCAGCTCAGACGTAGGGGGCGGCCGCGCTGACAGTGGTGAAAGAGCGCGGCTTTCCCTTCTACCAGCGCAGCCGAAACTATCAGGAGCGCCCGGGGAGCGAACAGCCCGGGCAGCAACCCCAGACCGCGCCGTTCCTCTCCCGAGGAAAAAAGCCTCCGCTTTGAGGCTTTTTTCCTTGCGTGGTCGCTTGGGGATTTGGCGAAGTCGTTGTTTAAGGATTTTTTAAATTTGATTTGGGTTGGTTTTCCTTTAGGTAGGTAGGTAGGTAGGTAGGTAGATAGATAGATCGATAAAAATTTATTTATTCTTTTTTCCCTGCCAAGCGTGGCTTATTTTTTGCTTGCTGTAAAGGACAAGAAATGACATTTCTCCCGAGGCAATCTCCCTTTGATCCTTTGTCCGAGGGGTTTGTTCTTGGTATCCACAAACAAGCAGCGGGGGGAAGAAACTGCAACTGTAAAGTCCCCTTTTCACTTCGTTCTTGAAGCAACCGGCCTCTCTCTCGGAAGCAAAAGAGAGGGGATGCGGGTCCCTGCCTCGCGCCCTATCGGAGCCCCCCAGTCCAGCCGCGGCCGATAAGTCCTCGCCCCTCGCAGGCTCCCGCGGCCGCCCGCACCCACATCGCACCCAGCCCAGGGGAAGCGCTCCTTCTCTCAGAATTGTGAACCTCCTACCCTCACTGCCCGAGAGAAGAAGTGCTATTTATTTAGGGCGTCTGGGATTTAAAACAGGGCATTTTCGAAGTACGGATTTTTGAAAAGAAACGAAAAATAGCCCCGGCGGCCGGCGGCAGCCGCGGGCTGTAACGTGCGCCAGCCTCGACTGCACTTCGCTGTGAGGGGACACGGCCAAACCTTTCTCTGCTGGCTCCTATTTGCCTCTTTGATTATTTTTTTTTCTGTAGACTAAAAGGATAAAAAAAATCTCGTTACAGCCGTCACTTGTATCCTCTTCCTCGGGCTCGAACTAACCAGCACAGCCCCTACCTCTGAAAAATTTTCATAGCTGTCCTTCAAGGTCCATTTTCCCCCACATCTTTCCGTACTTTTCAAATCCTAGTTCCAATCTCCAATCCAGATTATAGGTTAATTCCCCATACATGTGATTTAAGTAATGCACAGAACAAGATATCGTTACAGATAAAAATGTAACCGAAATTCATCATGTGCAACCAGCCGTATTGCGGCTATCGACGAACGTGAATAGAGCGCTCTAGTCAGGAAATTTGAAGAGGGTCGCGAAGGCCCCATTCAGCAGTAAATTCCCCGTTAATAAATCGAAACTGCTTTCGAAACTATGTGTCTGTTCTAGGTAGGGATTGTGTGCTTAGTCACCGCGCACGGGGATGCCTCTACAGAGGTTCTCTTTGGGAATCTGCCTTTAAGCGCCCCAATCTCAGTGGAAGGGCAGCGCTGAGTTGCTGAAGGGTGGGTCCCCAGGGCGACCCGACATGACGGCCACGAAGCCATTTGGACGTGAGCTTTAACTGCAACCTCCCTCGGAGACGTAGGCACCCACAAAAACCCACACTCTGGCTTTGGGGGAATTATTTTAGATATTTAAGCCGCCTATGTCACCCCGGCTGGCGCACGGCGGGTGGGCGGCCGAGGCAGGCAGTGCGGTGCAGGGAGCGCGCAAATCTCCGCGACCGGCAGCAGGGTGAGAGGCGTCGGGCTGTTCGAAGAGGGAAAAGTCACCTTAGGTGACGCGGGGGAAGCGGGGGGCGTCCTGCCCCTTTAAAGTCCAGTTGCTACCCAAACACAAGTAAACAGTGGGGCCGGCGCGGCGGGGCGGGCCGGGGCCGCGGCTGGGGGCGGTCCCGTCCCGTCGGGGCGGAGCGGCGCGGCCCCGAGCGCGGGGCTGAGCGCGCCGCGGGGTGGGCCGGCGGCGGCGGCGGGCGGGCGGGGACAGCGCTCCACGCCACTCACCGCTGAAATGTGATGGACCGGGCAGGGGGCGGCTCAGACTCGCGCCGAGCCTCGCCGGGGTCGAAGGCGAGAGGCTGCGGGCGGGTGGCGGCGGTCTATGCCGGGGCCCCGGGACCGCCGCGGCCAGAGCTCCCAGCCGCCCAGCCCTCCGCAACATGCCGTCCGCCGCCGGGCCCTGGCCCCGCAGAGCGCCCTCGCTGTGGATCTAATGTCTCCGTGAAGGTGCCGCGGCCGCCGCCTCAGCTTTGCCCCGGGAGGAGCAGCAGGCTGCGGTAGGTGACTGGCCCCCCGGCCCGCCTTGCCCACTGCTGTCGGCGGGAGCGGGGCGGCCGCCCCGAGAGCGGAGCGTCTCCTCGGCCGGGAGCGCGGGACCGCCGGACCACCGGGCTTACTTTCAATTCGCAGCTCCGCGGCAATTTGGGATGCGGGTGCCCTCCGCATGCCGCGGGCGCGTTGGTGTGGGGCCAGGCGGGGGCCTCGTGGGGCGCGCAGCCGATGTCCTTCACGAGAAATTCCTAGCGGGGAGAAGCCGGTCCGTGCGCGGACTACGGGGCTGATCCGCGGGTGACACTGGAGAAATCCTCGGTGCTTGGAAACACCAGGCAGCGCCGGGACTGGCGGCCGCGGCTTCTGGTGGGGCCGGCGGAGAGCGGAGGCGACGCAGGGTCCACCCGCTCCCCGGGAATGACGGTAGTGCCCTCGGGGCACAGCCCGGCCCCGCCGCGGGAGGACGGGGAGCGCTGGGTGGGCCAGCAGGTCGGCGGCAAGCAGGTAGAGATGGGTGTCCTGGCGAGGCACAGGGCTTAATTTAATTAAGCGCTCTGAATGAAAAGGGAAAAGGAAGTGCCAAAGTTTAAATAACATCCGTTTTTGATTGACTTTATCCCCCTCCGCGCGCCCCAACGCACCTTGTTATAAATGGCCTTAAAATCACGTAGGAAGGCACTTTCTGGTCTTTTTTTAATAGGTTTTAGTAAAGTTACCTCCGAATACAAATAGTAACAGATGTACCGCAGTTCAAACAGCAGTGCAGTTTTAAAAGTTTCTTCCTTAAAATGCAGATTTCGTGTTCAGAATAGTTTTTTCAGACTTGGTTGTTTGACACGAAAACGAGCGTCATGCAATGACACCCCCACACACGGCCACCAAATGCAGCTGTAGGAGAGGGAGCTCTGCCCTACAGAAACACTGTCCCTACCTCTGTCATAGTTCTCAGCCGGTGGCTCCGAAACCCAGGCACAGCCAGCAGGGATGGAGGCAGGAGCCACGGGAGCAGCCAGCGAAAAGCGATTTTATTGCTTCTGTGTCGGTTCCTGGCGGAAAGCGAATAGGAACTCACACTACGACATCTTTAAAAATAAGTCTCTATATATAACCACCACCCCTCCAACAAAACAAAAAGGTCGCCATATATAATAGGTCGTATCGATAACACTGTCCCCAGTGTCGATACAATCACAAACGAGAAAAACTGGGCAGCAGCAGAGGAAGCCGTGGGGAGCCACGACTCGAGGAAAACGAAAACAGGGGTGTGCAGAGCTGCAGCTCACGCCCGACCTCCTTGCCGCAATTTTTTTTCTCGGTGGGCCAATTGTGCGGTGCCACAAGCGGGGAGGAAAGGTATTTTAAGAAAAAAATCGAAAAGTATCTTTCCAGCCAGAGGGTGCCCGGTGCCAGCGGAGTGGTCCGAGCCAGGAGCGGCGGTGAGGGCTGCGGGACGGTGGCGGCCCGGGGGGCAGGGACGCCTCTCCCGGAGCGCGGGCTCTACGCTTGGAGAGTTTCTTTTAATTTTTTTGTTGTTTTGGGGGGTTTGGTTTAGGATTTTGGCTGGGGGAGGGTCTCTTGTTTACTTTGGAAACTGCCCCTTACCAGTCCTTCCACACAAATCCCAGGAGGTGCTGGAGCACCCTCGGCCCTACCTCTTGTTTACAGGCCCGGAGAGACCCCGGCGCTTGCTTTGGCCTCTTTCCTGGGTCGCGGCAGCCTCTTGGCAGCTAGAAGTGAACCCTCAACGAAAGCAAAAAAAAGGAAAGGGCAGGGGCTTGCCCCCCGCGCTGATGTCCCCCTGCCCTGCGGGAGGGGACCATCTCCCCGGAGCCACCGAGGGGACCCCCCGTGCGACGGGAGCAGCGGTCCCGGCGGTTTCGGTTGAGTGGGCTGAGTGAAACCCTCTGACAGTCACACACCGCTCATTAGCTCACGGCCCCGCCGCTCCGGCGGAGGTCCCAGCCTGGGAATGGCCGAGGGGGTGCGGGGTGCTCGTCCTCACGGCTCCGTCCCACCGGGGCTGCGCTCGTCCTTCTTGGCCCCGCGGGACGGAGGGAGCCGAGTGCGGGGCAGCGCCGTGCGGGGCGGCCCTCGGCGGACCGGGGAGGCCTCCGGGCCAGCCACCCTCCTCGCTGCCGATGGGATGGCTGCGGCGCGGGGGGCTGGGTAGGAGGTGTGCGTGCGAGGCCCGGGCTCTTTTTCTCTCCTTCGGTTATCTTGATAAATTAGTTGTTGTTGAAGGAAGAAAAATAAGCAACCGAGCTGGGATGAACGCAGGGTTTATTTCCCCTTACTCCCTCCCCCCCCCGCTCCCTCACGGGCCTGCCTCGGCCCTCCGCGAGCACCCTGCTACATCCCGGGGAGGCCCCAGCCAGGAGGGGTCGGGGTCGGGGCCTCTGCGCCCGCGGGAGGCCGGGCGGAGGGTGGGAGCGACGCCGGGGGCCGGGTCGGCGCGGGGGGCAGGAGGGAGGTGGCTCCGGGATCCCCACGGTGGGCGCTGCGGGGGTCGGCGGCGGGGAGACGGGAAGCATAGGGCTTCGGCCCCGGCCCCGTCTCCGTTCCGCGTGTATTTTTCCACCATTCGTTTAATTTGAATCTGCGGTGCCTTCAGTTGGCTCCGCAGTGGGTTTTTTCCTTTCTATTTTAATTTGGGGTGGGTGTTTTGGGGTGGATTTTGTTTTTTTTTTTTTACGCTTTAGCCTCTCCGGTCGAAGCGATCGCGCCGTGGGTCAGTATCGGCCGCCGGCCCCGGCGGAGGGCGGGAGCCTGGGCTGCGGCGGGGCGTTAGGGCCGCGGCACGGCAGCGCACCGGAGCCGCGTCTGGCCCTCCCAGGCTCGGTCGCTGCGCTCGCCTCGGCTAAGGGGGGACCACGCTGTTCTCAGTAAAAGTCTCTTTCCCCTTCTTTCTCCCTCTTTCATCTTAGGATTTTCTCCCCGTCTCGGAAGCCCAGCAGAGGCACCAGCTACTCCGCCGGCCCGCGCCTGCCCCGTGAAGATGGGAAGCAAGGCGCTGCCAGCCCCCATCCCGCTGCACCCGTCTCTGCAACTCACTAACTACTCCTTCCTCCAGGCTGTGAACACCTTCCCCGCAGCTGTGGACCAGTTGCAAGGTCTGTACGGACTCAGCGCCGTGCAAACCATGCACATGAACCACTGGACATTGGGCTACCCCAATGTGCATGAAATCACCCGTTCCACCATCACGGAGATGGCGGCCGCGCAGGGCTTGGTGGACTCCCGCTTCCCTTTCCCCGCGCTCCCTTTCGCCACGCACCTCTTCCACCCCAAGCAAGGGGCCATCGCCCACGTCCTCCCAGCATTGCACAAGGACAGGCCCCGCTTTGACTTTGCCAACCTGGCCGTGGCCGCCACTCAGGAGGACCCCCCGAAGGTGGGGGAGCTCGCCAAGCTGAGCCCCGGACTGGCCTCGCCTCTGTCGAGCATCAGCAAGCTGTCTCCGGATAGGAAGCCCTCCCGCGGCCGCCTGCCCTCCAAGACGAAAAAGGAGTTCATCTGCAAGTTTTGCGGCAGGCACTTCACCAAGTCCTACAACCTCCTCATCCACGAGCGAACCCACACGGACGAGCGACCTTACACCTGCGACATCTGCCACAAGGCTTTCCGGAGGCAGGACCACCTGCGGGACCACCGGTGAGGGACCACCACGACCGGGGTCGGGCCAAGGGGAGCCGGGGTAGGGTGAGCCGCTCGGGGGCGATGAGGCTGAGCCGCTCCGGGAGCTCTGAGCTGAGCCACGAAGGCAGCAGGAGGAATCCCCGCTCCAACTCCGCGGCCGCGGAGGCACCACTACAGCCTAAACCTGCTCTCTGCGTGGGACGGGCACCCACCTGAGGGAGAGACGAGGGGGTTCACACCCGGGGACGAAGCCCCCGGGGCTTTTGTGGTTCTGAAGCGCGACCCTGGGGGGCGCGGGGAGCAGGACGGGGCGCAGGTGGGCGCTTTCGCGCTCGCCCCTCCCTCATCTGCGCGCTCTGCAGCCGATGCCGAGCGGCGCCTGCGGCCACTGGGCAGAGAATCCTCTCCGCCTTCGGAGAAAAGCGGGCTCGGGTCCGGCCGGCGGCAGAGATGCTGTCCCGGTTTGGCACCAGAGAGTACACTCACACTTCGATACGAATTATTGCAAATGTTTTGAACCGTTAAAGAAGTTTAATCATAAACAGAATTATAAAAGGGGGAAGGAGACAGGAGCAGAGTGAGGGCTTTTGAGGGGAGTTGAGTCTGGGGGAGCGGGGCCTGGGAACGGGTGATCCCCGCGCCCCCGGCAGCACTGCTCACCCCGCGGGTTGCCTTACAGGTACATCCATTCCAAAGAGAAACCCTTCAAGTGCCAGGAGTGCGGGAAGGGCTTCTGCCAGTCCAGGACCCTGGCGGTCCACAAAACCCTACACATGCAGGTGAGCCCGGCTCTCCCCGGCCTCTCCACGCGTGTGCCGCCGGCACGGACACGGCCCGGCTCGGCTCGGCCCGCCGCGGGGCAGGGGCGGTGGCCGCCGGGGGAACGCGGCTCTGGTGCGGAGGGGAGCGAGGGGAGAGAGTGGGCTCCGGCGCTGGACGGCCCTGTGCCTCCTGGGGGAGGGCGGCGGCCGATGGCTACCTCCGAGGCCGCGGGAGACCCGCGGAAAAACAGCGGCCGCGGGAGAAGGGCTTAAAGCCAGCAGGGACGCAGTTGGCGGCGGAGAGTGAACCCCGGGTTCGGGTTTGTCCACGCCGCTGCTTCGAGGCGTTTTTCGTTGAGGGCCGAACCTGGCCCTGACGGCGGCGGCGGGCGCGGGGCGGCGGGACAGCCCGGCGGCGGGATGCGGTGCGGAGCGGTGCAGAGGGACCGCCGCGGCGGTCGGGCGGGCAGCGGGAGTACCAGAGCAGGAGAGCGGCGAGGCGGCCGCTTTCCGTGCACGACAGGGGCGCGAAATGTCACGACTCGAGAAGTATAAAATAAGGCTTCTGGGGCAGGACAGGGCGAGGCTGGCGATCGCCCGCTCGCTCGCCCGGGATTGCTCTCGTTCGTGTCCACCCCCGATATCTCAAGTTGTGCGTTGCGATGAGAAAAAGTGCAGTGATACGTTAAACCAGGTGGTTTGTGAAGGATTAATCCTTTGCTTGCTTCAAATCTGAACAGGAATCTCCACACAAATGCCCCACATGTGGAAGAACCTTTAATCAAAGAAGTAACCTGAAAACTCACCTTCTTACCCATACAGACATCAAGCCCTACAACTGTGAGCAGTGCGGCAAAGTGTTCAGGCGAAACTGTGATCTACGGCGGCACAGTCTAACTCACACCCCGCGGCAGGACTTCTAGAGCAGCCAGGGACCCGCACCCGCTCCGGCAGCTCCAACTTGCCCACTTTACTCAAGGACTGTATTGTAGGAACTCACAGACGCGCACACACACATACACACGGAGACACGCACGCAGACTCGGGGCCAAGCTTTCCTACCACATGTCTGCGAAACTCGTTTCGAGAGTGCGGACTGCAGGATCGGGCCCCTCTCCAACCCACACCCAAGCGTAAAGCTCATCTTGTAGATAATCGCGGCTCATTTTAGAGCTCTGTACAGAACGTGGTTTTTTTCTTCGTTTGTTTGTTTTGTATCATGTCAGATGCACATCGATAACAAATCGGGGAGGCAAAGTATCTCTTAAAAGTGTATTTCAAAATAAATCCTTTTTTTTTTTTTCCAAATACCTCCTGCCTTGTTGCATTATTCTCTGAATATCTGGGCTTTTTTTTCCCTGCTGTGTCAATGCAATGGTAAAGCATATTGAATAAATTTTCTAGCCGGGTAATTGTACTGTCACAACAATTTTGGTGATCGCTTTTGTTTGGTCTGTTTCACTGTCGCTGTTGTGTTATCTATTGTTAAGTAAAATGAAAGTGCCTTATTTGAGAGTTTATAGCTCTATTACTTAATAGTGTGTTTGTCTAAATATTAACTTCTGTACTTTTTTTTTCCCCCGAACAATTTAAAAAAAAAGACGAAAAAGAAAGAAATATTTGCAAATAAACAGATCTTAGGAAATAATGCATAGAGCCGTTCTTATGCCAAAGCGGCTTATTAGTAACTTATTTGCAATCAGCCCATATATTTTAAAAGTCATCCCTCTCTCGGGGATTGCAGCAGGCAGCCTCCTGCCTGTAGACTTTGGACACGGGCAATACACCCACGTAGACAGGGACTTTATCCTGCAGAAGACGATTCTTTCCCGACAGCTCTGGAAGCAAACAGCGAGGCGCCCTCTGCCCAGGGCTCATCGGCGGGTCCCTGACGGAGCTGCAGCGCTAAAAGCGGGGACCCCAAAAACGTTCCCCTCCTCCATCTGCGCTGCCGAGCGCACGTCACGTCCAGGGGGTCGGATGGAGAGGCGCTGAGGAGAGGGACTGTTCCCTCCTCCCGGGAGGTCCTCACCTCTCCGTCGGGGTGACTCTCGGCAGCTCGGCACGTCTACCCCATGGGCCGCACGCTCAGCACCTGCACCGGCTATGCAGCTAGCAGGATGGTGGCACTGAACCATGGGCTCCCCTCCCTTGTCATCCTTGCAAGCCCTCACCAGTGCCTCTGCTCACCTCTGGAAAGGGAGATTTTCCCTGATGGTGACTTGGATATGCATCCCCTCATCTGCCACCCCACTGCTCTTGTCACTTTTGGCACACTCCCCACATTGTTTTGAGTAGTATGGGGCCCCAAAAGTTGTTCTTTCCCAGGCTGGGGGCACCCACCCTGCCTTAGTCCCTCAGGCTCAGGGAGCCCTGTCTAAGGGAAGAGCAATCCTTTGCACCAGCTCAGCAGAGTGGGCTTCACTCCTAGGCCCCACCTAGCAGGATGCCATAACTCTAGGATAGTCCATCCATGGGGAGGGTCACAGATCCTAGCACACCCAAGGGCAGCAGATGCTGGCAGAGCTTGGGTGGCTGCACATCACCATCGCCAACCCTCGCTGGTCCTGTGGAGGGAACCACACTGCCTGAGCCCTGTTAATGAGTAGCAAGTCAAAACCAGCAGCACCTGGGTCGCAGTCAGGCCATCAGTGCAGAAAAGGCTGTATCACCGCCTGCGCCTGCTTGTTATCTATGCTGCAACCACAGAGGGCTACAATGCCCACTGAGGGCCGGGGGCAGGGACCCCCAAGCCAGTCCTGCTCTGCCCCAGACCAGGCAGCCAGGTGGATTTCCACTGATGCAGAAGACATGGTTGTCTCAAACTCAGCCACGATTTCTTAAGATAGTCAAGGCCTATCTCTCCATCTGCTCCAGTCCAGGAAGATGAGGAAGTGAAAAATGTTTCTGCAGCAAGAGATACTGGTCTGCTGGCTGAAGAGAAGCCTCCCTAGTCAAAGTTTATACGAGTGTCGTCTGCTCTCTTCCTCTTCACCTCCTGTGACTTGCACCCCTTCCTTTGCTCTGGTGCTGCACTCCTGGAACTGTCTTCTCCCCGACCCTGCCCTGCTCTGTGGGCAGCCCCTATCCTCCATCTTCAAACTGCTCCTTGCTCCACACTGCTCCTCTCCAAACCTGTCTTCATGGGCATCTCTTGCTTCCTCTTCATGGGCATTTTCCCAATATCTGATTTCTTCTTGTCTGACTGATTCTTCTATTCCCAGTGCATTCCTGTTCTCCCAGTAGGTTATTTCCTCTAAGTTCCTCTATCCTTATTGTTCTCTGAGTTCCTTCCCCCAGGCCCTTTTACGTCCCCAAGTACGCACAGCATGGCTGGGATAACTCTGTTTGAGTAAACACCCCTGTCAGGATACATATGGGCTTAGTCTGTTCCTCATAGGCCAAGTTCTATGTGAAGTTTGTTTGGAAAGAACTTAATCAGATGAACAATATCAAAGGATGAAATTAAAATGATTGTATATAGCTAAGGTTTTACTTAATTGTTTGAGGTTGCAATCTTTCCCCTGAGCAGACTATAAATTTATCTTCTGAGAATTTCTAAAGTTCAGCAGCCAGAAAAAAAGCCCAAATTGCTGAAGTGGGTCAGTGACATTTATTTCTAAGGGTTGGTCCATGGACTGGTTTTTTATATTTAAACCGGTAGCTATCATCTTAAAATGTTAGAGGATGACCTAGTATTTCTCTTTACTATCAATATACTTGCCTATTGCACGGACACGCTCCATTCACTTTTTAAAAGATCCTCTCTCCCTGGGAAGTTTCAAAGGCAGCTATAAAGAACATGTTAAAATACACATATGGTTTGTTGGTTTTAGACCTGTTGGGAACAGAAACAAGTACTATAAAGCTACCTTTTGGGCGGGGCCAGGGTTTTTATAGCCATAAAGTGCCAACCTGACTTTCACAATGCAAACACTTAATACAGCAATATCCCTGTGATTACCGCCTGTGTCTTTGTCAAGTATCCTCCTTTCCTCTGGAGCTCAGTTGCAGGACATAGCAACTCAATTGCAGGATTCAGTGCTTCTGCAGTTTCCCAGAGCTTCCCAAATCACCTTTTGCCCCGTGTTCATCCCTACCACTGCCCCTTCTTTTTGGGCACTGGTTTTTTTTGCCTGCACTGGCATTTTGCTGTGTTACAGGCACCAGCTGTAGTGTGGTAGCAGGGAAAAGAACTAGCTGTGTTATATACCAGGGAGAAAAAAGAGCAGATAATAAGATATAATGTCACAATAATCTCCATTTTCTAGGGGCAAATTATAGCCCTTTAGGTTGCATTTGAAAACTGACCTCTTTGCACATCAGTTGGTGAAATGGATGCTGTCCACACCTGACAGCAGAGCAGCTCGGCTCAGCTATGTGTGCATAAAGCTTTTCCATGAGGCCATCTATTACATAGCAACAGCATGCCATGCTATTCCAGACCAGCACAGACTATTCCTGATGCCAGTGCAGATTTGCTGGCAAACCCCAGCTTTATACCAGTACCACCTCAGGAACATGTAAAGCCCAGATCTAAATGACGGACACCCCAGCAGCAACCCAGGAATGTGGCATGGCTATGTCTCCCTGGAGCTAAGGGCTAGTGCCCAGGGTCCCTTTGAGTAAAACATGTGAAAAACCATTATTTATTAAACTCCTCTCTGGCCTCCCTCACCTTCCACCCCTTTCTTCTCCCTGCTCTCCTTTTGGATGTTTGCTTCAGAAGCTGCTTCTCTTACCCTAGACTTATCCTGTACTATACCCTGCCTCCTGCCTAGTTTCCCCTCTGTCTCCTTCCCCACGTTTTTCCCGTTTCATTTTTGCCTTCTCATGTCTCACCCTGTGTTTCGACCTCTTTTCCTGAACAATTCCCTTCACTCAGATTTCTTGGTTCCCTCTTTTGAATCACCCCAGCTTGTTGCCTCATTCTGTCCTTCAGCCACCAGCCCATATGAGCTTCTCTGTCTTCCCCGACCCAGAGCTTTTTTCTGCTCCCTGGTACTTCTCACAGGCTGCTGGCCCTTCCTTGCTGATCCCATTAATCGATGCCATGTGTACAAGGCACTCAGGAGACATCCATGCAGGTGCCAGAGATAGGCAATTTTAAGTATGCTGGGCCTGACACAAAGTCAGCAGCATGATCCCATGAAGACCAGGGTTGGTGCACATGCAGCCAGTGGCAACCTGGGCTGCCCAGGGTGGAAGCACTGCTGACAGGAGCACTGCAGCCCCCAAATTTTGTGGCACTCGTGAAGGTCAAGAGGAGCTACTGATTTCAGGTGCAACGTACTGGTCCCAAAATGTCAAGACTGAGTTTGCAGTTAGTCAGCTAAGCTGGACTGGTGGTTCAGAGCCTCTAATCATTCCATGCTCTTAATTTTGTAATTATAGATAGTTCTTTATGTGTAGAAGAGTGACTTGGTCTACCAAACTACATTACACAAGGAATTAGGCGTATGTTGCTTTTATTGTAAAATTGTTTCCAGCTTGTATTTCTGTTCTCACAGAATATCTCTTCCTTCCTATGTATGGAAACTTGTATTAACTCTTTTTCTGACTTATAACAGCGCAATTATGAAAAAAATTGGGTAGCTACTAGCTAAAAAATTATTTTTATTGAAGTCATTAAAAAGAGGAATACTTAGATTGAAAAATACTTATTCACATTCAAAATAAACCCATCATATCCATATAAAACACTAATTTTAATATCTATTTTCAAAAATCCGTCTGAGATATTTGTGAAACATTTTACTAGAAGCTTCCAGTTTATCAAACAAGATACAAAAATATCTACACTGAAAACACTAAATATCCTTCTTAAATCTGCAGAATTAAGGCAATGGAAGTGTAGGTTTCTTCCCTTCCTCCAAGCCTTCTTCGCAAGCCTGGGCATCCTCTCCCTGGTGCAACTTTCAAACACTACTTGGGACTTCATGGTATGTGGAGCAGGATCCAAAAGCGGTGGGTGGGACCCAAAAATGTTGGGCTCACAGCTTCATCCTCACCTAGTCAAGCTGGAGCAGTGCATGATCGCCATCCCTGGGAAGGTTTCTTCCTCTGCCAGCACTCTGGTAAAACTTGGTGCTGCAGATTGACTTAAAAAATTTAATTTAAAATTTACAGATACAGAAACACCAAACTCAACCTGAAGTGAGTGGTCTACGCTGTGGGGACCTGCTGGCATGGCCATACCAGTGGGGAGTGTAAACTGGCTGCATCCCCAGCCCAATTGCTGGCAGGGGTACAGGTAGGCATGGGGCGGCATGGCTTTGACAGAGGCTGCTGGGAGATGCAGTGGCCCCAGGGGCCAGGCATCTCCTCTCAGATCTGGTGATGCTGGTCGAAGGCAGCATCTCTCCTGTTTGCGGGCTACCACCAGTCCCAGCAGCCAGGCCTGGCAGCAATCACAGGGCTGGTTTAGATTTTGGGAGATGAATAGCACTCCCACAAGCTGTCCTTCACTGGGGCCACAGTGAAAGGGGGTTGAGGAGGGTGCTGGGCAGTCCCTGGGATGATCAGAAGTGGCTGAGTGAACCTCCAGGCCTTCAGAGTCCATTTGCCACCAGCCTCCTCTCCGTAGGAGGAGAGGAACAGCAGGACTTTTGCTTCCCTGAAATTCTTGTAGGATCCAGAGAGTGGCTCCATTGCCTCACAGGGCTGAGGGCTGTGGCTTCAAGAAGATTACAAACCCCAGCTCTTTCGACCTTCCTTCTCTGCAGAAATCCCCCAGACTTTTGGCTTTGAAATAAGCAAACTTCACCTTCCCTGCTGATCAGGGAAGGAAACCTGCCGGCACGGGTGGCGCCGGTGGTGTCTTGCCACAGGCAGTGCTGCAAGATTCCCACTCCTCCAGGCAGCACCTTGACCTGCAGCTCCCTTGCCATGCACTTGTGAAGGCTCTCCTACACACTAAGGCATTTTGGAGACACATTTGTTCATCCGGGGGAAGTAGATTGACTGATTGCTTGCTTTTTTTTTTTTCAAGTGTAAGAGGAAGTAAAACCTTTATTTCTTTTTTCCTCTGAGATTATTTACGAGGCATTGTCTCTGCTACTGCCAGCTGACATCCTTTGGCGTCACTACCACTCAGTGCACTGAAGATGCCTCAAGGTGTGTCAGTCGTGCTTCACGTCAGCGCGCCTTGATGTATCTCTTTGGCTGCAATTGAAAGGTACAGTTTCTAAATCTCCCGGTGACCCATTTTACATGGATCACTGGTGCGCTAGAATGTAGCTGCTCCTTCCCATCGTGTTAATGCAAGTTTGCCTGCGTTCAAAGCAGCCTGGGCTCCACGTGCCATGCTGAGCACACACAGAGAGCTCATACTAGGGTCTCTGAGTGAAACGGGCATGGCTTCAGACTTAATCTTCCACACAGGTTACATGCTTTAGGTGTTTTCATTGCTATATCACGGTCCCTTTATTTAAACCTTGTAAATTCTTTTGTTTGATAAACATAGGCAGACAGCTGGATTATCTTAATCTTGGGGCTTGCAGTCAGCAAGCACAGTGAATGCTCCCAGGTTGTGGAAGCACCCTCTCCTGCCCGGGTCCCATAGCCCCCCCTAGCTAAGGTCAGCGCTCAGTGTGTCACCAGGAAAAGGACCAAAGTGCCTGCCTGTGAGAGAGTAACTCAACACCAGCTATGGACACAGGCTGCCTGCCTGAGTGCCCTTGAAGCCAGCCCTGGGGATGGCCTTAATTAATACTTTCAGTGCAACTCTATGGCTCCCCGTGTTGCGTCGACTGCACACTGCCCTGTCTGCCTGCACGCTGGGCTGGAAAGGAGGGTGACGGGAAGGCAAACCCTCAGGGGCCCTTCTAGAAGGCCCCAAGGCCCAGCTGATATGGCAGATGGGATTCATGGGCAGCTTCAGCCCCGGGCGTGCTCAGGCTGTCTGCGAGGGCAATGCAAATGTGATGCACCTGCCTGCGAGGCACCATGGCCTCCAGAGTCCTTTAAAGGACACCTGGCTGGGGTACAATGTAAACCCAGTGCTGATTTAGTCCAGGAGCTGGTTCTGCTGGGATGACTCATTTAACAACACAAGCACCCCATGACTGTGCCTCTCATTTCCATGTTGTGGCCTCCTTTTCCCACTCCACAGTGGAAATAATGGCCCAGCCATGGGCATGGATGACAATAGAGAAGTGCTAGGAAAACAAGGAAGTATTTGAGCAGATTTCAGTTACATAAATGACAGAATCTGTGTGATTGGGTCAGATCCTCCCCAACTTCTTTTGTCGTGTGCCTGTTATCCTCTAATTTTATTTCATGAAAAGTGGGTCTTGAAATTAATGCCACATTAAGAGGCACGAGGTGGCTCATACCATCACGTCACATTCTTGCCAGGCTACAACCATAGCTTTGTCATGATTCGTATTTCCCATTAAAAAGGTTAAAAACTACCTAACAGATTTTCAGTAATTCAGCTGTAGACAACTCACATTTTTCTGCGTCTCATTTGCCTAGTTAAAACAGAAAACAAACTCTATACACACCAAGTTTTAAATGAAAAATTAGACTGCAATGCAGTCGCATGGTCCTGTCTTTTCCTGGGGAGCACAGCAGGCTCAGTTCCCTAAAATCACCCACTAAGTCCAAATAAACTGGGATTATGGTGCAGGAGCGAGGGCTGTAGGTGGGGACATCACTGCCTTTGCCCAAGTCTATCCTTACATAGGCAGCATTTATTTGTCTGCTTCAACAGCATTTTCCAACTGGGAGGTGAGGGTGCAGGCAGATGAGCAAGTCGCTGCAGGGAAAAGAGGGGATATGAGAGTTCAGCACCTCAGCTACTGCTCAGAAACTGCTCTTATGGATTCTTTAACCCCTCATAAATGCAAACTCACTTCCCTTCTCCCACAGGGGATGAGATACCTGGCTTTTGCTACAAGGTACTGCAGGTAAGAGAGTGCAGGTGGACACTTGCCACCACACAGCAGCCAAACTGTAGGTTGATGCCACCTTGTCCTGCAGTTAGTTGGTTGTCTCCCTAAACTCTGGGGCACAACAGGTTAATTTCCCTAAAAGCCCAGCTGTAAAGTTCTGATTCAGGTGAGGGAATGACATGGGACCTTCTGTGCTCAGTGGGCATTTGCCTCACACCCACTTGTAGGCAGCAACTTGGTTTGACTGAAATTCTTCAGGTTTCAGCAGCAGGAAACTGCAGATGAAAAAAATGCTCTGTAAAGTGCATTTGAACAGTTTCAGTCTCAAGCTGTGAAAAGCAGCATCTCCCTAAGCTCTTAATTTTAATGCTGCTATTAATACTGGTTTTTCTAATAGCACTGAGATCAATGGAGCATCAGGGTCTTGTTGTAGTAAACAATATCCCAATGATGCTCAAGAAACCCGCATCCTACTGTCACACAGTTTGCTGTCCCAGCAAACCCCCAAGCACTTTACCGTATCCTAGCCAAAATACAGATGGTTAGGAAGGTGACTCTACTTAAAAATCTAGTTTTGAGGTGTTTCCTCTGCCAGGCAGCAGAAGAGGCACCCTGAAATGCTCCTCAAGGCAATGATAGGTGCTGTTCAGGGGCCATGAGAGGAGAAATTAGGGGTTTGGGTACTGCATTATTCCTTTTCCTTGGAGAGACCTGGGGACTGTTCTCATAAAGGTACTTGGAGGGCTGTGGGAGGAGAAAATCCCTGCCCCAAAATTGGTGGGCTTTGCAAACTGCCCCTGAGGACTTAACACCACTCTGGATTCCACACTGCGCTCACTGGTAATGTAGATGGTCTGTGGTAGTAGAAAGGCTGGTCAAGATGGTTGAATGAACTACCAGGACTCTCTGCAGCACTGAAGCCAGAAAATTATGTTGCTTCCGAAGCAACCAGGAGAGGGGTGGGTTCATGGCTGATAGAATAAGGCTGGCTGGTTTCTGCCCCCTGGCAAGACAGAGACTCTTCACACTCCCTGAGGACAATAGGCCCAGTCCTAGGAGCTGGCTGGTTTCAATATGGGACTCTCCATCTTGATCCAGTTTGGATAGGTCAAGACATGTTGAGACATGCTCTTTCAATATGCTGCATTTTATTAAAAACAAAGTAGCTGTGGGCCAGATTGTAAAACTAGGTGGGCCTCATTTGTCTGTCCCTACTGTAAGCCAATGAAACCTTCAACATACCCAAACTCTCACCTTTTTACCCATTTGAATGAAAAAGCATCACTAATAAAAGAAAATGACTCACCTAATGCTAAACCTGAGCTCTGTAGATCAGCTTTGATCAAATTCACTGACATTTGGATAACTGCATTATTATAACTAAAACATCTTTTAAAGTTTTTTTTCCAGACGCTCATTCTTTAAACTTTGCTTTGATCACTGTGCATACCCTTTTCAGCAGAAATTTGTCCACAGAGGGTGAATTTTTTCATTTGTTTTTCATATGGATTCTCTTTCCTTTGTTCATATTTTAAATCAGTGAAGCTACCCTTCAAGCTAGCCTTTATAATAAAAGTGCAGCTACTGTGTGGCTTTTAACAACTCATTTAACCCATCTGTGCCTCAGTATTCTTGTTAGTGACCCAAGGCAACTAACACTTATTTATGCAATGAGACAGATCATGAGGCTTAATTAGATAGTTTTTTGTAGGATAAAGTAAACATTTTGGAAGGGCAGAGCAGGGAAGTGGTGGTCGCTGTTATGGTGGTCTGACACCACCAGTTTGTAAATTGTTACAACAGTAATGTTACAAAATGCTCTGTAAAAGGGTATTTCTTTTAGAAAGTACTCTTGAATTATTTCAAGTGCTCCAGTTTCCAAATAAGAGTCACAATCCGAGACAATTAAAATAAATGGAAGCAAGAATGTGTCAGGACAATTACAAATGAAAAGACTGAAATCACTGGAGCTGGAAGGGCAAAAATTTGCTTGTGTATAAGTACATGTCTGTGTATGAAGCGCAGCTTTATATGCTGAGGAGGGTAAAGTTTGACTTTTTCTATGGAAAGAATTTCACACATCTATGATGCAATAAAATTTAGTTCAGCAATAGAAAAATGCATTTGTAACCAATTTTTCCCTCTCAAGCACACAGGAAGACTGTTTAAGCTTTAATTTGCTAATTATCATTTATTGTGATTTAGCCATCCAGCTGGGGAAGGTAGGTGCTGATCATTCATTCCCAAAGAGGGCGGCTGCCCGGCTCTAGAGTCAAGACACTCTTATTAGGGTTTTTTTACAGCACGGGCAGAGTTCTTGTTATAGCTTGTAACAGGGGTGGATTAACCGCAAATAATTTTCAAAACTTTGAAGTCTAAAGCTGTAGCACCTTTTACTGTATTCTACAAAAAAAAAAAAAAGTGAGCGTGTTCAAATAATGTTTGCTGGTAAGACTCTTCCCCTGCCTCGTACCAAAGTGCAGCCTTTGAGACTCGTAGGGCTGCCTGCGCGGCCATTTTGCAAACACGTATGTGTGTCATCTGACAGAGTGAGCCCTTAAACCCTGCACGGCTTCTGTCTCTGATAAAACTATTTATGAGCGCACGCATTTGCAAAGATCAGGCCCCGCAAGCATTTGCTCCACATCAAGCTTCTTAGGGGTGGCTTGTTTTCCCAAAACACTTTAGGCTGAGGATTCCTGTTAATACAAATCTGCTTTAAATAGGAGATAGTAATTTTTTAATGCAGACATTCTCTAATATTTTCATGATGTGGCTCATACCTTAATAGATAGCAGTTGCGGTGCAGATCTGGCCATGGAGCCTGCAGTTGCAAAACATGTTTGCGGTAATGAGAACCCTTGTTGACATGGAAAATTAATATTAAGAAAATTAATGTAAGGTAAATCTTTAATGGGTTTTTGTCTGTGTAGCAGTTAGCAGAAGGACGGAATTTAGTACCAGGTGAGTAGCCAGCTCTTCAGAAATCGTGTTTTGTTGACCGCATTTTAAGACCTGATATTTTGAGGTAGCACATCAGGAGGAATATCTGCTTCGTAAACAACAGCATGAAACATCACACTCAGGATCCTGCCTGACAGTGTCAGGCAACCTTGCTCACGAGAAAGAGTCTCTTGGCACAAATGTTTTTCATGTTGGTGCCCTTTCTGTCTGGGGAAGTGTTTTGAAAGCTCAGAAACTTCAGCAGGACAGGAGAGAACCTTCATGCTCAGACCCACCTACCAGTGACAGGCTGAAAAGACACGTCTTTTCATAAGCAGCATCTGTCAAATCCTCTGGCAAAACAGAAGTAGCAGTTATCCCAATAAGAAAGGCTGCTCTGCTCATTTATTGCATGTTCAAGGAGTGTAGTGTCATAGCAACAGGGCAGCATGCAGACACTGCTCAGCACAACAGGACAAGAAATCCTGGATGGGGACCAACCTTCTCTGCCTCCCACCCCCCCTCTGCCCCCCAGCTCATAAGTGCCACCCTGTCAGAGGACGCCAGTGTTGGTATCAGTTTTTGTTCAAGGTGATCTGTGGATTAAGTGTTAGGGTCTTTTGTCTGTTTCCTGGGTTTCTCTGGAATGAAGGAAATCTGGCATATTTTTCTCCTTTGTCTCCTTTTTGCTGCTAGGAAGGTAGGTACTGGCCCCCTTTATTTCCTGGTGATTGTGGATATTAGAGACGATGAGGCACAAGATATCTGGCATGACATAACAGGAATAAAAGGGTGAAGAATTCTTGGAAGAATTTTTCAATTTAGACGGCTTGAAATTGTTTTATTTTGTTTAGCTCCTACCTACAATACTTAGAGAGAGGGAGGGATTTCTTGGTAAACATTGTGTGTTGTCTGCTATTTTTCAAGGACTGGGCAGACTCCTAACAGCCTTCTGAGTCCTCCCTGAGAGACACCAACTATGAGAGAAAGGGTTGTATTTGATCAATAAGAAACTTGTGTGTGTGTGTTTGTGCAAATAAAAGGAGCAGCACATTCAACTCCCTTATCTCCCTTCCTTCTTGCATGCCGGATCACCTTTAGCATCAGCCCTAGTCCTGCAGTTGCTACTTTCAAGCAGGTCTCATCGACACAGCTGTGGTTCCTGACCTGTTCTGGGTATAGGTTCAGGTCCTGTCTTTCCTCATCCCTTCCCTTCACCCTTTCACTTCCACAGCCCAAGGGAAGTGAAAAATGAAAGTTAATAGTTTACTGCACTTGTTCAAAATAAAACTAATGTCAGAAGTTCTCTGAAAGTGAAAGACAATAACTAGTTTCTATAACACTGATATAATTTTTTTTTTTTTTTAGAAAGCATCTGCTGCTCATCCTTTCATTACTGAGGGTACACAGAGGACAAGGCTTTTTTTATCACAGAACAGACTGTCTTCCTGGAAATCCCAATAGAAAAATCTTTCAGGATTTGGATAGCTAGTTTTACCCAGTTAAGAAATAATTTATTCTTTATAACTAATTCAGAGAATCTTTAAACCAGGTTGACTAGCAATGTGTTAATGTTCATCATCATCTCGAATACTGGCAGTGCCTTGATCACATTGTTCAGAAATAATGCATTAATGAAACATGCTTATAAAATATAAATATTAGTGTCCATTCTCATGTATCATGTATCATTCTCATGCTCACCTTTGTATTACCGAATATTTAATATAACTTCACTTTGCAACATGTGGATGGTTAATTCATAATTAGTTCATATACAAAAAATAACAGAGTAATGCAAATATTGCACTTTTTCCCCCCTGGAAGTCTAAGATAATTAAAATCAACTTTAGTTGTCTATGTTGTTTTGTATAGAGTGGATAACACACATATATTTGGACACATATACATTGCCACATACCTCCAAAATAGATACGACATTTTGTTACTAAACCAGTTGCATTTGTTATCAGTAGCAAAACACGGACCCAATCCAATTGCTTTGCAGTTTTCTGCCACATAAATGCAGTACAGAAATATTAAAATAATATATACTCACCATACTACAGCAGAAAGTTTTCTGTCTAGATTTTGAACTCTATGCTCATCTCTACTAGAAACCACTCTTTTATCTTGCTTTACAATGTTCCTTTCTCATCAGAAAAATTATTATATTCTCATAAATCATTCAGCAGACTGATAAAGACAAAAATGTGCACAAAGAATAGAGGACAAAAGTTTATATCAAACAATGCACATCAAAGAGAAGAGACTTCACTTCCTTTTTTCTACCTCCACCCATATATTTTCACATTAATCAAATCATTACTACATCATTGCTAGTAGCTACAAGTGGCTCATATTAATTCATTTCTTCTCATTCAAAATGATTTTTTACTAAATCCTTAACTACCATATCAAAATAATATACTAATAAACACTTTAAATAGCCGATAGTGTAGAACATTTGAACTTTTAGTTCTTGTTCCGTGGACCCCAAAATAAAAACACATCAAAAGAGAAGAAAATCTAAAATTTCATTTAATCTTAACCAGAAGTTCAAGCAAAGACAATACTGAAGAGACTTTATAATACCTAATATCCCCTGAAAATGTTTCAATTCCGCATGTGAATATAAAATAACTTCTTGCTTGATTTTGTTGACCCAGAATTGTCAGTAGAATAGAATCTTCAGTAACTCCTAAAGGTAGCAAAGTGTGATTTGCTCTGATTTCAGCTTAAACTACCTATTTGTCGGTATCTGCCTTTTCTCTCTTTTAGAAAGCAGAGAGGATTTGTTCGTTCATGGTCTTTAAAAACACTGTCTTATTTTCATTAAACTAAGCCCACTGCTGATGTAATTCTTGCATTACAAAGGTCTTAATTTAAACCATGACATAAATGCTTTTCATCAGTTGATTTTTTGTTCTTTGTGCCAAATTTCTTGCATTTTTAAAATAAAAAATATGGTGTATAATAACTGCTGCAGGACAGGCTGCTTTATTCTTAAATATGAAAGACAAATGGGGTGTGACATGCATACGTTTCAACATGCAGCACTTACTTCTTCAGGACCTTTACTTTTTCCACTGTTTTCTCAGTAGACTATTTCACTTCCTTTGAATCGGGCCTAACGATAACACCGGATTTGAAGCACACTTCTCGGCGTTGAGCACGCTGACGGGACCAAGAGGTGAAAAGTGCTTCTAATCTCTCTCCTCTGTCTCTTTCTCTCCCCCTCCTCTCCCTCTCCCACTCCCTGCCTCCCTTTCTTTCCTTCCCCCCCTCCACTCAAGGATTTGGGGTCTGCAGATGATAATTTACAGAGCATTTTGGAAGAAGGGTGGGGACGCATTCCTAACACCCCAAATCCTGGTTTGCATTACACATTAGGGATTTCAAAGCACACCAAGATTTAATCATAATCAGAAAGAAGAGAAATTGTTTCTACAACATTCTGCTGCATCGAGTCTTTTTCCTCCCCCCTTTGGTATCACTGTAACTAATATAGCAAAATTGTATCATCGTCGTGTCATACTATAATTGCAATGATCGGTGAGCTGTGCTAATGCATCTGGGGAAACTGCATAACTTGTTTGGGTATTATTTTGAGTTTAGGAGCTTGTTTAATTTTCAGGCAGAGTCAAAAGACACCAGCTGTTTCTCTACTTAAATATGAAAGTACTGAAGAAATTCTTCTTTATTAATGTTATTACAAATGAATCGAGATTATAATGGAAAGGATGCGAATATTTTATTTAAGTAGAAGTTTCAATGTGATCTATGCTAACACCAAACTGCATCATTAGTTCATTGACCTCCATGGGACAATATTGCCAGATACCGAACAGATTTAGAAAATCTCAGCTGAATTTGTGGAAGGAAGAAAATCTTTCAATGATCTCTGCATCAACTGCATTTTCGAAGATGTTGATCTGATACTTCTGTGTTTGTCCTGGCTTTATACTTTGTCCCTTAAGGAATGCTCCTAAAATTGCCAAAAGCAGGGTACAATGACAGGCTGACCTTTAATCTGTCAGCTTTCTGGTATTATGTAAGATATTAAGTCAAATGGAAAAGGTATCTTTTTCATTCAGATTAAGTATCTGTAATTCACTAATTTTACATGATGTCATTTAAGTAGATTAATTTTATTTCCTGAATATCGGACATATCAGTAAAATTGAAGCTCAGGGAATCAATATTTTTACTATTAAATACTTACGACTACAATATGTTGCATATTTCTAAATTGCAGACTATATCCATAAGGTTGGATATTATTTAGTTTGTTATTTTATCATTTCTCCTTTATTCACATTACTGTCTATGCAACATGCTGTTGCGTGGACCTGAACTGAAGAGGAGAGCAGAGCTATTCTTTAAGGGTGTGTTCATCTTTACAATTTTTAAACCTATTTTGATAGATTTATATCAAGGCTGAAGTAATCCACTCTGGGAAAAACTTGGCATCAAAACTTTTAAATACAAGCAGATTTTTCTTTCAATTTTTTTAAAAGAAAATTTAAAAATAATTCGGCATGTTCTTAAAGGCAAAGGTTTAAGTCCTGATTCATTTTAAGTCAATGGGAGTTTTGCCATGAATTCAGTGGAGCCAGGACTTCCTTCAAATTATGGGAAACAATTACATTTAGCATTTTCAGATGGAAATTTTGTGCTTGTATAAATTAAAATTTTTTCTTTTTTAGGGGGTGGCGGGGTTTACATATTGTATAATCCATAGCGTGAACTCATCTCTGGATATCTTTCTGTTAAGTGACTATCTTTTTTTCATTAAGATAAGTAACAGTTCAACATATGTGGTTACTTAAGAAATTCCTCAGGATCTTTAGTGGAGTCTTTTGGGATAAGATGTGAAATCAGCCGTTGTCATTCATGACAAAGATCCTACATAATTTTTCCAAAGAGTTTGGCATGCCAATGAGAGTGGATAAGCATGAGCGAGTGTAATTTGCCCATGCACTTTCCATCTGAGGTTTGGATCTAAGATGGGACCTCTGCCCTTCCTGCCCTCAGCTGCTTTTTGGTACCTTTGCATTTAAGTAACTTATATCTTTGGCCAGGCCAGGAGAGAAGTGAACTTAATGAACTTTCCTTGCTTCCCAGAAAGACAAGGTTATTGTTGGTGAAATCCTGCTTACCTTCATCAAAAGACAAAACCTAACCCCTGAAGAAGCAGTTAAGGACTTCTTTCATGAGGTACCTGTGGGATGGGACCAACGTCTCTCTCTCTCCCAGGTAAAGCTCTTCAAAAGAGATCTATTGTACCTTTCACCTGGCTGTATGGCTCTAGCTGTGCAAGTGCTACTAAAGCTATGCGAGGCAGATGATACAATTTTTGTACAAGAGACGAGAGTTCAACCAGACCTATCCCAAACTCCCTGCCTTGAACCCTTGGACCCCCAATATTCCCCAGGAGGTTTAATCCCACATATGGGGGCCTTTGGGCCAAGCCAGACTAGTGTAGAAAGGACAGCTCCTTCCCCATACAGGCAGGGTGGGACAGTGTCTGGCTCTGCCAGTCAGTACTGGTATTCCTGCAAGTATTTCAGGATGTTAGAAACTGGATCAGCTGCATGGTCAAAGCCTGAGATGTGAACCAGTATCTAAGGCCTTTTTGGGTGTTCCCTTTGGATATGAGATTGATGATAATTCTCTGGTGCAATCCTGCTTATTTACAAAGGATAAACAGTCAGCTTTCCCAAACCCTGGGAGGAACTAGCAGCAGCATGCAACACCTTTGCCTGGAATCACTGGCCAGCACTTCCAGAGGGTTTTCCACTGGAAGGGAGCTCTGCTCCCTGCTTTCCGCCCTGGCTCTGCTGTGAGCACTCACTCAGCTGTGCCCTGGCTAATGTCTCTCCTAACACACAGATTTTGTGGACCCTTCTCTCCATTGTCGGTACACCTCGCACCATCTGCACCGAGGGAGGCAGGGCTCCCACGTGCCTCAGGTGCATGGGTTGTGCAACCCGGGGAGAGCAGAGCTTCGACATCTCCCTCCTCCACAAAAAAATGCTGTGAACCTGAACAAACTGGGTCAGCACTACATTATGGCCATGCCCTCCCAGCCTGGGCACAGGTACGATAGAGCTGCCCTTGGCATGTGTACCCTGGCTGCCCGCCCTTCCCAAATGCTTGGCAGAAAGCTGACAAATGTCACCTAATTATCCAAACAAATAGTTCCTTCTGCTAGATACACATGTACCATTGCCTTTTGAGCTCAAGTGTGTATCCTACCATGCCTGTGATGAACAGGCAACATTGCAAAGGCTTGAAAATGCGAGTGCTGACAGTAAGCACTGAGGCGAGGCTGAACAGCGAGTTGGATTCAGCCAAAGTCAGCGATTGCTGTGTGAGCAAACACGGAAACAGAGCCAAGAGAGTGAAACGCCGGGCTTTTATTCCTTCCTTCACATATAATGTTCCGCAAATGGAGTCCCTTTATGTCTGGGCTGTTCTCCGCATGTAAATGTACCATTGCAGCGTGTAGCTGCCTCTACACATACACTTTCATCATTATATTCATTTCATCCTTCCTAGGGGAATAACTACATTACATGTTAATACTATCAAGAGTTTATACTGTTAACATTCTCTTATACTCCCACAAAATCTAATCATAATTTCCTATTTAGAATAAATATCTCTACACCCCCAATCTAAATTTACGTATGTATGACCAAATACCATTTTTTGCTGCTAGGATGAAGCATTTTCTAAGATTTTATAAGATGATGGTTTGGGGTTTTTTTTACATCAGCATACTGTCCAAAACCTAACATAGATCCCACAGAAGCTCGACATTGCAGGGACTGCCATGCAGCCACATGGCAGTGGGATGTTACCTTGTGCTGCTGTCATTTGTGATACAGCATTAGCACTGTCTAGTTTTTTATTGGCAGTTTCCTGTGGCCAAATACACCTGGTTGATGTATCTGCAGTTTCAGTTAAACATACAAGGTGTTTCACTCTGTAATGAGAACTTGTGATTTCAATTTGTGTAGCTTTTATTGTATGCAGAAATAACGTGCTTCTGCGTGCATCTCCTGTCTTTTAAACATTGTATCCTTTTTATTTTGTTGCTCAGAGTAAACACTGGCCTCTGTATATCCACCCTGCTCTCCATCTGGTATTCTGAGACTGCAAGCAGTAGTAAAGGTGGGGCTATAGACATCAAAGATACTCATACATCTTGAAACTAAGCACTGTGCTAAACTCCCTTTAATGCTTCTGTGGGAAAGTGTCTCCATATGTCATCCCATGTATTTTCTTTGCTATTTAAAGTATTGCTTAATAGTACACTAAGCTGGTGGAAAACTATTTGCTTTGTTAGGTTAGTTCTACTGTGGCTTAATGCAGGGCTGGTTAAGCACCAGAGCCGGCACACAGGAGCAAGTGGGACCAGGAGCAGTAGGGGTGGGAGGAGGATGGACTGGGGCACCCATCAGGCAGTGGGGTTTCCATTGCTGGGAAGTGATTATCAGTCCACCTGAGGGGAGAAATCCTTGGCCGGCTGGCAGGTGTTGAAGCAGGGATGTCACTGGACTTGTACTTCATCAGTTGCACAAACTCTCCATGAGGAAGTGGGGTCTGTATCTGGGAAGTATTTTCAGACCTTTTAAATCCCCATCTCCATCTCCTTTGCTTGAATCCTACTCCTCTTGGACTGTTCTTCCCAACTTCATGCTTTCTCTCTCTTCTACTTAGCAATTAGAGCACCTTCCCCCAATCCTATTGTCTTGTTTCTTGCTTTTGCTGTTTTCTTGTGATTCTCTCAGCTCTGTAATCAGTCTTTTAACAAGTCCCCTGAAAACACCTTCTTATGCTCCCCTACTCCTTTTTGAAGGGCTCTTTAAGGTTTCGACTTCAATCTCATTCCCTGGTTTCTCTACACTTCGTCTGTGAACAACCTCCTCCAGAAATAGATATATAGAACTCATTGTTACACTAGCAATTCATAGATCTAACATGCATCTTGTGCCACGTTGCCCTGCCTTCTACTTTAATTGTCTGCTTTCAAACAAAAAAAGCCCATCCTTTCCCCTGCTCTGTGCCACCACACATCCAGGAATACAGAAGTCATGAGACCAGAAGGACTGTCACTCCTTTAGTCTTGTTTATGTGAACTTGAAAGTCAACTTCCTTTAGAAACTTGATTTTTTAAATTTGGGTTTATTGTTCTCTCCTCATTTATAACTACAGATTAAATGTCTTGTAACACTTTGTCCTTCTTAGAGCTGTTATTTCTTCTGCTCTTCAGAACATGGTGACATATTTTTTGTATTTCCAGCTTCTGCAGCTTTGGAGAGGCAGAAACCAACAAAGTCCTTCCTAGCCATTCTCTGATACCACTTGGGCTACTGTGCTTTCTTGGCTGCTGCCCTATTTCTGCAAGAGACCCCAAGCAAAAAATGGGGTTAAGAGGTGGCTTAACTATTTTACCTGCGCTATTGCAGTGGTCAGGAGCCCCACTCTTGCAGCAGGACTTCTCTTGTACAAAAGAGGGTTACATGAGTGAAAGTCTTTGTGGACAAACTAAATCATTCCTCTATGCTCTCCTCCTGTCTTCCTGCAAGATGTGATCAGAGTGGACGAGGCTGTTCGCATGAATGCACTGGGTACAACCCTGCCTGTGTGTTACACGGTTATGCCCTTTTTGCCAGTGGCTGCACTCAACCCACTTTCTTCATTGCAGTATCCCAGGAGGAAAAGTTAGAAGGCTTCAAATGCAATGGTTTTATTGGAATAAGGGTGATTTTTCAAAGGTGACTTTCAAACAGATGGTAGAAAATTTCAAGGCTTCTGCTTGTGTTTAGCTGTAATATGGCATTGATATGGAGGCTGCATTATCAAATGGTAATGAACTCCAATCCTATAGGATGTGTGTGGCAAGCAGTTACACTTATTCTGAGGACTTTTTTAAATCTTACTATTCATGAACTACGCATGATTTCAAGCTTACTATACAGGAAAACTGGTTTGTCTCTCCCTCCAGTTATATTATTTGTAATAAAAATAGATATTAGAATATATATTTAATATAAATAAATATAATTGCATTTTCCGAAGATCTGCACTTATGGAAAAATACTTTTGACAATCAGAAACTGAGTGTCCAGTACCTGTTACCCAAAAGACTTCATAGCATTTGAGTTTGAAAAAATCAAGTCTCACACCTCCTCATGAGGCAGCCCGGTGTGGTGATACAAGAACTGCTTTGCATTTAGGAAGGTTGAAGAAGAAGGGATTTGAGCAAACTAACTCCATACTTCCAGGACTAGAAAAATGCTGGTCCATAAATTAAAACTTTTCAGAGAAATCAGGTTCTACTTACTTTGTTGGAAGCACAACTGTGTTTCTAGCCAAAAGAATGAGCACAGTTGATCCCTCTACATATAGTTTTCTGAGTTTGAAAAATTGAAACATGAGAAAAAGTATCTCTCTGACTCTTCTATAGAGGGACCCCTTTTCCTGCACTGATCTGAGAGGGACTTCAACAGTATAAGTGAGGACAGGACTTGACTTGGCCCTGTGTTTCTGCTTATATTATTGCCCCTATTCGCAGAGTGGAAACTTGCTGGATTTTTTCCATTAAGAGGAGAAATTGATGATAGGAGTCAGGAATGTCTTTGGTTTATTTACAAAGCATGTACTCAGAATCTTGTTTCTCTGAATGCAGTAGAAACAAACAACAGGCACTTCTCTTACTCAGAGTTTCCGAGCTTGAGTGTGTAGTGCCGTGTGTTCCCCATAAAGCTATGCCGCTCCAGTTTGGGCCCCTCGCAGGACTGTTTCCCTGATTGCTTTCCTGTGGACAGTGAGGTGAGACACACACATGCACACGCACACCCCATGCTCCTCCTCCTTCCCCCGTCTAACCAACTGGTTTCATAACCTCTGCGTGCCACGGAAGATTCTGGTCAAGCTCAGCCTACTTCTGATGGAGCTCTGGCACGATTCGAGTGGCATCTTCTGTTGTCTCCAGCCTCCTACTTCTGAAGGGACTAGAATGCTCTTTTAATTTAGCTTGAAGGATAGACACATGCAGTAGCTTTTCTGAGGTGTATAACTGTAGATTAAAGAACTTCACTGCCATGAAAAGTCTATATGGATAAAACCTACACATGCACATGCACACACAGGCACACTCCTGCATGCATACATGCAGAACTTCCAAGCCTTTGGAAAGGTGAGTAACTTGTTGTATAAGAGAATTACAAAATTGTTTCATAGTTGTCTAAATGATTTACAGTTCTCCATTTCTTTGTTGTAGGCCAGGTTTCACCCTGGTTTTACACACCAGCTTATCTCAGATCTGTGGCATGAACTTTTGTTGAAGGGAAATAAGTAAATGACAGCAAAAAATCTTGCAATTTAAGTATCATTTCTGATTGCCTGTGACAAGACAATGTTCTCACATTTCAAACAAGTGCTAATTTTTATGGTATCGAGCCAGTCACTCTTGAGCTCTGTTAATCATATTTTGATAGGAAAGTGCAATGTATAATGCCAGAAAGAGATTTTTCATTCCATGAAAAAGTTCCCCAAGCATTTCAAACTAAAAAGTGGAGACTATGAGCAGGCGGTTACACTGTACTGTATTTCTCAGCTCACAGTTTTAAGGCTTTTTTCCATCTTGAGTAATATTTACTAGTAGCAAAGAACGTCAGAATAGTTGTAAGTGCAAGTGAAGCTAAAAGCAGACTCTCACCAGAACCCACTGCACAAAACCTGGAAGGCTGATGGAAGAAAGTGTTCTCATGGGGTTGTAGCTTTGCAATGTTTCCATACTTTCTTCCCTAGACAAACTGCTTATAACCTGAAGTGCACAAAGTTTCACTTTTGCTCTGATCTCTACAGTTCCCTGATCTCTGCAATTTGTGTATTTTCATATGTAAAATTGATCTGATTAATTCCATTTTAGGTACATACGCACCATTCAAAAACAGTTTTAAAACTATTGTTAGGGTGTGATAAGCATTACATTTATCACATTTACATCAAGTAAGAGAATAGCTAACTGTTTATGAAACAGCTTCTTTGAATATGATGTTGGGCCAATAAGAAAGGGACCCTTCATATGTTTATTGGATGCACACATTGCTAGTATCTGTCAATAGCATTGAAAGCTATGCTAGATAGGGCAAAATAAACATTTTTAAACATGAACAGACTACATTGGTAGCAGTGGAATGCATCTAGTTAGCTAAAGACATTGTCCTCAGGCACTAAAGAGATCATAATTACAGTTGCAGCTCCATGTTCTGGCTTATTTTGCTCTAAGGAGTCCAAGATTTTGGATCCTTTATTTTGAATAAATGTGGATACTTCCTCCAGGGTCTGAAAAAGGAAAAAATTGACAGCTACATTCCAAAGAGAGCTTAGCTGGATGGCAAATGACTGCTTGCAATACTAATGTGCTCTTTGTTTAGTGGTGCAAATTATTATCATCACTTTTAAAATGTGTAACTACAATAAACACTGGATATGAGACCAAAGAGTTATCTTCATTTCAAGAGTTAAAGATTTCCATATGAAAATAAGTGTGCTTGTGTGAAATCTTTTTTTTAACAACCTTCAACAAATGTAGGGGAAAAATACAGTGGAAACCTCTTTTCTCCAGTGCCATTTGGGCTACTTCAAAGGAACACATGAAGGATAAATGAATCAGGTGCAGGTAGAGGGTGAAAAAACAGCTACATGCTTGGTAAATTTTGTTCTGTGATATGAAGTGTTTGAAGTCTTCCATAGTTGTCTCCATATTTGTAAAACTAGGGTACTGCCACAGACACTCTTCTATATTAAAGACAGCATTTTTGACATCTGGTGTTCTTCTTCACCACACTTATCTGTAGCAATTAATTTTCTATTTACTCTCAGTGGCTTCAGAACAACATCTAAACTGATATGTTCCTGGTTGGAAGGGTTTTAAGCATGTAGTTCTCTTTTAAAAAAAGGAATTATACATAGATTTGGTTATAAGCATTTTCATTCTGCATCTTTAGAAATCATCAGGGACTTAGAGTCATACATGGGATTTAATGGAAAAAGTTATAACCCTGTGTCAAGACAAGCACCAGCAGTGGAACAGTGATAAATGAAGCTGTTCAGGCTCCCTGGCATGTTGACTGTGTGGAGTGCATTTTGCTGAAACAGTTTCCATATCATGTTTGGCCTCATGAATGTTCAGTGGTAGAGGCCAAATCCTGTCCTCAATCCAATCTCTGCAATTCCCTTGAACCACGTTGCATCTTTCATCTGTTTTCTTGCACCAGATTCTTTCACGGGAGTTCAGCCATGCCAAGCATCTTGAAGTTGTATTACCAAGAATGTTTTAGGCACAATTCTCAGCCTCACCACTGAAGACAAGCACCTCTGCCCAAGTGCAGAAAGAGTTACTTTGCCTTGAATACAAAGGAAAAATTGGCAGTTTTGCACCACTGTGGGTTGATATCTTGGCCTTTAAAGCTGTGGCATAAACATAGGCACTGAACCAAAGCAGGATTTGGACTTTGGAAGAGGAGTCAGTGTCAGTAGGAATCTCTGAAATGTTTCCAGGTGAAAAGAACATTCTCCAGTATGTCCCTAGACTGGTCTGTCTGCAGGGCTTGGGAAAAACAGCATCTTAATTTTCTCCATTACAACCCACATTCACAGACTGAAATTATAGCTGTGCCTTGATCTGATTGCTGTTTCCACCCCCTCTCTCCCTCCCTGGGGTGCCAACCCTTTCTCGCTGCCTTCTGAGCTGAAATTAATGGAAGAGGAGGCAAGCTTTTGTTATTCTAGTCTCAGTGCTGGCTGGGGCACTAATGGGCTGACCAGAGTGTCAAGATCTCCCCAGAGGAGAAAGGACTAGCCAAAAAAAACCCCTGTGATGAGCAAAGGCAAAAATAGGCAGGAGTATGAGGGTTCAGTGCTCACAAGTAGATCAGGAAGGTATCAGGGGACCACACCGAGCACAGGACCCCCAAAACTGCCCACCAGGCTGCAAGTATCTGGTTTACCACTCAGTTCTTCACTTTTCCTTAGCTAGACTGCTGCACCTTCATAAAAAGCCTTTCGTGTCATCATCCCTCATGCTCCCCCACATCACTGCACCAGTCAGCAGCACGTGTGCGCTCGGGGGACATCCCCTCTGCCCCTGTCCTGCTCCCCCAGCAAAGGGCCTGCATTGGCTCCAAGGAAGAGCTGCTTTCCTTTCCTTCCCAGCCCCAGTGCAGCTTCTGTCTAAAAATGACCTAGGCTGAAAGTAAGAGGAGAGAAGAGAATTTGCAATGTGACCGTATTACAAATCCCAGTGTAGACAAGCCAATGCCAGAACACTGCCCTGCTGGTGCTCGGACATTTAGAGGCTTGGGGGTTGGCTTTGGGGGTGCTCAAGCACATTTCTAACTGAAGTCTCCTTTAAGAGAAGCTTCAGCTAGAGATGAGAATGAATGGAGGCCTGTGAGAAAAAGTGACTGATGGCCAACAGCAAGGAAATGAGGAAGGTATTGTCTCTTTCTCTGCTGAGAACGGGACCATTTCATTTGAAGAAGAAACATCTGAGAAATAATTTTAAAATACTGTCTCAAAACATGTAGGACTAGCAGACATGAGTCAGGGAAATTTGTCTTTAAGTTCCAGACTCTGGAACTGTATTTCTATTGTGTTTGAACCAATTCAGTCAACCCCATTTAATTTCCATTGTTGAGAGAGTCTAAAATAGACAGGAAAGAAAGAAAGAAAGAAAAAACCCAAAGCCTACTGGAGAGATATGTTGAGAAATAAAAGAGCATTTCGAGAGGAGGAGGAAAAAGGTGGAGAAATGACAGGAAGAATATAAAATGTAGCTAATGAAGCAATTTTTTTTTCAATAAAAATTTGTCATCAGACTATTGTAATCATCCACCTGTACAGTAAATAAAAAATACACTGGACATAACAAGCTAACCTTCTAACTTTTCTTTGCGTCACCCTTATGGCAAAAACGCCGCAGGAGAAATTCATCTGACATGTTGTCATATCTCTCTGCATTTTAAACCTGTCCAAAATGAAAAAGTGAGGAAGTTTGTTTGAGTTGCAGAAGGGGTTTTGGCTTACTCCCCATGAAAATACGATTATAAATTCCTCCTGCATTTACTGTTGGCATATTATAAACAATTGAGTCCACTGATTATTGGGTTATATAAGAATTCTCATGTTATTTGAGACTTAATTCATCAGGTGCTGTATGAAAGTGACGTACATATTTTTTAACATCTAAAACCCAAACTAAAAGGAACTTTTTCTGTTCTGTGGGATTTTTATTGCTGGCCTGGGGAGGAGGAAAGAAACTGTGGGAGTTCTTGCCTCATACTCCCAAGCTGATTGCTTTCAGTGCCATTTTTACCCATTTGCAGCTGGGCTGTGAGTATTCCTGCTCTGTGACAGTGATGTCCCCATCCAGATATTCAAAAATGTCAGTGTCCTTATTTAAACCTCTGTGGTTCAGCCTCTGCATTTGATTCAGGATTTTGAAAGTCTTGGCATCTATCCCAATGCTTCTTGGTGAGTTGTAAGTCATGAAAGAAGCTCCGTTTTGACCATCCTATTTTACCTTAGTGTGGAACACTGCATTACCTGTCACAGATGGGGAAAAAACATGGGAATGAATGTAATCCATTTATTAGTTTATGGTCACAAAGTCCTCAAGGGAGTGTTCCAAAACCAGAATGCTGGATTTAGTATTTCTGTGACTTAGCAGAAAAACATGACTTCCTATTAACTATATGCCCAGTAGTGTACAAATTTTTAATTAAGTCATCAAAGGCGCAGAACAGTCACATACAAAAGTATTCCTATCAGACTTTTTTTGCTAATAATTAATTTTTTTTGGAAAAGCTTCCTGAGATCTTCAAAATGAAATTTAAGAAGAGATTATCTGTACAAGGATGACTCAACTGAAGAACACCACTTCGGAAAACATTACTACACACTATGGAATACAGAGCTCTCTGCATTCTATTGTATTCTATAGTATTAGTCATATTGTGATGTATTCTTACAAACTGTATATTTTCACCTATTACTGCTATACCAGACAAACCTGAAGCTCAGGTATTTGGATAAGTGAGAGTGAGGGTGTTCTAAATTTCCTTTTTCTATGAGTTTCTCACAGTTTAGAAGGTTTCCTTAAAGAAAAACTGCATGGGCAGTTACAGCAAAATAGACTCACATTGTCCCATAAGTTTGCTTCAGCTTGATCATGAAAGGAACTCGATATTAGTAAGAGATATTATCTGAGTGAACTAGCAGACTTCATTCTTTCAGTTTGACTTGTCAATTGTGGAAACAGTTTTTCTGATATAAGGATGTTTTCTTAGTCAGAAAGCTGTGGAGACAATCACATTCATTTGCTGGAGTCTTGGGACATCCAGCAGTATTTGGATGTCTTTAGATCACACTGGATTTCCAGTATACTCCAAGTGCATACTTCAAGGAGTTTAGAGCAGATCATAGATCCCATTTGATAACATGTGCAAGGGAGGTATAATATGTAACTTATTAAACTGATAGTTCAGGAATCAATTACTCATTGGTAAGAGGCTCATACAGCAAAGTAAGAACACACTTATTAGATCAATTTCTACAGTAGGATGTAGAACGTTGTGGCCCGAAACGTTAAAAGAAGAGGCAGAAAATCCTGTGTTCCAGGTTTGATTCCACTATCAGCTATTTAATGACATTGTTTATTAGTATAATCATTATTTGTACAGCAGTGTCACTTAGAAGCTTTAAATATGAGACCACAGCTGAGTCATTTCATCTCCAGGGTTCAGTTTCCCAATCTCATAGTAATATTTCAAAGCCATGTTGTTAGGAAGACTTAGTAATGTTTGCTGAGCACTTTGAAGAAATGATACAATATATTAAGGTATAAGGAGGGTTGTTATTTAAAAAAATCTTCATTATTTTTCAAAAGCAAACAATTTTGGCAACATGATAAAAGGCAGAAAGAAAGAGAGAGTGTAGGACTGAAGACAGTATGTTCTTTTTTTTTTTCACTAAACAGTAAACTCTTTTAGGAACACTATATACTTTCATTCTCATTGTTCTATGACACAGGCTCTAGCACTCAAGAGCAGTCATTTCATATCTCTATTTACACTTCTCAAGCCATAGTCTGTGCTCATGCTTTTCAGCACTTTATACATTTATTTAAGGATCAACTCAGAGTACTTATTCCTCTTATTGGGAAAACACATCACATTCACACATCACAGCCTGCAACTGCAAAGCTACTATAAATCATATGATATCGCTGACACCCCCCTTTCATCTTCTCAGAGATGCAATGCTCTTTTCAGGGGTTTTGCTTTCATTTAATTTGCTTTGCTACTTCTTCCTTGGGATTGAAATACGCAGTCTTTAATTTCTTTTCTGAAGCCAATGGATTTCTTTTTCCTCCTGATAGTGCACAACTGTGTGATTGTTAGTTGTTGGTGTATCCAAGTCAATCCATGCACCTTTGGCTATCAAAAGCTATATTGCAAAATCAAGTCCTTTACAAAAAGGCAATGCCCAAATCAAAACCATTGATCTAATCTTCTTGCACAGAAGTAATTGCATTACATCTATTGGTGGTAAACTTCCTGTCCATTTTGTTTGTCTAAGTACAAGTTTGAGGATGAAAAACAAGAAAGTATAACTCAAGCCATGAAATTTGTGTGCTGTGAAGGATAGGAAAAAATGTTGACTTTGCTTTCAGTAGTTTTAAGATGAATTCGAGTAGTATAAATTAGATAAGTGTCCAAGTGAGAGGAAAAAGTAATTCAACCTAATAAAAAAGACATAACACAGAAGAGACAATGTCAGGAACAGAAGGAGGATGCCTAGAGAGGCCAGTGGGAAATTGTCATAGGCAGCCAGCAGTGGGATGAGATTTGGAGTATGTTACTATAAAGATGTAGTCAGGACAATTAAAATAAAAAATAAACAAAGACGACTCTATTAATTTTGAGCTCTGCTGGTAATTCTGTAGCATACTTAAACTTCGCCCACAAGTTGCTACTTGTCGGCTCATTAAGTCAATCCACTCGCTTTTTTAATCGCCTCTATTGCTGATGATAAGCATGTAAATGTTTTGTGGCAATATTATGTGACAACTGCTTCCCAACATTGAAAATATGATCTAGGTCTGAAGAAAAGGTGATTAATGAGACTCCACAGTTCTTTTGAAATTTCTTTTGTTGTGACTATGAAAAATAGAATTATAATTTAAAAAAATACGCTAATTCCTGATGAACTTTAAAAAAATAAGCAACAAAGAGTCTAATTGGGACAGTTTGGGTAAATTTAGCTGCTGTGAATCAGTGGCTAACATGACACAGCTGGCTATGTGGTATTCCAACAAACTTCTTTCTGTTTTCTGCTCAAAGTCACCTTTAAGTCCATTGCTTGTTTCTAAAACAAGCAGTTACTACAAGCAGTTACTAAAAACTGTTTCTAGTTTGTAGCTTCTCATTTCTAAAAACTGTACATTAGTTAAAAAAATGTGTTCCGTGAATCTGGTCACAAGACACTGCCTTGACTGTGCATGAAAAACATGCTGGAGATAAGCTGTTTGTCTGTCTTTCTGCTTATAACAAAAGATCCAACTCTGTAAAGGTAGTTAAGCCAATCTATCTGGAATAGGAATTGAGCTTGTTTTAAAAATCACTTTCTGAAAATATTCATTTCCTATCTATAAAGGTGAAATGGGCTCCTTTTGAGTTAGAGAACATTATCTTCTTCGGGGTTTGCAGGATTATGTCTCCACTGCGTGAACTCAATATTCACATAGGATTGTGTAATGGTAAAAATATTTGGCTGGAACAGCCAGCTTTATGATTGACTGATGATATTCTACTGAAGATTGAAGATAACATTTTCAAAAGAAAAATATTGCTGGCGCTTGATTACCTGTTCTGTACAGCATTTATTCGCACTTGTCAACTAACCAAAATAAAACTTCTAATGCTGCCAATTTGTGACCTTCTTTGCTGTAAAATATTCTGTTACTAAATCAGCACTTCTCTGCTGCCTGTGTTTGTCTTAAACCTTTTTGTGAAACAGTATCTACCTCCTTAGAGCCATTTACTGCTCTTGCTGTGTACGCAATGAGAGTTCTGTGCAAAGATCAAGGGGACATTAGGTGTAGTTACATCCAGGTGATAGTGATGCAGGGTTTACTTTAGGGTTGCTCATTTATTAGGATACATTTTGTGTGTTCTTACTGAAGGACAACTCAGCGGTATTGAAGCCTGAACTCATTGTTCTCAACATTTAAATGCTTTTTACACTGAATAGTTAGGATGAGCTGAGTAAATGTTTTGAGGTTTTTTGAGGTAATGAGTTAAAGACACATGAAACTACAGTTATGTTTTACCAGCTTAATACAGCCATAAATTGTAATGCCTGATTTATCCTGATGAAATAATGAGAAGATGTTAACATTTCTCAGAATAATCTGTGATGAATAGGAAGTGTTTTTGCCTATGGCTATATTGTGCTAGGGTCTGATTATATCAGAGCTCATAAATTATAAAGTCAGAAGGGACCACTGTGATCATCTGGCTTGGCCTCTTTTATAATACAAGCCATGGGACTTCCCTGAATTAATTCCTGTTTGAACTGGAGCACAAAGTTTAGAGATGCAGCCAATCTCAATTAAAATATTTCCAATGATGAAGAGCCCGCAGCAACCCTTAGTGAATTGTTTCAAGGAAAAACTATCCTTGCCCTTACATTTTTGAGCCTTATTTTTATTTTGAATTTCCCTTAATTCAGCTTCCAGCAATTAAATCTTATTATGCCTTTGTCTGCTTGACTAACTCTTATTTATCAAAATCATATTCCTGCCATAGATACTCACAGTCTGTGATCATCTCAACTCTTAGCCTCTTCTTTTTTAAAACAACAGATTAAACTCTTAGAGTCTACTGCTATAAAACATGTTTTCTAATGGTTTAATCAGTCCCATGGCTCTTCTTCATAGTTTGCGTAATCTCTTAGCATCCTCTATGGATTGTAAGCATCAGGAATAAATCGTAGTCCATCATGAGTCCTACCAGTGCTAAGTGTAGCGGTGACATCATCTTCCTTGCTCTTTGTACATGTTCTTGTATCCTTTGGATCCCTTTTGGATGAAGTGCCCATTGAGAGGTTACATGCAGCAGGTTAATGACCATCAGCATTCAGAGTGTAAGTCAAAGTTTGAAATGTATGGAGTAATTCAGAAGTAAAACAAACCCCATGTATATATTAGAAGATTTTAGCTTCCTTATGTAGGAGCAAATTATATACAAGCTGAACAAAACTGGACTTGAGTGCAGGAAAGAATTCTGCCCACTGCCTGACTCATATATGTCTGTGTATGTGGTTGTGTGCAACAGCTTTAGTGCTTAGTGGAGCAAAAGGATTGAGTTTCAGGTGCCCCACTCCAGAGCAGGGAATCAAGGAGAGAAAGTGATGAGTGGCTCCACCCACAGCAGAACTTATTCCCTACCACTCCACAGTGCTGTGGAGCTGGGCCAGGGGGAGGGATGTCCTCTGGCACACCCTCCCTGAGCATCACCAGTCCTAGAAGATTGTATGTCAGGAGCACATGGAGAGGCACAGGGGCGCCTGGAGGCAGATTTCTCCATGTCTACATGTGAGCGAAAGCATGGGATCATTCAGTTTTTTATGCAAGCGTAGGGAGATAGTCAAGACAATTCAATAGCCCAGCAGTATTCCTTCAGCCTTACATGCTCAATTCTCTGACTAGTGTCTCCTCAAGTCACTTTACACTTCATTTTGGAGAATGAGTAAGCATCCTCACGCAATTTTAGACAATGTCATCAGTAATTTGTGGGTTGCGCAGGCCCCTACATAAACCAGCTACTCATCCCCAGGAGATTAGTGAAGCTTGTGCTAAACCTTGTTCCTATGTATAGTCACTGTTGTTGCATTAAATATTTAGATAAAAGCTGGTGTAGGTATTGCTGCTGATACTTGCATTGTGTTTCCTGTGGCAGCATGGATAGGTCTTCAATTCACAGATATTACTGATATCAGCAAACAGCACAGGGTAAAGACAGACATATTTTATACAGTAGATTAACCTGTGACAATGTCCCCATAGGGACTATTTTTATATTAATGTCCCTTTACTGTATTTATTTGAGATGCCAAAATTAATTGCAAATACCACAGCCAATTTATGTGCTTAGCATTCTGTTACACACCCTTGAAGTCTGAAATTCATTAACATCATACATATTTTAACACACTCATCTCTCTCTTTCTCTTTTCTTAACTGTGTGTAGGATCTAAGATATTTTCCTCAGGGCTTGGAGATGTGTTGCTCCACACTGTGCTGTAGTACAGGGTCTTGAATATACTCCGTAGGACTTTAATGAGTGTTTATCTTCTGATGGTGCCAAAAGGCTGTCTTGCAATCAGTCCTTCCGGTGGCTGTTATTTCTCAATGTCTCATATCTCAGTGTAGCTAGATTTTACTATCTTTCATAGCAATGCCAATCACTCAGTGTTGTAATAATGTCTCAAAGAAACACATGCTTGCCCACTGCTGTATTATATCAACAAGAATTTACTTCTTCAATGGCCTGAATTTTTTCAAGATCACAGTTTGTCCTGGGGAGATCCCCAGTTACAACAAAGTCTCCTGTTTAGAAGGCAATTAGATTTTTTGTGGTAGTTAGTGAGTTCTCATCTTTTCATCCACACCATTCTTCTTTGTCTTATTACCACTACTGGTGACAGCGATGCTGAGGCTATGGATGAAGAAGTACACATACAACGTTGTGTACTTGCAGCCTCTTGATGCTGTTCAGGCATCTTTACTGTGTTTCTTTATTCAGGTACACGTATCTCTTTATTCAGGACTGGTTGTGGAGATAGAATCTCATTGCAAGGCAACCTGCGGTTAAGTTACTTTCTCTCAGTTGGGAAACAGTCTCAATTTGCAACTCAACACAACTCAAAACCAAAGCAATATGGGCTAAGTTTACACTCAGCTATGACAGGGCTTTAACTCTGTATTTGCAAGAGATGTACAAGTACTTACTGTGTAAGTATCTTCTAGCTCAAAATTGTAACTTCTTGCATGCATTTTCTCAAGAGGTCCGTTCCTACCATGCTCCAAGGCCTGCTAGGGATGCTGCAGTTTTTCATAGCCTCTTTTGCTGTTTGGACCACATTTCCCCACATGTCTCACATCTGTTCACCAGGTTCCTCCATATCCTTGATATAGTTTGGCCAGTCTGCTGTGCCTCTGGCTCCCCAGATACAGAATTCTCTTCCAAAATGGCTCTGAGTTATTCTCAAGAGTTTCTATTTTCAGTCATCCAGCTGCCCTTACATACGCTATCTTCTGTGCCCAATTCATCTTGATAGCTCCAATATTTCTGAGAGGCAAGCAAAATTTTTCCCTGATGTCTGGCTACCCTATCAGAAAGCTAGACACAAGCACTTTTAAAGCTTTGGTCTTGTGAAATTTGTTTTCAGATATTTTCCAAATCCCTGCCTTGAAACCATCTGTATAGGAACAAAAAAAAGGAAAACTATCCACTTCACACATACACTGGGCAGAGGTTCATTTTTTTTTTAATCCCTGGTTAAAAATGGTATATGGCTGAATTTTCTGTCTGTCAGAGTACTTCTTGCTCATTTTCACTGTTTTCATGCTGCAGGACTGCTATGGCTAAAAATTAGTTCTCTATATACAAAATAGAATTGCTTTGCTGAGTCAGAAGCTTTTGTTAAAAGTTGTTTATGACTTTCTGCCTTCAAACATACACTCACAACTGGTATTGCCAGACACTCTTTCTAGTGCATGTTTTAATCCTGTTGGTAAGACTGGCCTTGACTTAAAAACTATGGAATATTTCTGTCTTCAGTGCAGTGCCTCAATTCAGTTTCAATGAGATATTAGATACTTGCCTACTTGTTATAGTCATTACATTTAAAGGTGTGGGATAAGTTTCCTGATAGCTGTGACAGCAGCATTATGCTGAAGTTTGCTTCCTATAGCATTCTTCTTCAGTAGCTGCACCAAGGGTTTCCCACGCATTCAAGATTCTTGGAAGAAATAACAGTAAATATTTCTGTAATGTAATAAGAGAAAGAAGAAAAAATATTATGGAAAAGCATAAATATAAGTAATTAAAATATATTTAAATAAGATTATGAGAATGTAATGGAAAAAACGAGACAGCAGTCAGCCTTCCTTCTCTCTTCTGCATCTCCTCCTCCTGTCCGCCAGCACTCCTTGGGAGTCAGATCTCGTTAGCATTGTCTCCATGCTGAGCCAAGCAGTGATCCCTCAGCTCACAGTGAGCCACATCAGCAAGCTGGCAGGGCACAGATCACTGCTGTGCAAATGAGCTAGACAGGGCCTGGCAGCAGGATGGCGTAAGGCAGAACTTGTTTGTTCAGGCACATTTCTACCACTTATCAACCATGCCAGCTCAGGCAGAAATTTCTTCATCAGTAATGTAGACATGTCCTAAGCTCCTGGACATTATTTGATGCATGAGATCAAACAATACTTTTGTGGGGCTTTCTGTGAGTTCAGACTACAGTGACATTGTGTGTACCTGCCTTTTCACACACATAATAGAGGAGGAAGCCACTACTATACAGCTTTTAAACCAAAGCCGTATCAAGCCTATAACAAAACCTATTGAACAGGAGTCTATTCTGTGGCATAGCTGGTATACAGATGAATCAGCCTGAAAACTGCTTACCATAAGAGAAACTAGGTGACTGTAAAAAGAATGTGACATCATTTTATGCAAATAATAAGATGCTTAGAATGTGCCTGGTCTCATCTCATGGCTAGGCTTCGCGAACGAAGATTTGGGAAGGGCACTACCCACGTTTGTTTGTTGCAAGCACGTTGTATTTCATTATGAAATGATACAAACATTTAATTAATAGTTTCTGGTATTTCATTATGAAATGATACAAACATTTAATTAACAGTTTCATCCAATTGGTACCAGAGACTGGCCATAGATGGCTGTAAAACAAGCACCTGGTCTTAGAGGTGCTGTCCAAGTCTATCCCATTTCCTTCATTCATGGCTGGGCTTCACAAACGAAGATTTAGGAAGGCTCTATCCATGTTTGTTACAAGCACGCTGGTGGCTAATGAGGCCAATACGAGATAGACATATCCGATTGCAAAAGGCACAGCAGGAAGACTCCTTAGGTGGTGTATTCTGCAAGACATGATTCTTTCTGCGTTGTCTTTGCTCCTCGAGAGTGATCCTGTGTGCTTTCTCAAAGGAAACGGCAGCGTTATAGATGGTGTGTCTCCAGACCTCCCGATTGGAGGCCAGAGTAGACCAGTTATGTTGATCAATATGGCCAAGGCTGAGATGTTGTTTCAGGGAGTCCTTGTATCTTCTCTTCGGGGCTCCTCTCTTGCGGCAGCTGGTGGCAAGTTCACCATAAAGCAAGAATTATTTGTAAGAGAGAAAACATCGACTTTCCTGGGTTGCAAGTAAGGTGCAAGCTTTTCAACATTGCTTGATGATGGGCATTGTGACCTTCCCTAGCTGGCATGATGAACTAAGGTTACCTCTAAACTGGTGACCCTGGAAACAGTTTGGAGGTCCTGAAATTAAGCAAGCAACATAACTGCATATGAACCCCATATTAAGTTGGGCTCTCAGTACATAGGACTTTCCTCCTCAGCTGCATTGTACCTCCATTTCCTTTAAGAAGAAACTTCAGCAATCTATCCAGAAGAGACCTGCCTTGTATTCTAACCAGCTCCCCAGTGTTCATCTGAGGTATGAAAATCCTGGGACACACCAAACACACACACACCAGCACATCTAACTGCAGTCTGAAGAGCTGAATAGTTTCTTTTTCCTTTTAAGAATTTCCCAGTGAAGCTGAGGAGTAAGATAGATTGTGCTAGGTTGAGTGGGAAGCCAGAGAACAGCTTGAGGGCTGAAGGGAGCACGCATGGATTGGATCACACAGTTTAGCTGTGTGGTGGAGGCACTGAACAGAGAAGACACAGGGCAACAGGCAGGTCTGATAAACAAGAGTCAATACTCTCCTTTTAAGCACCTCAGCAAGCAACAGGGAAAAGTCTCACGGGAGCTGAGAGGGTGTTGGCGAGGGGAACATTGCAGAGGCCAAGAGCTACAACTCTGAAGGGCTGCTGGCAAAGCGCTCATTGAAACACTTCCACCGTATCCCCACTGGGTAACTGGTGTGTGCCTGAACTGGGGCTCTGGCTCATCGGTCACACAGGCTCAGGGTTCAGCTGGACTGGACTGTGACCAAGTGCTTGCCTTTCCTCAATGAAGCTGCAGTGCTGACCATACTCTGCTGACTGTCAGGACATTAGGCAGGCTGCAAAAAACTGCTCCAGCACAAAGGCTGGAAGTCATATCTCCATATTGTCCTCAGCTGGGTGTGCAAGAGGAGGGGAGATTCCCTGGAGAAAAGTTAAAATAATTTTCCCTAAGTCCTGATAAAATCAAACTCTTTATGGAGTGCATGAGCCTTTCCATGACACTTAGCCGGCCCTGAAGAAGAGTTGCTAGAGCTGTAGTATTTACACCTTAGCCATTAGTCTCACAGGAATTGATGGTTATGGTTGTCCTTTCTTGCAATGCTTTGAGGAACCTAACTTCTGTCATGAAACCACTCTTACCTTAGTTTGTAATTTCTTCTCTGACATACCTGAGGTCGGGAACAAAAGCCTAAAACCAAGTGTGATAAAAGCATATTGTAAGTACTATCCTTTGAAAAGTCAAATGAGCTTCCTCCTAAGATCAAGTAAGGATACCGGTCTAGCCCAGTTATTCAGCAAGATGCTACCAAAACCCTACTTTTCAAAGAGTATCTTTGCTCCTTTCAGGAATAAAGAAATAAATCCCCCTCTCCTGAGAAAATCTGGAGAGTTTTTCCAAACTAGAGGAGCAAACCTGTCCCCCACAACACTCACTCAACTACTTTCAGTCTAGTTGATACCTTATAACTCAAAATCCGAACATCTTTGTTTAAAAGTCTTCTGAGGATGGATCTAATAGGAAAGCAGAAAAGGACATGAGAAGGAGGTTCTGTGCACATGTGGATAATGTGCACATTATCTAGAAGAAAGGGGGGTACGTGTGTTGAAGAGAAATTAAACAGTAGGAGATTGTATTTCCACATAAATTGGGTCTGGCATAGAGCCTGTAAAGCAGGGTTTGAGCCTGCATGACAAACACGTATTGGGAAAATCATTGTGTATCCACATATTTGGTTTAGTTTTGAAGTGCTGGTGCAATGTGTGTGCATAGGAGAGAACAAGAGCTCATGTAAGTGAAAGAGAGTTGGGTTTTGTGGCTAAGCCAGCAGAGCATGAATGTGTAATTTGTGGCAAGGGAAGAAGCCATCATAGAAGACCTCTATGGTGCTGAAAGTATGATGATACTCCTGGGTTAAAATATTAGTACAAAGAGAATACATGAAGAGTCAGAGTAAGGAACACAGGGAGAAGGAGCTATAGGAGTGATCCAGAGAGACAAAGAGGGACAGTACACTAAAGGGAGAGGAAAAAAGTAGAGGGAACCAACTATTGCACATTGTAAGAGGAAAAATCTCAAAATAAAAGAAGATAGGAAATTTACAAGGAAAGAAACGGTGTGAAGAGATTGAAGAAATGCAAACAACATAAAGCCAATTTTTAAAATTGTTTTTGGTAAGTTGGGAGTTTTCCAGGGTGAGGACTTTTTGTTTGGGGGTTATCACTCTTTTGATGTAAAATGCACTACACAGTTGCAGCTGCTTGCTACCTCTCTTATGATTTTAGTTCAGTTTTTTTGCTTGTTTGAGGATTTTTTTTTTTTTTTTTTTTTTTAGTTTGGACAACTTTTTTCTTCATTACCTTGACAAGCTCCCTTGAAAAGCTCTTTCTAGCTCTACTTGTGCATCACTGTTACTAGCCCCATTTACTTTCAAGAAAAGAATCCCATCTCCTAAAGGTTTCACAGATTTTGCCATGTTAAGGGAAATTCTCAGCTATTCCTTGAGCAGTTGATTACCTTCATATCAGTTACAGGGAAATATGAAAAGAATATCTTCCCTCCTGGACTTGCCTGAGATAGTTCCATACTATTTAGTAAGGATGTCCAAGTACAGGTAGGATGTAAACATAAAGGATGCAGGGAAAGGGAGCACAAGCTAAAAAAAGGGAGTAAAGAGCCAGGCAGAGGAAGGATGTGGAGGTGAACAAAACAAAGAAAGGGCAGTCAGGAGAGAGGCTACGAAAAGTGGAACAAAAGAAAAGCAGAATATAGAATAAAAACTTGATAGGTAGAGGAAATGAAGTGATGTGCAAACTGAGAATAGAGTAAAAACAGAATTGAAAATTAGAAAATTAGTAGGGAAATGAAAATGTAACAAAATTTGTGCAAGAAATCTAGAATGGTGGGAAGAAACTAAAGGAAACTGTAGGGCAAAATAGAGGAAAATAGGAAAAAAAAATAAGTAGAAGAAAAGCAGAATAATAAGCCAGTGAATAATTTTTTTAAAAGAGTAAAAATTGACTGAGGGTTGTATCCATTTATTTATACGTATTGTTAGGGAAGAGATGCACTATATTTTTATGTAAAGCCTGAGGGGTTGGGAACAAATGTTTATACAGGCACTCCTGTTGGAGGACATATTTTTGTTTTTCTTAGGCCTTTTATTAACACACAGTTACATCTCTGTAGCTAATTAGGCTGCTGCATTTCTGTTATGTTATGTAGGGTGTATTGACATTGAGAGAGAGTGGACAGGAGGCACAATAGTTCAGTGATGTGTATATAAACATTTCTAGCTACACTCACCCAGGAAAAAGTTCTAACTCTCTCCATGCAGAAAACAAGTCAAGACCTTTGAGAAAGTAAGCAATGGAGATAAGTCTAAGCTGCCAGATTTTTTTATTTCTGTCCAACAGGACAGAAAGGAATGCTATGGAAATTAGAAATTTGGCTTAGTCTTTTGAATGCTACTTCTATGTGTACACATCTCTATCTATTTTACCACAGTCATTCAGGTATTTTGGCTTTTTTTGATCTAATTCTTACCAGAACCATGTTCAGTTATTCTATATACTTTTTACTCCAGTTTTGAAGCATTATCTGCATTAATATGCACACAGTCATTGACTTTGCTCATGTGTGTAAGTGCTCACCATTGTTACTAAGGCCTTATAATGCATTAATTCACAGAACAGATTGTTCTTTTGGTGTGAAACCATACTTTTTGTTGGTCAAACACTAGGAGATGCATGGGCTTTAAATACATTTTAATAGGGACCACGAAACTACCCTTTCATTTTACGTTTTCTTGTACTTAGATTGTGCCCTCATTCCTTGTACCTCCTATTTACAGTATATAATATAGATAGTTTAAAATGCTTATGAGGGAGGCAGGGAACAGTTTAACCTCTGACAAGGGCAGCATTTTTAAATTCAACTGTAAGCACTTAGTTAAGAAAAATCTGTTTCCACTTTCCTGATGGATCTCTTTAAACAAAATCCAGGTTAACTACATGCAGCAAAGCCATGATTCAGCCTTCTCAGAAAAGGCCAGATCCTGGAGACCCCTATTCAAATGAGCAGTCCTTCAAACTGCGAGCTTTTTCAAGTGAAAGGAATACTCTCGTGATTTTAGGATTTGCAGAATTTGGCCTCCAGCTAACCACTTGGCAAAACTTGTGCCTCCACGATATTTGTAGTCTCAAGTAAAACCACTTAAGTGGTTTTTGATTCCTTTACTGTATTAAACTCCCCAGAAAAAAATCTGCCAGGTGATGAACTTCCCAGGGATTCAGAATGTTTGCTAAAATGATAACAAAATAAGGCCCTAAAAACCAACTCATGGAATTTAGAAAACTAAAGTTTTACAGCAGCGTAAACCTAGGGAGTAATGAATTAATGTCACTTCCTCTATGGGTTTGCATGAATGTTAACAAGAAAAAAGAATTTGGCTTGGAAAAGCAAATTGAAAATAATCTAGTCACTTTAAATGGGCCAAATTCTGTAGCTTTTCCTCAGCAAAATTCCCAGTGTTGTCATTTGACATCAAAAGAGTGTTGCCTGACTCAGGGCTGTAGCTCTGTAACAGGAGATGTTACTGGAGTTAGTCCTTTTATTTCCCTCCATAAATATTTTCAGAAGTGAAGCAAAGGTTTCCCCCTCCTCTGTTAAAAGGAGAGAGAGAGAGGTTCCTCTTTTCCAGCCTATTTGATAAGAAGCACTACACCACACCACTGTCTCTTCTTGCCTGTTGCAATGAGAATGTCTCCTGCTGCTTCAGAAGATATTTGAGGGCAATATGTGCTGATCTCTACAGGGATCTTCCTGCAGTCAGTAACGTCACTTCACATGGCTCCACTGCATTCCAAGCCAGCACAGTATGGAATGGTATACAGAATCCCATCAGGAAGGAGAAAATAAAATCCACAGAGCAGGCATTCCTCAAGCAAGGTTCACAGCAGAAAAAAATATAAAACAGAGCTACTGTAGGTTAACAGCAGAACTACAACTCTTCACAACTCCAAGGCATCTCTATCCGATTATCCCAAAGGATTTGGCAAATGCCCAAAAGGAATGATATGGTTGTCTACTTTTGTGGGAAGAAACAAACTGCATAAAGTTAATTTCTTTCAGTGACAGACATCTGTGATTTTTTACTGGATGTACAAACGAAACTAGTTCCAAAAGGCTGGGGGTTGCAGTAGTCCTGAAGCCCTGCATCTGAACATTACATATTATTTTATTCTGAATGTATTTTCACTAAATCAGGCTACTGATTTTACATGAGTCAAATTAAGTGTCTTAATAGAGAACACTTTATGATTTAGGAATCCTCTAAAATGACCCCAAAATAGCTGCTCCATGTTTCAGAATACCATATTTTTGCAGCCTGCTATCTCTAGTGCTCTCCCTCTCTTGCACTGTTCCCCCCACTGAATCTATCCCAGATGCAACACTAAATACCGCTTTGTCCAAGACCTATGTTTTTTCCACCTCTGAAGAGGAAAGAAAACCTTTATCTGGAAATACGTATTTCTGGTTGTTTGGTCCTTAACATGTTTCAGGCTGTTTCACATTAGTCTTAGAGGCCAGGATGGCATGCAGGGCAGAAGGCAGGTGAGACAGTTGATGATAAATGAGATTTATCTCATGAACATCAGCACCTCATTTGTGTACATGTGTGTTTTCCCCGTTGCTGAGTTAATTATTCTTCGTAATAATACTGAGTCAGACACCTGACTATATCATTGCAGACAAACCCATGTTATTAATGCATTTTCACTAAAGTAATCCTTGCCACAGGCAAAATTTTAACCTTCTAAGGGGTTGTAAGCTGCTCATGCATGTAGTTGCTCTTCCCAAGGAACAGACTGTGAACAAACTTAAATTCGTAGTCCTGATTCATGCCTTGTTCTCCCTCATCTGTGGACAGAGCCACAACCATTTTCAAATCTCCGAAAATTCTTTGACACAGATGAAATTTTATGTGAAGACTATATAAGAAAAATAATCCTGAGCTGAAGAACACTTCTTTCTCTAAGTGACTGCAGTTTCTTTATTAGGTACAGGAAGAAAGAAAAACACCAGCTCTTGCTCATAATGGAGATAATCCCAGCTGTCACGCAGCAGCCCAGAAGAGTTGAGTCCTGTTTGCTCCAGTGACTAATTCCAATCGAACAGAGCACATCTTGTGCCTGCTGGCATTTTGATTTGAAGGACCTTACCACCCAAAACACGGTATCTCTCTTTTTCACTTTCCCTCCAGCAGAGAAGAGCTCAGCCTGATGACACTGGGGCTGGTGGTGCAGCTGCTGCTGCTGGAACACAACTCAGCTGCCCCAGTGCTGAGCACTGGGGGCTTAAAGCAGAGTTATGGGCAGCAATGTTAAAGAACACACTCTTACTCAGCAGAGCTGTTCCCCACATACCCTGGAATTAGAGCTGCTTACTTTTCTGACCAAAAGCCTGTTTTTACTGTTGTTAGCACTGCAGATCCAGGGAGCTCTGTGGGGCGAGCTGGCTTCTATTTTGTTTTGTACAACCAAATTGTCAGCTAATTTCCTCTGTGGAACCTTTATTACCAGCAATGACCTACGAGGGACAATGAATATTTTTTAATTTCAAATCTCAGGTTGGCAGATGGAAAAAAAAAGACTTTTGATGTGTAAACTCAGCAATATGACATGAAAGTCATCAAAAATGAAAAATAAGGGTCTTAATTTTTGCCCTGCTAAAGAATAACTGAGTTACAAAGACATTTTTTAAAAGTATCTTTTTGGGGTGTTTTCTTTTTTTTTTTCTTTTTTTTTTTCCCTCTTTTTTCTTCTGTGTCTTTTTTTTGTCAGCTGTTCTTTAAGGCTCTAAGTCCCTTGTTTTCAAATCATGTTGAAACATAGTTTTGTTAGCCCTAAAACTGGCATCCTACAGGTGTCAAAAATAATGAGACTGTCTGAAAAATCTTAAGTTCCAGAAAAAATAAAATGGAATTTTTAAACTTCTAATCTTTTATCAAATCTGTGGTTTTGTATTTTCAGATGTTACAAATGTGAGGGGTAGAAATGCACGCAAAGAAAAAGCAGCTTAAAGCGGTCATGAGTTCATTCACGTCCAAGAATGGCAGTTATAAAGGAAGAAGCAAATATTGAAACTCAAGATAAAATCTTGAGACTTTTCAAAACTGAGCACTACCATCCTCCCAAACCAAAAGCAGCTCTTATTCTGGAATTCAGGTTGTAGATCTCCACTGAGAAGGTAGAACAAAAATACAGCACAATAGTGTCATTTCTTTAAAGAAAAATTAACTTTAAAAATATCCTGAAAGCAAAGTTACTTAAAGCTCAGCAGCTGGTATGAAAAAAACCTGAGACACTTGAAGACTTGGGAGGGCAGATTAGTCAGTTTTGTCTTCAGCTCTCTTTGCCCAGCAAATGCCCTTTCTGAGGTGAAGACAGTTTAAACCATCTCCTTACGGTTTGTCGAGGTCAACAGGAGTACTAAATGTGAAAGGACTGAAGCACTTAGTCCTTGTCTAGTTAGCCATTATAGCAAGACCTGTTGACCCTATAGCTCCTTACCCTACACTGGTACTTTAGGAAGCCCACAAAACAGTTTAAATTATTCTGAGATGAAGAAAATCATAAAGTAGAAAAGCATGTAACTGTAAAGCATTAGTCCTAGTGGAGAGTGGACTAAATCAAATTTATGCAGGGAAAGTTTTCAACTGTGCTGTCAAACAAAGAAAAAAAAAAAAAGGGAGACACTTGCAGAGTTTGTAACCTAAAAACAAAACTCCATCCAGTGGCAGGAAATGTAGTGCAATTACAATTGGGCAGTAGAAGCAAATAGGGTTGAATTCAATTTCTATTAGAAAGCTCACTGTAGCTCTAATTCTATAGAAACCACAGCCACTTGACACAGTAAACAGCCTAGAGGCGGAGATTATAATGCAACTTCAAAAAGAACAAGAAAAGTGGAGATCATATGAATGACCTCTCTATCCTCAGAAAAAGAAGTTGTGAAAATAAGTCATTAGTGTAGTGAGGGGTAGGTGTTCACTCAAAGAATACATGAAAAATGTATAGATCTACAGGGTATAAAATTTTCCTGACTGTAACACTTCTCTAAAGTGTAAAATACATTTTAAAGTACTACTTATCCTATTGTTCAAAAATGAGCTACTTTTGATTATACAGAAGCTAATTTTATCTCAGGTTTGGCTGAAATCCAAATACTGTGTGAATCCAAGTTCTGTGTGAACCCAAGTTCTATGTGAACTTCTGTATTTCTATCAGCTTTGCAAAACTCTAAGAATACCAAATTAAGATAGAAGACTAATCAAACAGAGGGAGCTTTTTACTATCCCTAAAGGCAGTGAACTAACACTAAGTTAGTAAAACTAACATGGGTGGAAGCAGTTTGCATGAAATTATTGTCAGCAACTTTGCTCAAAACACAAAGTAAAATTTTTCTGAGACTCCAAATGCCTGATATACTTCTGAGGATGATTTTATTCCTTTACTATCCCATTTGCTCCACTTACTTTTGGCTGGAATGTACAGAATGGCTGACTTGTGTGCTGAGTGCAATCTTAAGCCAAACCAGTCATAACCTTTTTCAACAGCTGTTCTCTTAAGTTTTCCAGCCCAGATCTTCATACTTATAAGAATGCGAGAGGCTGGAAAACTTAAGATTGCTGGGTGTTCTTTCAGGCTGAGTTCCTGAAAATTATTTCAGGGAAAACAAAATTAACACAGTTTTAATTTCATTTCAGAATATACAACTTTCCTGAAAAAGATTAAAAGTGAAAAAGCCATGGAACGAGCCTGTATTTGAAAACCTTTGAACTTGCGATGCCTTTAACAAATACTCTACCTTTAACTTGATGAGAAATTATCTGTCTCCTGAGATAGTGGCCATTTTGTTTGCAGTTGCTGTTTAGGCAAGAAAGGTGCACTCCTTTTCTTCCTAGAACAGAATTATTTTTATTTCTTGGTTTTCATCTTGAAATCAAAAGAAAAACAACTCAAATACTGAGAGAAAAGGGGAATAGTTTTGTGTACGTACACAGATGTATAAAAAACCCCAACCCAAAAACTAACATATCTATAAAGTAAATAAAGATCATCTATAATGATAGATGGTGTTATTATTTGGTACTTACCCACATTTTCATATACATTTTGTTGTAGAGAAAATAGGAAGCCTTGCACCAAGAGATGTTGCAGAGCTGCAACATGATGTCCACAACACCCTTATCCAGAAGCAGTTGAATACACAGAAATTCCAGGCTTGATCCCTCATAATCATATCAGGTGTTATCACTAGTTTGCAAATCATCAACATAAAAAAATCTTAGTTTTAATCAAATATCTAGCTATAGACTGCATTAGCAAAATGACTCAAATATTAAGCAATGAATCCAGACTTAATCTGCCAGTGCAAACCTATATTTTCTGTGACAACTGCCAACCTCCACCGGGGCAATAAGGGGAACTCCAAAAGGCAGTAGAAGAGCCCCTTGCTCAGTATCCCTATCGAGCAAGCACATTTTGTCATTTGGAATAATGCATTGTATGGTATTTTCTACCTTGTTTGGTATTTAGAGTTGGAATTTATTGCCAGGCTTCCTGGCAGCAAGCTGTGCAGGTTGCAGGCGGAGGCTGATGGAGGTGAGTGAATTAATGTGGTGGCTGTTTGGAATGTCGTCCAGCTGCCAGGGAGAATTATGTTTGTTTGCCTTTGGCACAAGTGTGAAAGGAACAGCCATAGATTTCAGAAGTGTGAGTCTACATTTTTATATCTCACACTAATGAATACATTTTTTTGTATCCAATACATTTGGGGAAATAGAATTTATTTGTAGATTTTATTTACCACTTGTGTGGTAGAGAGGGAATGTTTCCTCAGAGACTGAACTTGTATTTTAGAAAAGAAAAAGAAGGGGGGGGGGGGGAAGGAAAGACCTGACTAAGCCAAAACAGTGTCAGTAGAAGTTAAGTGTCAGTTACCCTAATTTCACTATTTTTGCAACTATATCTAAAGTCAGATCATAGGATGGAGAATTTCAGCAAGATTTGAAAAGTTCTTCAAGTAACATTTCTCTGGTGGTGGAGAAATGTCACTGAAAGATGTAACTTTATATTTGTTTCCTGATGGAAATTTATTTCTTCCAGTCAAATTTTTCCCTTACCTATAACCTGTCAGTTATCCCCACCCCAACCTCCTGTGCTATCAACAGAGGCATGATAATGCTATTTGCAATGTGCTGTGATGTGAAAAGTACTATAGAAGATTGAATTGTTGTTGCTGATAGGACCAGAAATTTGCCCAACTAGATCTGTCAATAGCTGACACTAAAAAAACAAGGTACAAAGTGCATTTGAAGACTGTCAGACACCAATGTTTTTTTGTTTTCTCTAGCAAACTATTCCTTAGATAACTGACTTGACCTAGTGTTGTTTAAAAAGATCAAGCACACAGTGTCTCAGAAAGAAAGAAAAGGATGGAAAAGAATAATATTAGTTACTTCATACTATGTAAAGCCTAATGGTCTCTTGTCCCATTATAGTAAGTAAATAAAACTATCACTTATACCTCTTCTGTTGGTCTTGATAGTATGGAAAGGCAAAAGCTTTCTAGTTTTGGTTCAGTAATGAACTAAAAATAATAATTTGCAAAATTATATAATTTTAATTATTGTTTGCAAAAAGTCACACTCTAGGACAGATTTTAAAAAAGAAAATAATGAATACTTATACCTACCATCTTAGTTTCTGTGTACAGGCATGTAACTTAAACATATGATCAGGAAAACTGTAATTTCAAATAAGTTTTGCAATTTAATTTTAATGATTCTAAATTTATTGTTTATATGTTAATTGATTGCTGTTAAGATTGCAATATACTACAACATAATTCGATGACTATTTGAAGAGAAGCAAATATATTAAACATTATTGAGAAAATAATTTGTTGGATCAATATTTCTCAAACACTTGTTTCACTCTAACCATTTAAAAAAAATATTTGCAACGTTTATCAGAGCCCTTCAAGGAAGCAAAGATGTTTTAAGTGTCATGTCCAGCAGAAGAAAGAAAAATAGATGTGAGTTTGCAAACAGGACTATTTTCTGGTACAATGAAGATGTGAGATATCACTTTGGAGATGGGATTAGTACTGAAGAGGCAGAGACAAAAACAAGGAAGAAGGAAAAGGGGGGGACAATGAGAATAAAAAGAACAATAGAAAATAGGGAGTAGAGGGTAAAGAATGCGATGGAGAAGAATGAAAATCAGAGTCAGTGGGGACAGATAAACAGCATAATAAGCCAAGGGGTGGGGGGTGGGAAAAGAGAGAACTACATAAAATAAGGACAGGGTGAAAAAGCTAAAAAGGGAGGAAAAGAATCCCACATGAATGCTAAACTTAAGGAAGAACAGCAAGTCCCTCTTGGATCAATCAGTGCTTCCCAGCTACCCACGTGCAACCCCTGTGAGTCACTCTATGGCAATGGCTGTGAAGCCTTCATGCCAAGACAACTATTTGGAGCTGTGGTCCAGTGTCAGAGGGAGCAGGAAAAGATGGCAGAAAGAGTCCTGTGGCAGGGAAACCTTACTTCTCCCAGAGCTGAGGGCTCCTGCCAACAGATCCAGCTGCAGCCAGCTACGGCTGGAGTCACTTGGTACTTGCTCTGCGAGCAGGGTGAGCGACCCAAGAGCCGCAGGGGTGCCGCCGGCAGCCAGACCGCTACAGCTTCCAATCTGCTTTGTAATCTAGTGCCTGAGGAACAGAGGGTAGAAGGACAGTTGGCAAACAGAGCAGCAGGAGAAATAAGAAAAAGCAATACCAAAAGAGGGCAAAAGAAGGGAGTAAAAGAGAAAAATATTTAACGGTCATGGCCTCTTTACAGGAAGAAATGACTTGTAATACATACATAAGTGATCCCTATGCAAACTGCAGGTAGGAGAGGCATGGCAAGGAGTCTGCTGTTGATCTCATGAGCTGAGTGATGTACATGAGAGCACAACTGACACATTTCTCTCTCAAATCCAGCAATTCTTAAACGTGGAAATACTTCCGCTAGGGCAGTTCAGTTGTATATGTGGGTATCAGTTCCTTTCTGATCATCTTTGACCTTTTCCAGAAGGCAAGCCTGGATTTATCTTCTTTATTTATTTTGCCAACATGGCTGTATTTGTCAGCAGAGTAATTAGTTGAGCCAGTAGAGCTCTGGCAATAGACTTCCAGTTGACATGCACTCCCCCTACTGGTTGGCATTTGCCTCTACACACCAAGATCAAAGTAAAGACAAATTTAGGTCCTCTAGCTTTTTAAAAAGAAAGGGCCTTAAAACATTCTGCTTATTTGTTTTGACATGACTGTAAAATCCCTGCTGCTAAATGTCTTAGTGGACCGATAAGAAATGAAGATTGATGCACTTCTGCCTTTCAGACAAAAGATTTTTCAGTCCACGCACATTCACAGGTTTCTTTGTTCAAATAGTATTTCTACTGTTTTACTGATATGACTGTGCATTAGTGCCCCTATTTTCTTCCCCACAAGGACAGGTCAGTCATGCTCCCTCACACAGCCATTCCCAGCTCTGGAACACTGGGCAACCAAAGTTTCATTTTGGGGAGATCTATACGTGATCAGCTGGGCATTATTGCAGGAGTCTTGCTGGTTCACCTTATCCGAAAGCACAGATAGCGGGGAAATACAATGCTAAAATATATCCTTGGTGAAAGTGCTCAATCTGAGAATTTCTGTGGAAAGAATTAATTCCTCACTTTGACTGAGGCCTGTTAGAGCATAACCACGTGAGCAAGTGCCCACAGTTGGTAACACAGTGAGTTGGTTCAGAGAGCCAAAACACGCTGCATTCCGAGCTGGGTGGGCACTGGTGTGACCACCAGCCACAAGAGCTGCAGGTGTGCAGCAGAATGCCGAGCAGTTTGGGTTAATGAATTCAACTCCATAGCAATTGACTCTTGAATTCTAGTCCTGTCTCTAACACAGAGTCCTGGTCAAAATCTAGTTATGATCTTTCTGATTTGCTTCCACATCTATAAAGTAGGAATAATCTTATAATACTTATAATACTTACCAGACACTCTGAAGCATAGCTTCAGCATCTACACTTCATATCATCTGTTAAGCTGCCTCTGCTGGACTAGGTCATGCCTCTCTGGTGCTACCACATAAATGTTAAAACTGAACCATCATCTGGTCTTCAAAAAGAGCAGCTCCAATTCCCTGCCTCTTTTTTTTTTCTTTTAAATAAACCTTTGAAATACTGTTTTAATAAAAAAGAACAGAAGAAAAGTCTACTTTGGCAATTCTTATGTCAAGATCTAGGACAGATTGCTGGATAGTATTTAACATTCAGAATGGAATTATTACTTTGGCCCTTAGGCAAAATGTACCAGAAACTTGTCTAGGGTCATGCCAACAACAAATGATGAAGTAAGGAAATACTTTTTTATTTTAAATAGGATCTGTGAGTTTTTTCAAACATGGAGACTAAATTTAGACAACTGTCTTGGAAACAAACTCAGAGAAAATTTAGATTTTTTTTTCCTGTTCATCAATTTTCTAACTATTCAAATTTAAAACAAGCAGTAGCAGTCAAATTCTATTTCCTCTTCTAGAAATTTTTCTTACTCATTTTTAACTGTTTCCTACTGTTTTCACAGTTCAGTGCTTGCAGACAGTAAAGCAGCTGAACAAAACAGACATCCATTAATATTTCCAAGTATTTTTCAACCCACAGGCAAAGCTATATTCCATTTGTCCATAAAAATTTCACTCAAGTTTTTTTAAATTTCTTTTGAGGTTTTATTGTATGAAATCAGTATTCAAATACATATTCAGTTAAATTAAATTATCAGCTAATATTTGCTAGAGCTTATATCTAACCTGGAAAAGTTAATTTTTATAGTATAATACAAATGGAATCGTCATTTGTGTGAGAGTTGTTTTACTGTCATTGCCTACCACATTATTGCAGAAGAAATCAGCACATTGCTAAGACAATATTTGTAGGACACAAAATGCTCCAGGTACACAAAACAATTTGCAGATTATGTGACACAGATATATCTCAAAGGCATATGTATCTCAAAATCTTTTTAGCAACATTGTCTTTTTTCAAAGGAACAAGTCAAATAGTGCTTGCTTTCATTTGAGGCCAATGAAAAAAATCAGAGCTGATGGTGTTTGTAATCATTCAGCATTTCTTTTCTGACCAAACACCATTCATCAAACGGAATAATTTATTCCCTTGGATACCCGATTCCTTGTAAACCCAGAGAAAAGCTGATACTTCAGAAAGGTACATCTTGGACAAAGATTTTGTAGCTAAAACACACAAACAACTCCAGTGACAGGGAATTCTTGTGGCATGCTATAAAACCTGAGATCTAAAATCTTCACACCATTGGTCCCCAAACTCTGCTTTGTGACTGCTGCCTGTGGAGGAGATTGTGGCTGCTCGGGGAACAACCACTGGGCACAAGTTTAGAGAGTCCTGAGGGGCAGCAGAGTAGAGCACCATAGTCTGTCACCTGCCTTGTGATCAAACACACCACATGGGTTCTCTGGCATGCAGTAGAGCTCACAGCTAGATGATGTCACACAGGCAAAAAGCTTAGCTAGCAGTGCTGCCTGTCCTACTGAGAGAGGACCGGAGTTGCCCACCTTAACATCAGACTGGAATTTCACTCAAACTGAGGAGGAAGGGCTTCACTTGCTTATGGACAACAAATAATGTGGTAGCAAGGAAATTCATCTTGCCCAGGCCGCATCCAGGTTTAAATCAGATTTGCTGTCAGATTTGAAGCAGTGTCTGAAATGGGGATTCACCACGACAGGTAGCTACTTAGCCCCAGTTATGCATCTGTCATCCGTCTCCTTTGTAGACTCTCTTGCTTTCAAAACATGCTGAAAAGTCTTGATTTCACCCTGCATCAGAATGAAACCAAATGCCAAAACCTCAGAATTTTTCACGAAACAGAATCCTTGCTTCCTGGCCAGCCTTATTATTGAACCTTAATATGATACAACATGTGTCCATATTTGCACACATGGTCCACAGCCCTTACACATGTGTAAATCCTACTGAAGTCATGTATAAAGGATCAGACTCTAAGGCAGTTATAGAAAAAGTTCATGTTTCACTGACTTTTTGGTATTCTTTGAAGATATTACATTAAGAGTAAATATAGAGAAGTACATGTTATATGCGAGATTTTCAGAGAACGTTTAACTTCCACACCAGAAGGTCACATCTAAGGCAATATGGTCTTGGAACAAGTTCAAAGTTGTCACACTTGATAAAAATAGCTTAAAGGGCACATAACTGTGCTGGAATACGGGAAAACAGTGGAACATGAGAGGGAGAATGATTGAAGGCCCTATTACTAATTATGTACATACTTTGCTGCTATTGAAAGCTAGGTTTCCAAGCATGTACACTGTACTTCAGTTAAATAGAAGTGCAAGCAATTAAAAAAATATAAATGCTTTTGCATTGCAATATTTAAGGAAAGAACCATTTACAAATATAATTCCCTAGAATAATGGAAAGTCTTTTAAGAATGACCAGAGGACAAATGAATTTTGTTTATAATTTCAAAATTATGTTTGTACACTTACATTTTTGCATTACTTATTAATATTTTTGTAATACTTTATTAAAAAAAAGTATTTGTTTTTTAATATAAGAAACTACATTCACTTTTTTCATGTTTCATTTCAAACTCTTGCAATTACATTGTTAGTTTCTTTTAACTTCCTGAAAGAGGGACAGATGTACACAACAATAAGCTGAACCTCAGGAAAAGTTAAAGTATACTGGAAGATGGGCTGTTACAGCACAATATGCGGTATATTATAAACAACATTAAATTGCCTCTTGAAATAAACATTGTATTGGCAGTAATTAGCCCTTAGGATTGCCTTTTGTGTATTGAATACCTGTTAAGCCACAGTCAAATCTCCTTATGATGCTTCAGCCATACATTTAAGTGAGCATAAAATACGATCCTATAGCCCTTTTGCGAATGGATTCACTCACACCAAAGTCCCACTAAAGGGGCGGCTGCTTCATGACTAGAAGGACACTTAGTAAGTCATGGCTCCTACATGGAAAACCACACTATATATCTTCCAGTTTAAGGTTTTGATTTATTGCACTTTTATCTTAATTTTGCCCCTGTAAATAACATGTCATGGAAAGGAATCTTTTACTTTGCTTTTGATTGAGACATTTGCTATACTCTGCACATACCTTTTAATGATTGATGGCATGGTGCAATCTTTGTGCCAAAACTTGAAAAAAAGCTAATGTTTAATGATTTTGTAATGCAATACTTTTGACTTAGTTATGCCAAGAATCACTACATGCAGAGCTCTGTCATGTCCTGATCCTATTTATCTCAGTGAGGCTCTTGATGATGAGAAAACAAAATTGCTATCTTCCACGCTTGGAAACAAATTTTTCATTCATCCACATTCTTCCCTATAGAGAAACTGTCTCAGATGCAGGTGTTCTTGACCAGGTTTTGTCTCATAGGAGACCTATGTAAATTACCATTAAGGTAACTTATTTTATGGTAACAGTCTGCAAAAGGTATGTTTTGTGACAGCAACACTATTTTTTTTTCATAGCAATGAAGTGTTTATGAATTAAAGGTATCCCTTCAACTGGAGAAAGACAATTGAAAGCAGAGGTCTCCCTTGCCTCCCATGATGTGAACAGCTAACAGAAGCATTTTATATCTTTGACGATTAGGAAGTAAATGATAGGAAAAGGACCAAAAAACCACTCTACCCGCAGAGAACAGTGGAACTCCAGGAGGTACACTGGATACGCAGAACTCTCTATATGTCCCTTTTAAAATGTATAACCACAGGGAAAGGTTACATTATATTGCAGCCGAGAAGCAACAAAGTAATTTATGCTGCTCAGTTTAAAAGCATCACATTTTTATACAATAACAAAAAAGCAGAGAGTCTGAGTCATTAGAAAAATACTTGCACAGCTGGTAAATTGTATTTTTTATGGACCTTATACATGTGATTCTAAGCACTAAGTATACACATTATTAGGGTCAATCCAAATCCAGGCTGATGAAAAATCCAAAGTGTTGGAGGATTTAGGATCTTCCTGTGGATTTTGTTGTAGCCTCCACATCTATGTTTTCATTAAAATAATATATGTTCTAACTTCCCAGGTTCTGAAAGGAGCCTTTACAATGTTAACCAGTGCACTATCTCACAGACCATACAGCCAACAGATTGAAACAATACTACTATGTAGAATAACAACAATATTTATTCTGTATTCTTCCTAGAACAGATTGATCACTGATTCAGAAGCAAGGAACTACTGTGATATGGCCCTGGCTTCTCACTCAATTGGAGATGGCAACGTTTTAGTGGTTTTAGTGCTAATCATCTATGAAAGAGCACAAAAGGTAGCATGCCCCCAGAGAGCAAGACAATCAGGATCTGTGTGGCTGTTACAACCCCGCTAAGAGGACTGTACTACTCTGTTCTTTCATCTTTGTAAAGTGAGAGTGAAACAGTCCATCATAAATTTGCTTAGCTGGGAAAAATGATACATCTGCTGCCCATTCTTATTTTGTCTTGGTGCCTGGAAAGAAGAGCTTCATTTCTTATTGCACCTGGGCAAAGACAGACCTACAGGAGGTGCTCCCAGGTCCCTGAAGATTCTAGGATGTTTTGGTTTAAACTCCTGCTCTATTCAGACTTGGGTTCACCTACTTTGCACACTGCATTTCTTTTGGCTGTATTTCTCTGTGGTCACTATATCCCTCTCTTTATCTAGTGTACAATTCTGAGAATGGCAGTGAACAGGAAGGCTTTTAGTCCTCTTGCCAGTTCACACAGTCTACTGCTAGAAAGCCCTTGACCTGAAAAAGATTAGAAGACGTAATTCTCCATGAGCCAATGCCCATTACTTCTATCTCAAATGGTTTTAAAGGCCATCCAAGTAATGCAAACTGGATTTACATTACTCCAGTCCAAGGATTGGATCTCATAGAAAGGATTTTGCTACCAAAATTACTTGCATTGCAGCAAAACTAAAAGCTGAAATCAGGAATTGAAGTAATGTTTTACAAGACACTATACAAATCCAGAACAAAAAGATGATCCCTACCTGAAAGATATACAACATAAAGGTGTCACTTGGCTTTATGCTTTCCCCAGATGTAACAGTTAGCACGTGTTTTGTACATCAGCTTTGCTACATGAAAAATGGTTGCACCTAATTACATCCTAAGGTAACAACATGGAGATATGGCTGATGGATGGGGAGCCCAAGGACATAATCACATGACAGTGATCCATCAGACAGGGAGAGTATCAGTTCCTTGCTCCCAGCTGTTGTCATTTTGGAAGATATCTTGGTGATAGCGAATTTTATAGAAAGGAGATGACAAAGTATAGTGAGGGTTTTTATAGATGTTTAAAACATGTTGTCTCAATGTGTGAAAGACTGCTTAGTTGATAATGTACACAGGGTGAAAAACTTGATGTTGGGATGGTTATTTGCATCTCTGCCAGAGCAGGAATGAGTATGTATCTGCTGCAATAGTAAAGGAGGGAGAGTAAGGGTAATATGCTTGAAAGAAATGCAAAACAATGAAAATTAAATTCTTCATCTCTACTGGGATAAATTCAGACGACTTAATGGAGTGATGCTAAGGGAAGGTTGGTACTTTGTAGAGAAATGGTGTAGATTTTGCAATTGTCAAGTGCTTTAGAAAAGGATGCTGTTGTGCCTCAGACATGAGCTGATGAGAACATGAACTTTATCTTGCTAATTAATAGGAGCTGTCCCACTTTCAGAAGTTTTCCACTAGTGAAGTTTAGGTTACCTTGATATTTTTTTCCGGCTTCCCTAAAAGAAGGATTCATCATTTCTCAGTGTCTGAATTTCTGCGTCTGAAATACACTATCTTATAAAATACCATTATTTCTCCCTTTTCACACAGATTTGTTTCTTTTTGAAAAAGGAACTGTGTGAAACATGAGAGAATGTGGATGTACGAAGAGAAAATAGCCTAAAATGACTCAGGTTTTCCAGGTAATTTGTGCCCAGAATTAAAATCAGCATCTGTGTTCTGTTGCAAAGAGAATGTCTTTTCAGTAAACTAAATTGTTAGGCCTAATTTGCATTTCCAGAAATCTTACATGTTTGTTTGAAAACATAATAAAGGTTATGAGAAAACATCTGGATGTGAGAATGAGATCTGTTGCTGCAAAACAGGTGATTCATGTAGTGTCAGCCTTTCAAATAAAATCTAAGAACTAATTTTGGAAAGTTTTTTCCATCTCATAGACTTGTTGATATTTATTCCTAGGTATTAGATATCTATGTAAATCTTGAATAAACTATCTGAAACTGTACAGATGCCAAGAAGCTTTATTTTTGCAGCCTGTGTCACAAATGTAAATTACTGATAGATTGAGTTAGTCATATTTTCATCATTTCTCACATAGACCTTAAAAAATTCCAACATGAAACAAGACTCAGAAAAGAGTGAGAGCCAACACTAATAAAAATTTTTGTAATATCTTATACAACATTGTAATAATCTCTCACTTAAATCATGCTATAAACATTTGCTTACTTTATAAAAGTCTCTCGAATTTTGGCTACCATTAGTAACCTGGGGTAAGTCAACATTCTTCCTATCTTTCCCTGTTTTAGATTCTATGGAGAAAATAATGGGTGCATATCTGTAACTGAAATGGCATCAAGACCATCAATACCATAATCCTTTGACAAATGAATGATATTGATCTGTACATAAAGAACTGTTCCCTGTATTGTGGCTGGATGACATACATGCATAACAAGAAGTATAACAAGAAGTTCTTGTTCATCACATCAATGCATGTGGGATACAGCACACTGAAAATTAATACTAACTGGTAGTATGTCACATAAAAGTATGGACTGACAAAAAGAAATAAAAATTAAGCCCTTGGAATAAAATACAAGATATGCAACAGTGCCTACTTAGTGATCTTAAGACTGAAAGGAGAAGTTTCCACTTTCTGCAACTTCCATTTCACACCTAGATTACTGTTGTTACCAATACTGAATCTAAAATGTGGACAGGAAATTACATGAATGAAAAGAAAAAATCCTGGAAAGCAAGCAATTGATAATCGCTGCTGAAATAGCAAGAATAAACCCAGAGGGCCTCAAAATTTGTAACCAAAGCAAAAATGTCTCAAAATTGCAATGCGATGAATAGATGGTATACTTATCTCCCAATCACCTTTTCCAGGCCTCTTCTACATTCTCTGTATTCACTCAGCTTAAAATTTAATCAAACAAAAAAAATTTAAACTACACTTTGTCTCTCAGGAGCAGAGGGAATCCTGAGCAGTCATTCTGTCAGAAGTGGGATCCTTACAGGGCTTTTATAGCTAGTGATTTTTGGAGAGGTGTGAAACAGCTACTTAATTTCCTGACAAAATATGTCAGAATGTCTTTTAATGCTAACATCTGCAAGTTTTCTGGCCTGTAAGTTATATGCTAGGACAGAGAGCTAAGAAATTACTAAATGTTCTGGAATGGACAAAAAGCCTCCTTCATTTTAAAGATCCACGTATCTTAATTGTCTGCTTTCCGTATTTTCTCTTTACTCCTTTGTCTCTTTCACAGTCTGATTTCAATTTATACAGACTGTTTTCAATATTAGGACCCATGTTTACTAATCTATAAAGTCCAAGAAACCCAGGAGATCAGTCCTGAAATAATAAAGACTTATTCACATGGAGCTGTGGCTGCCAATCAGGTTCCAAGGGTGGCTTTGTGGTGCTGACATGTTTTCTTGGCTTTGCAGTTCTTGTAGGTGTTCAACATGCCTGTTATTCATTAAGATCAGCTTTACAATATGCAAATCAAATCTAAGATAATTTTTGCTTACATTATGAAGAAATTTTAGAACAGACCAGCTTCTGCAGAAATGCTTCAGGTACACCTGCAGGACTGTGAGAAGAGGAACATCATGGAATGTCATAGTTTCACTGAGAAACTCATTTTGGCCATAAATAATGAAGGAAAGTGGATTTTAGCATAATTTCAGCAAAAATGTTCCTGAGTGTTGCCATATCTATCTTCATCCTCTAAAGAATGAACCACTGACACAGAAAGCAGCTGTTACTTTTACCCTTTGGTAACACGTAATATTTTTTAAATGAGGAAAAATTATAATAGCAGAGTAATATTTATATTTATAAATATTTATTTGAAGTATCATGGCTAGGCTTCTCAAACAAAGATTTGGGAAGGACTCTACCCACACTTGCTACAAGCGCGCTGGTGGCTAAAAAGGCCGGTGCGAGATAGACAAGTCTGGTTGCAAAAGACACAGTGGAAAGACTCCTTAGGTGGTATCGACAAGACATGATTCCTTCTGCGTTGTCTTTTCTCCTCGAGAGTGATCCTGAGTGCTTTCTCAAAAGCATCAGCAGTGTTAAAGGCAGTGTGTCTCCAGAACTCCTGACTGGAGGCCAGAGTAGACCAGTTATGTTGATCAATATGGCCAAGGCTGAGATGTTGTTTCAGGGAGTCCTTGTATCTCCTCTTTGGGGCTCCTCTCTTGCGGCAGCCAGTGGCAAGTTCACCATAAAGCAAGATCTTAGGGAGGCGGTGGTCCTTCATCCTTGAGACGTGCTCTGCCCAGCGCAGCTGTGTTCTCAGCAACATGGCCTCAATACTTGTGACTGCTGCCTGTTCTAGAACAGACGTATTAGTCACACGATCTGACCAGTGGATGTTTAGGATTGTACGGAGGCAGCGTTGATGGAAGTGTTCTAGAAGTCGCAGGTGGTGGCGGTAGATGACCCATGATTCGGATGCATATAAAAGAGTAGACAGCACTATGGCTCTGTAAACACTGATCTTTGTACTTTTCTTCAGGTGTTTATTTCGCCAAACTCTTTTATGGAGTGTTCTGAAGGCACTGTATGCCTTTTCTAACCTGTTGTCTATCTCTTCGTCAATCTTACCATCTGAGGAGATGAGGCTTCCCAGGTAATTAAACTGCTGGACTGATTTGAGCTCTGATTGGCCAATGGTGATATGGGGATGATGGAAGACTTTTTGAGGTGCAGGTTGATAGAAAACTTCTGTCTTCTTCAAGCTGACTTCCAGCCCAAAAAGCTCAGCAGCCTCTGCAAAGCAGGATGTTAAATGCTGCAGAGCTACTTCTAAGTGGGCGATGAGGGCGTCGTCATCAGCGTAAAGCAGCTCTCGGACAAGATGGTTTAAGGTCTTGGTGTGGGCCTTCAGTTGCCTTAGGCTGAATAGGCTTCCATCAGTATGATATTGGATGTAGATACCATTTTCTTTGTCGAGGGCCGCTGTGGCCCTTTGGAGCATCATGCTGAAAAAGACTGTGAATAGAGTTGGTGCAAGAACACAGCCTTGTTTCACACCACTGGTAATTAAAAAGGGTTCAGAAAGTGCATTGCCATATCTGACTTGGCCGTGTTGATCCTCATGAAGTCAGATGATCATTTTAAGGAACTTGAGGGGACATCCCAAACGTTCCAAACTCTGCCACAGACCTTTTCTGCTCACAGTATCGAAAGCCTTGTTGAGATCAATAAAGGTTACATAGAGTCCTTTGTTCTCTTCCCTACACTTCTCTTGCAGTTGTCTGAGAACAAACACCATGTCTGTGGTACTCCTGTTGGCTCTAAAACCACACTGGCTTTCAGGTAGAAGTTCTTCTGCTACAGCAGGCATTAGTCTGTTCAAAAGTATTCTTGCAAGGATTTTACCAGCAATGGAGAGCAGAGTAATACCACGGTAATTTGAACAGTCTGATTTATCTCCTTTCTTTTTATACAAGGTGATGATGACAGTGTCACGAAGGTCTGATGGTAGTTCGCTAGGCTTGAAGATCATCCCGTGAATCCCTCTCCCGAAACACTTTGGTAACATATCTGAAATATATTTATAGCATATTTAGGTATTTAATATTTATTGAAAGGAATTTATAAGTACAAGTACATATAAAATTATATACTCGTAATTTTTTGTAAATGTAAATATAAAAATACCAGAGAAAAGTGATAATTTAACTCCTGAAAAGCAGGAATGTTTTAAAAGAATGTAAGCTAGAAGTTGTCATTGGAAATACACATTTTGCATGAGCAGTACAGGAACAGTCTAGCAAAACCTGTGTGAAACTTTTAGTGCATAAATCTCCTCATACCCAGAGGCAGTAATAAGTTACATGTTTATCTACATATAAATTTTTAAATTGTCAAACATATATTTCATGTACCACAACCAGAAATAACATCTTCTTGGCTGTCTTTTTTGGATGTATTTCACATTAGGTGTAGAAGTCAAAGACACCACTTTAAACCCAAAGGATACATAAACACTTCAAGCATATCGGAACAGGTCAAATATTGCTATAGACCCTAAAATTTCACTACTGCAGGTGGGCAATTGTTCTCCTTTGTTACCAATTCAACAAAGACTTGAAAAACACTTCCAAGTTTTAACTTTCCTGGTTAGATGGCTGGGATTGCCTCTCATGATTTACCTGAAAGTTATAGTCCTAGAAGACTGAACTGTACATTCCCACCCTGTTCCATTCAGGTTTCCTATCTTGTCTTTCATTTATTCCTGTGCATGAATAAAAGTTCAGTACTATGTACATTGTAGAAATGCAATATTACCTCTATATTTGAGGTGTAATAATTCCCAAATGAATCCAAATGTATGTAAAAAGAATTAATTCATGCAGTCTACATTTTAAAACACCAGTTACTGTAGTTAAATCCTTACATTTGAGTGCACCACCACTGTTTGGACCAGACCCTTTTCTACCCTACACTGCTCACTCTGGCTAAATCAATTTTTAGTCCATTGCTCACCTTTCTGAAGAGGGGGGTCGACAGGTGTTTGCCCTGTTAATTCAGAGTGAACACGCACAGATAGGGCAGACATTGTGGGAAGCTGGTGAAGCTTGAGCCGGATTAGCACCCGAATCTGCATAAATGTGCCTTGCTCCCCACATTCTGTCCCCAAACTGCTGCAGGGATTTAAATTTAGCAGATTCAGGAAAAGCGATTTCCTAAAAAGCCAGATGAGGCAGCAATGAGCTGGGATTATACATCAAAAGGTACCTGCTCCCAGAATTTCCTGACCTTTGTTCACTAAATTAATACTTTTTCTGTGTGTGTTTTTTTTACTTGGTGTGAATATAACTGTTTCAAAAGATTCTTGCTCATACTCATAGTTACAAAACATAAATTTATTTTAATTTTTTCTAATACCAATTTTTCATTTTAAAGGTGCCACAATTTAGTCTATTTTCCTTAACACTTGAAAAAAATGCCTACTTCAAGCCTACAGCTGAAAGTTTTTTCAGGATGATTTTCAGGCACAATTTAGGGAATAGAAGAACAAATAAAACTTACGATAAACAATCTAGAATATACCTAACATTCATATTACAATGTAAGCATTTGTTCATTTTTTTAAAAATTTGTTTTTGATGAACTTGAAAATAACCCTATAGTAATAAAAGTGACATGGCAATTTTTGTTTCCCAGTTTCTTATGGCTATATATGATTTAATAATTAGATAAGATGACATCGCTAATAAGCTATTTACTTCTAATGGCAAAGCAGACTGATTTATGTTGTTTGGTTTTGTTGATGCATTTTTTTAATGTTTGAGAAATATTAGAAGATACATATTTTTAGTCAGTTTAGACTTGAACTCAGGAAATTCCCAGTAAAACAGTGAGGGCAAATCATAATATGCTTATAATATATTATTCTTATATATTATAATAAATATATAAGATACAATATAATTTGCTACAAATAATAATTTGCAGTAAAAACTGAAAAAGGAACAAACAAGAAACATTACAAATTTTTATTTCCTTCACAGGTGTTTCTAAAATATCTCTTTTAGTACTGATTATTTATGATTACCAACTCCTTCACATTGTAGTTTCATGCTGTCTATGGGACACCTCAGTGGGCTATAAAGAATCATAAAACAGTACAGTTTTCTCCCATGTGGATAGACTGGAGGTTTCTGGGACCAGCTGCCCATATCCATGCTGCTATACTTGGAGGCATAGGAGCAGGACAGACAGGGACAGCACTTTGCCCAGTAAGTTATCCTCTTTAAAGTACCAGTGTTAGCCAAGGGACGTAGAGAAGGAGGTTAGAAGACTGAAAACCTTTTTCCAGTGTAAAAAGGAGATCCTCACAGGTTGTTTCTTAACCCTCCTGGTCAGTAACCTCAGATTCCCTCCCATCCTGCAAACTGCCTGGGCCAAATATCTAAAAATCTATTTAAATGTCTATTTTCCTTGTTTTTCCCCTTGACTGCAGCCTTGGGTAGATTGCCCTGGTTGATACCATACCTGGAGTGCTGTGTCCAGTTCTGAGCTCTCCAGTTCAAGAAAGACAAGGAACAACTGGAGATGGTCCAGTGGAGTGGTATGAAGTTGTTTAGGGGATTGGAGCACCTCAGTTACAAGGAAAGGTTCAGGGAGCTGGGCCTGTTTAGCCTGGAGAAGGGAAGAAGATTAAGAGGGGACCTGAAAGGAGGGTGTCAAGAGGATGGAGCCAGGCTCTTCTTGATGGTGGCAAGCAATAGGATGAGAGGCAATGGGTAGAAACTGATGCATAGGAAGTTCCACCTGAACATGAGGAACTTTACTGCAACGGTGAAAGAGAACCCAGGGAACAGGCTGCCCAGGGAGGTTGTGGAGTCTCTTTCTTAGGAGATATAAAGCCGTCTGGACATGATGCTGTGCAGCCTGCTCTAGGCAAACCTGTTCTAGCAGGAGGGATGGACTAGATGATCTCCAGAAGGCCCTTCCAACCGTAACCATTCTGTGATTCTGCAACAGATACTTAATCATCCTCTACCTTTTCTAGACTTTCATAATTTTTTTCATGAACTCTATTTTTACCCTCTTGTTTGTATTTCATTGAACCTGCTTCTGCTGCAGAAAATGGCAAATCACCCATAGCAGCAACAACACTGACAGACACATTGACAGACTCTTTTATCAAGAAAAAGTACTCTGCAGGCAAACACATTTCCCGAGAACCTCCTTGCTGTTCTTTCCCTTTTGGTGAAAAGTTACAGGATCTTGTGTACACTTTTCCAGTCTCCAGGTTAAATCGTACCTACTTTTGTTAGCTTTTAAGGGATTTGTTATTGCTCAAGTTATAAGAATGAACAAGATGTGCACACCACTAGACCTGCACTTTTTAATTATACCTGTCCTGCACGTTTCACTGAATTGACAAAATACTGAATAAATTGGAATAGCTGAAGCAGCTGACATTTCTGGCAGACATGCCCTTGTTGCTTTAGTATGCCCAAGTTCATTGCTGCACACCATCTGCCTGTTACCTGCAAATTCCCCATGTACTCTCATCCCTCTGTACATCAGGGACCTTTTGTAACCCTCTCAACTACTCTCGTTTCATGCCACCCATTTAATTTCCTTCAAAGATTTATTCCTGCATGATCTCTTCCTTCCATTTTTTTTTCTATTTTTTTTCCCTTCTGTAGGAAATAAATTATTCAGGGCGTCAACATACTTGAACTAGAACTGAGATGGAGGTAGTTATAATGACATGCTAATAATTGCCAGGAAAATTACAGAGTTGTTCTCAGCTGCTAGATCTTCCAAGCAGCTGCCAGGAGCACTATGTGTTTCCCCTACTCTTCTTCTAATTTACTGATTTCTCACCAAAATAGGGTGTTGGTCTTCAATTCTTAACTTTCAGAAAACATTCCAGTGCTGATTGGATGTGTCATTCAAAATTAATCACATAATGGACAAAGAAACAGAGGAATGTTTTTCTGTTGAAATGAGGGCTTTTGATGCATGCTCAGGGTGTGCTTCAGCATTACACTTATCTGTTGGCCCATCCCTCTGCTGTGTCAATGCAACTCTACAGGGAGGCTGTGCTATAAATGAGGTTGCTTCCATTAACATGGATTATTTCACTAAGCTGGCTTGCTGCGCAGACTCACGAGAAGTTTTACCAGTAAAATTCATCACTCCCACCACTCTCTAACACAGATGTAGTAGTTCTGTAAAGGAGCTCTTTAAGAGCGCTAGTCCTAGAGAAATTGTAAGTCAGAAGCACAATCTTAATTAAAGACCACTGATGCTGTTAAAATCTTTCTGTTCCTCACCTGCCTGCTACAACCTCTTAGCCACAGGTTGCTGAAGAATGATCAAACATACGGTCAAGCTGTGGGAGTGGTGAGCACTGTAAGAAGAAAAGTAGTCCAAGCTGCTTCAGTTCTTTCTGAGGTGAATACTGTTTTATGGGCTGTGATTCACGAGTGAAGATGGCACAGTAAGTGAGGCGATGGTGTACGTAAAATGAGGTTAGATTCATGGTTAACTCAGCAGGTGTATAACAGAGGAAGAACAGATAGGTAATCCAACAGGAGCTGGAGCCTCCAGACCTTGATTAGCTCAGGCAGATTTCAACATATGTACTGCTATGGGGGGTAGGCTCCTACCTGAGCGCTCGCTCTTTGGGCTTCACACGAACTATCTCAAATGCTGTATAATGTTCTCTTTCTGTTTTCAGCCACATAACTACACTGCGGATTAAACACATGGGATTTAAAAATTTCCAAGAGGAATATGTAACTCAACAGGCATATCCCAGGCTTTTCTTTAAAACTCAAATCAGAGGCCTTTGTAAAAGCTTATTCATTATCTACATCAAAGCCATACCCACAGGCAATGCCTACTACACTTCTCTCTGACAGAAATGGGCCCATCTCCTTTCCACATGCCAACTTCCAAGGAATCCATTAACTCACCTTTTCAGGGCTTTTGCTGCCAGGAGCAACCCCAAAAGGGCTTGAGGCTTTTGGCAAAGGCTTTTCTCTATGATCAACATAGTGAGAAGTGCTTTGGGCACGCAGATAATCAAGGGCATTCCTGGATGACAGGAACTCCTCTCACATTTGAAATGGTGAAATTCAGAACCTAAGAAGAACTTCACTCAAAAGCAAGCTGGAAAATGCCCTCTTTTATTAAGCACCATGGAAACAACAAGCATTTGCCACCACTAAGGGTTGCTCCACGCGGTCACTCATCAATATTAATGATGTGAGTCAAACTTTGGAGCTGGGCTGGCTGGGACAGCAGCACATCCCAGGGATTACTGGTGCTCCAGGTCAGAGCCCACCATGCCCGAGTCCGCACAGTGGGGGCTCACACACATCTGGGAGGCAGCCAGGCTGCTATGCCCTGTTGGGAACTGTGTCCAATTCTGGGCCCCTCACTACAGACATTGAAGTGTTGGAGTGCGTCCAGAGAAGGGCGTTGGAGTGTGTCCAGAAAAGGGCATTGGAGCTGGTGAAGGGTCTGGAGCACAAGTCTGATGAGGAGCAGCTGAGGGAACTGGGTGGGGGTCAGCCTGGAGAAAAAGGGGGGGACCTTATCACTCTCTACAACTACTGAAAGGAGGTTGTAGGTGGGGGTCGGTTTCTTCTGCCAGGCAACTGGTGACAGGATGAGAAGACATAGTTCAAAGTTGTCCAAGGGAGGTTTAGGTTGGACATCAGGAAGAATTTCTTCACAAAATGGGTGATCAGACACTGGAATGGGCTGCCCAGGGAGGTGGTAGTGTCACGGTCCCGGAGGTGTTTCAGGAAAGACTGGGCAGGGCCCTCAGTGCTATGGTCTAGTTGACATGGTGGTGTTGGGTCACAGGTTGGGCTCGACGATCCCAAACGTCTTTCCCAAACCATCCGACGCCAGCACAGCTGCCACACACCCGCAGCCTCACGGGCACGCGCGAAACAGGTCCCGCCTCCTTCCGGGCCCCGCCCCCAGCAGGCACGTGACCCCCGCCCTCAGTGCCGCCCCTGGCCCCGCCCCTGCGCTCCCGCCAAACGCTTCCGGCCGGGGCCGGCGGCGCAGAGCGCACGCGCCGGGGAACCCGGAAGCGGCGGCGCGGCGGGTCCGGGGCGGTAGCGCGGTGGGGGCGCTGCCAGCGCGGGGCTCCCGGCACGGGGTCCCGCGGCCCGGCCCGCTCGGGGGGCGCGGAGCGTCGGGGCTGCTGCTGGGGCAGGTAAAGGGGTCCTGCGGTGCAGGGGCCCGGGGAGGGACATGTGAAGATGTGTCCCGGAGGTATGGGCGGGGGCTACCCGGCGCCGTGAGAGTGTCTGGGTGAGGCTGCGGCGGTGACGGAGCGGGGAAGGGTCTCCTCGGGACGGCGGGGGTGTGGGAAAGGGTGTGGGGAGGTAGGAGAGTGACCTCGGCTCGGGTCATGGACGATGTTGGTTTCTTGGAGTTCAGGGTGGCAGGAAACTGGCGGGTTTGCCTTGGACATCGTGCTCGGAGACTGACACTGGTGTCAGAGCGGAGAGGGCATCTAAGGGCATGTTTTAGTGTGCACTTTTGTCTGTTAAAAGTTATCCTTTTTTGATGTTATCAAAAGTTATCCTTTTGATGACTCCGAAAAGCAGTTTTCCTGTCATTTAAATGCTGTGTGATCATCTTTTCTGTTTTTTGGTTTGGTTGGTTGACTTTTCTTTTGAGCAAGACAGTTACTAGTTCATCTATACTAGTTCATATATACACACACACACATGTATATGTATATGTGTGTGTGTATATATATATATATGTAAACTGAAAATTTGTAGGTCAAATAGATGTGCTTTCATCTTGCTATATGCTTTATCTTTATATGTAACTATGTGTATCTTTACCTATAAACACATATTTAGAATTATTTTCATACTTTCAAACAGTGGGACTGGTGCATTATTGAAAATTAGGCCATCAGATTTGTAACTAATAACTCAATCTCTTGTCCTTTTTTCTTAGTTCTTGACCTGTAATATAGATATCTTCCAGGATGCTGGAGTCCTATGTAACTCCTATTTTGATGAGTTATGTGAATCGCTACATAAAGAATTTGAAGCCTTCGGATCTGCAGTTGTCACTCTGGGGAGGAGATGTTGTACTTAGTAAACTTGAATTAAAGTTGGATGTACTTGAACAGGTATGTTATGTTTATAGTTGTTACAGTCTGTGCTTTTGATTTAAAAGAAGTTGACTAAATTATTTAGATTGATCTGCACAGTTAAATAATCATTTAGTGCTTGCTGGTTTTCTTCTTATGCAAGTCCTTTTTTTTCCCCCCTGCATTTAGTTATTCTTGCTTTAATTTCATGCCATTTGTTTAGCAATGAATGGTAGTCCTTTACACATTCTGTAACTTATGGGGTGTGAAGAGAAGGGCCTTTTTTCAGACATGTTTTTTTTTTTCAGTAACCATTGTTTTACAGTATGAACGTTAATTAAATTTCTTTTCCAGTCATACTTACTAATTGCATATAGTAACTAATCCAAAATGTCACAAAGTAAAGTAGGATCTCTATAATTATGCAAGCTAAACACAGATTTGTGTTCTCTGTTTGGTTTTCTCATTTAAGATTTCATCGTTCCACTTGTATCTAAACTTAAGAGTAGTTGAGGGACAGATTTGATCAGCTGGTTTATGTAGATTAGATCAGAGACTAAAGACAAGCTTGACCAACTAATATGCTAGATACATAATTTGGAGTCTCCTATCAATATAAATTAATTAAGTTTTAGCAGAGAGATGGTTTCCTTTTATACTTATCTGAGTTGACAGCTTGAGTGTGTGAGACAAGTAAAGCTGGCTTTTGTTGTGCATGGTGTAGCAAGTCTTAGCTAGAGTCCTGTGTCCAGATATAGTCCAACCAGGTGAAGGAACTGAGATAAATGCAGCAAAGAAGAATGGGAAATTTAGACAATACATCCATTGAAAGAAGAATGAAATAGAGAGGAAATGCATTTTTAATTTTGAATAAAATAAGGTGAGACAAGATAGGGTAAGAATTTTTTGGATGTGACAAGAAACGATAGAATAAATTGCACACAGGGAGCCTTAGGTTGGACATAAATGAAAATCTTTTTTTAGTTTGATTATGAGGCATTGGAGTAGACTGAGGAGGCTGCGTAGTCTCTGTCGGGGACACCTTTTAAAATGTGGAAGAAGTACTTATGGTTAATTAAGAATCTCTGATCCTGTTCTGGAAGAGGAGACAATCTTTCTTTCAAGAGATCCTGTCCTATTTTCTGTGCCTTTTGAAGAGCCTGACTTGTCTGCCTTCAAGTGTTTGGTGGCCTCTCTATTTTCTCTCAAGTCTATTAGTTCCTCATTTTCTTGACACAGCTTGTCCATACAGCTGATGTGGATACTAGACTTCAGTTGTGTAGGATGTATTCCCCCGTGAGCCTTTTTAAATGTATGTATTGTAGAACCAAAGAAGGACTGGTCAGAAAGGAATTCTGGAGGTCATGTAGTCCAGCCTCCTCTTCTGAACAGGGCTGTTGCCAGCATTGTCAGACCAACTTATGTTTTTCTCCAGTTGAGTCTTGAAATCTCCTGTCTTGTGAAAACCTTCTCTCTGGGTAAGCTGTTTCAGTGCTCTACTGTATATAGAGAAAGCTTGTCCTAATAACAAATTGTGATGGATATTAAACTTGCTGTATTACCTGACACTATTAGAATTTTGCTGCTGTCATTGGTGCTATTCCCTTTCCAGTAGTTGCAGTTTGCTGGTGGGTGATCCCTGGCTTCGTCTTTGTCTACCTATGAGTCAGCTGGGTTCCTAAATATCCAGCTCAATCCAATAATGTCATGGCTCTTGTAGTGGTGCCATATGTACCCGTGCTCATGACTTATCAGCTTGAATGGGGATGTGAATATGTGATAAATTCAAAATTTAGCTCGGATTCATTGTTTTTACATTATTTGGCTGTGTCTTTGTGAAATGTAGCGATCGTAATTTGACTCTTATTATTCTTTGGAACTTGTCTGGACCCATGGACTGTATTTAGGGTGTCTGTCTCTTTTTTGTGGAAGGGATGCTGCTTTACACCTGCTCAGCAGAAGTCTTTGAGTATACAGTGTGTGATAATACAATGACCCAAGCCTTTGCAGCTGGCAGGGAGCTCCCTTGAGAAGCTGGTTTCTAAAAATTACCAGCTATATTGTTTTATTTGGGTTCTCTGCCATGATGGGTTCATGGTATCTGAAGTTAGTCACCCTAACTGCTCTGCTCTTTTAACATCCTTTCTGTCCCAGGCTATCCCCAGCCTGGTTCCCTACTCCTTATTTGAGATGAACACAGCTTTTAATTTCATGCTTTAGGTTTTTAGATAGAAATGCACATATCCTGGATGTCTTTGTCTATAGCCTTGAACATTTTTCAGAGAATTCCATCTTTTGTGGAGTTATACGTGACTTTTTGGGAATGTTAGCATAGGTGCCAAACTACTGGACAAAGCACCGTATAACAGATTTAGGACAAGTCTGTGCTTTGTCCCCTCACTCTCCTCGCTTCAGCTGATATTAGTGTTCCCATGTTGTGCTCTTACAGGCGACCGAACAGAATCCCAAAGGACAGGTGACAACAGAACATAAACTGCTGTCTGTCTTCTAAAAGCTTTTTGTGACCAACTTGGAACCAGTACCTTTTGAAATCAGATGTAATACAGTTGTAATATAAGATAATGTAATAAATTTTCTATGTATCAACCCCAAATAGAATGTTTCAGTACTTGAAAATACTTTGCATGTTTTTTACATATATTTATGTATGTTTTATGCTCTCATTAAACTGAGCTGATTGTCATTGCAATAACTTTTAGGGTCTGTCCTTCTCTCTGCCCCCTTTTTCTTTGTACAATATCACTTCTGTAGTGGAAGTCAAGTACTAGTTTGTACTCAGGTTCAACCTTCTAGGTACAGTGTAGCTTTTGTATGTAATTGTGTCCCTCTTTGAGTAGCCAGTTAATTATAATTAAAATTATATGTATATAATATATAATATTATAATAATTATCTTTAGTTGAAGAATAAATCTGATAAAATTTTGGTATCTTTTTTCCCTATCTTGGATGATTCAATTACTGCAAGATGAAGCATACCAAGAAATTTTCCATCTATGCATAATACACCCATTGTACAAAGATTACTTCAAGAAAGTAATATGCAATAAACAATTAAATACTGCTTTTTGGAAAAGCCTTTTAAGCACTTGTCAACTTTTATGTGAGGTTCCCGTAGTACCAGAGGTAACAGAACTACCATGAACTTGGTGACCAACTTGTGTGTAATGTTTCTGTTGACACAGTGGTACCAAAGAGATAAGATACATGGAGAGCTCTTTTTGCAGCTTTTGTATATTCCCTTAACAATGTAGTTTTTTATGTTAGCTGTTTTACAAACTCAGAAGAGAAAGATGAAGCAGTCTTTGGAAGACAAAGGATAGCTTGATCTAAAGATTGAGTTGTATTATAAGTGTGAGTTTTTCATATCCAAAAGAATTAAAAAAGACATATGAAAAATTCTAATGTACTTAAATGATTTTAAGGAAACTAGAGCATTGAAATATCTTTATTTTAGGTGTCTGTGTTATGTGCCACTGGCTTACTTATGAAATACAGCCTTGACTGTGAAGAAAAGGTATTTGAGTTAATGCTGATGTGGAGAAAAATACTTGCCAAACACTCCAAAGTTTGGGATAGTCTTGTGTTTTAGAGCAAGGGGAGATTTTAGGTAAAGGGGCATTATGGTCATCTAGTCTGCAGTCTCGCATGATATCAATCCGCTATTTATGGGACAAGCCCAGAAGTTTCCTTTTAGTCATATAATATTTTTGTGAAGGATCTGTGTGATGTAAATGTAAAATCTAAAATGTAATGTCTAATCAGTCATGAGTACAGAAGAAATATTAAGAATTTCAAGCGGTACTTAATGAAAGGGAAAAGATTTCATAGGAAGTGAGGAGGAATAAAAATGGTCTTTGTTATGTTATATTATGAACAGGTTTATAAATTTGGCACACACATGTATTGTCTATTGAAATAGTACAACAGATCTCTCTGCATTGCTTTAAGGAAATTAGAATAATGCCAGACAACATTTGTATCTGAATTTCTTTGAAAAAGAACTATCTTTTAAATATGTAGTGCATTTGCTTGTATCACCTCATTTTGAAATAATTCCTACTTCTGTGTCTTTCAATATCTAGCAGTTAACTAGACAAAAAGGAGAATGTGTTAAATCTATCCAGAAAATAGTGGAAAAAGAGCTATTCTAGAATGCCTTTTGAAGTAAACACAGGTCAGGATCTAAATAGACATTGTGGTATTGATGAGTAACATAAAATTCAGATAACTGTGTATCTGGAATGGGAATTTATTTTTTACTACTGTAACAGTGTTAATTTGCTGTCTTGATCCCTGAAAGCATTATCTCTTAAGTTGTAATGTATTTTTATAGATTGTATGTTTTTTTATAATTTGTTTCAGTGCCACTCCCCCTCCCCCCTAAAAAAAGAAAAAAACCAACAGAAAACCACAACAAAACTCCAGGACAAAAGGCTATATTTAATTTATTGTATGACTGCTGTAGCAACATGTGTAGCTAAACTGCCCAGTACTTGCTTTTCAGTGTCTTAACTGAAACTGTTTGGATTAAAATTTTATTTGTGTTGCTTGTGAGCATACAGCTGAATTTTTAGGAGAGAGACTTTTGGCTAAAATCCTTAAGTATTTTAGTGAATGAGACGAAGAAGAAACACTTTGTAAAAACAAATTAGCAATTTCCTTCAAACCTTTTATGAGAGACTCTGTAACTGTCATCTTTTAGAATAGGGACTTGGAATTAGATGTGACTTTGTGTAAGCATGGCTGAGGAAGGAGTCAGGAGTTTCCCTAACATGAGATGACTGTGTTTTTTTTGAACTTCATTAACGAAAGCTCATTAAACTCCCAAAATTAATTTATAAACTGAAAGCTGTACTTGGCAACCCCCCCCCGAGCTATAATTTTATCTAGTTTTCTTCTCTGAAGATTTTGTCAGCAGTTAATGTACTTTCATCTGCTCTTAGATGCAAGATGAACTTTTTCATAGTACCAGTAGAAAGGCTGAAGAGGTATCAGCTGCAGAGTGGAAAGCGTTGCTTAAAACAGCTCGTATTAGCAGCTTTGTTGCTGTCGTGGTGATAGGTATTGCTGAGTAAAAACTGTTAACTTGTCTTTTGGGTGACTAATTAGAGGCTATCTCAGAATGCTAACCTGTCACAAATGTAATTATGGTTGTTTCAACTCTCAGCTTAGGACATGGTAACTACTTAGGAAAATCAAAAATTTTGGTGGGCTTTCAAAACATGTCACCAAGGTTTAATTATGTATTCATAATTTGTAAATTTATCCTTGATTTTATTTCAAGATATTAGGAAAATAATGACATAAACTAGCTTCACAGAAATATTCTATAGGCAGATTTTTAAGACTTTATAATATATGTCACCTACCAAAGGCAAAATAACTTTGTCCCCAAATTTTATTCAGATAGAAGCTCTATACGGCATGGATACGTCTAGGGTCAAGCAGTGCAGGAAAAGAGGCTTTCTGCATCTACTTCTAGATGTTTGTCTAAAATTGCCTAGCAACTTGCCTGTTTGACCTCTGAGTTTCTTGGACCTTTTCTATTTAACATCTGTTCATTCAGAGGAATTCTGAGTTGAATGCTGTATGTACCCAAACTGAGCCAAGGTGCAAAGGTGCTTAAGCCCTGCCTTGCCAGGATGATTCTGGAGTTCTGAACAAAGTTTTATGTCCCTGAGTTTACTAAGAAACACAACAATTAAGAGCCTGAGAGTGCTGGTCAGCAGCAGACTCAGTAGGAGTCAGCAGTGTGCCCAGGCAGCCCAGAGGGCAAACCCCCTCCTGGGGTGCATCAAACTCGGCATCACCAGCCAACCATCACCAACAGTGTTGGTGTGGCCTCACCTTGAGCACTGTGTGTTGTTCTGGGCCCCACAAGGATGTGTCCAGAGGAGGGTAACAAAGCTGGTGAAAGAGCTGGAGGCAATGTCCTGTGAGAAGGGACCGAGGACTTTGGGCTTGTCTGTTTTGGAGGAAAGGAGGTTGAGGGGTGACCTCACTGCTCTCTAGAGCTTCCTGAGGAGGGGATGTGAGAGGGAGGTGCTGAGTTCTTCTCCCTGGTATGCAGGGATAGGACATGTAGGAATGGTTCAAAGCTCTGCCAGAGGAGGCTTAGACTGGACGTTAAGAAGCATTGACCAGGGTGTGGTCAAACACTGGAACAGGCTTCCTAGAGGAGGTGGATGCCCCATGCCAGTGAGTGTGTAATTGCATAATGCCCTTAACAACTTCTGGTCAGCCCTGAATTGGTGGGGCAGTTGGACTGGAGGGTGGTTGTAGGTTGGCCAAAGCTATCACCTAGCATCTAGGAGACTTAGATTCACTTATTTCTCCATTGAGAAGATTTACACCTGTAGTTCCCAGTATCTAAGACGAAGATGAAAACACCAGGCTTTTAAGCAACTTGAAGACATCTGTTGTTTTTTCTGCATTAAAATTTTATAGTAAAAAATGTTAGAATAGGACATCAGAAGGGTAAGAAGATGAATCATCACTGGAACCTCATCATTAGAATACTTAGTATTGAGAATGCTGACTTAAAATTCTGACATAGTATCAAAAATTGTTTCTTTGTTTTGCAGTAAACACTTGCCTTCATTATTCCAAATCTTGGTTGCTCGTCCTGGGACCAGGTCTCTAGCCTGACCACTGTGTCTGTTAAGTGCTCTGAAGCTACTGGAGAACTTAAAACACTTTGGCACCTTATTTCCTGCTGAATTGCTGCATGCTGCAGCTGGCTCAGTGGGGCTGTGCTGTAGAGTTGTGATCTCTGCATTGGCTGGATGGAGTGTCAGGCATTAGTTAGGAGTTCTGGACTGATTTGCACCAGTTTTTAAAGCAGTGTTATATCCACATTAGGCCTTGATGAGGAGGAGTCCAGTTTTGTCCATAAAAAATTTAATAACTTTGTGTTCACTAGCAATTTGATGTGAATGGGGCAACAGTGAGCCAGTGTTAAGAGCACTGAGCTCTTACAACTCTGAGTATTAAAATATTTTCAAAGAAATTGCCTTGCTGTTGCATTGTCAATGTTTAATTCTAAATTTGCTCTCTTCACAATAACACAGGTTGCATATTAATTTGAGCATTTACTTTCACCTTGATCATTTCTACTTGTCCCTTGAATAGTGACGCATGTTGCAGTAGCTTCATGTGAGAGAGGTGGTTTTAAACCATTTTATTATTAAGGACATGGTAATCCAAACGTCTCCTTTGAACAGACTAATTGTAATGTAAGCATGCAAGTGATTATAAGGGCAAATCCCATGCCTTGTGACACACTACTGATTAGGGGAGAATAAATTTTGACTTGTTTTGTGATAGAACCATACTATTTTGAGTTAAAAATGTGTCTTGAATTTTGATATGTTTCAGTAGTTAATTCTGCATTCTTTGGTGTTGTTAGGAGCTGAAACTGCCATTTACATTTTTAAGTGGACATATTCATGAACTTCGGATTCACGTGCCATGGACAAAATTGGGATCAGAACCAGTTGTCATCACTATCAATACAATGGAATGCATTTTGAAGTTAAAGGATGGTGCTCAGGTAAGAAATGTGATGAATGCTTTTCTAACGTTGAGAGGTTGATGACAATAATAACTTCTACAGGTCACTTTCTTCAAAGCCTTCTGAAGAATCTGACACGTAAAGTTGGGATTCCTTTTATTTTCTGAGAGGCTAATGATGTTCTTGTCATGGCTAGTCTCTTCCTTTATGCTTATTTTTAAACTCTGTCTTAGCTGCAGCTAATAAAGAGTTCTTGCAGATGTGGAAGCATGTTAATAGTGCTTTGTCAGAATTTTCCTATGACTAGAGTAGAAGTGGATTTCAAGAGCAATATAGCATCCTGTGGGCTTGCTGCCTCTCAAGAAACAGTGCTGGTTGCATGAGTCAGCTGAATGTGGCACAACTCAGCACTGGGCGTTTTTCAGAAGTGGAGTTGCTGAAGGAATGCTTTAAAGATCCTGGACTGTAATTAATGTTTACTTTTAGGAGTTACAGTGCTTGCTTGTGTATAGTACTTGGAAGACTTCCTTTATGTAAAGGTCACAATTTGTACACTATGCTGTTTCACAGGCTTAGGAAAGGTTTTGTTCTGACACAATAAAGCTGAAATATGGTGTCTCGGTTTTTGTCATATATCTAACTTAGTTAACCAAAAGTACCTGGATATATTAATGTTAAACTTGCTTTTTTTTATTCACTATAGTGCTTTGATTCTAGAGAGGTTTTCTGGTTTGTTTTTGTTGGTTTTTTTAAAGCCTTGTTTACATTTCAATTTCAACGTGGTCTTTCAGTTATATTGAGGATCATGCAAAAGAAAATTCCAATTTATGCAAAATTCAAGTGTTTTGTAGGGTGCTTGATGAGCTGTTAACTTTTAACAGCAATAAATAGATGCAAGCCAGCAAGAACATTGCCAAACACTTTTCTGTGATGGTTGATATTTCTTGTAATATTCTTTTACAGTTCCAGATCTAAGAGGCTTTTTTGCTGGAGTAGAAACCTCTAGTTCTAGCTGTGCCACCCACAAAGCACACGCTTGCATTCTGTAGTTACACTTAATCTGTGTGCAGACGTGCATGTGCACATACACACAGGTACATGCACCAGCAGCCAAATGCTAAGTACTGTTCCAATATTAAGGTAAGCTTTTTGAGACCAGATGTTCCATGAGAAATGGGTTTTAGAAGCAGCAAATTGCAACTGATTATAAGAGTTGCAGAAAAAGATTTGTAGCCCACGACTTTGTGCAACCCAGAACTAATATTTGATATTGGACCTTGCAGATGGCTACTGCTGGAATGATCAGATTTCCTGCTTGCCTGGTATTCGAAACTTAAATTTTGTGGTGCATACAGCAAGAGGTCAAGTGTCACAAATGTAAAGCACTCTCAAAACAAGTATTTATTACAGATGTTTAAGATTCAGAGGCAAGAAAGGAATTTTGAAAATTGCAACTGACATTTGAACAAATTATTCAGTGGTATGTACACCCAGGAGGATAAAATTTGGGTCTGTGCCATAGAAGGATTATCTTTGACTAACAAGAATGTAAATGAAAACACTTTTATGCTGTTTTCTGAGGATATGGTTTAAAAAGTTGACAGCTTGAATTTTATTTTTTTAAATTACTATTTGAAAGTGTTTTATAAAAAGAAAGTGTTCGAGAAATTCTTGTGTTCGTACCTTGTATGGCAGAGTACTTGGCTAAAACCAATTGTCATAAAAATCTTTGTAATCAGTGAATAAAAACTATGACTGAAATAAAATATTTCTGTGGAAAATATTAGTAAAATGGACTTCCAGTGAATTTAGCTCCAACTTGGAACTGTTTTGCCAAGAACTTCATATCTGTGAAGAACATAATTACCAAGAAAGTTTAGTTTAGGTCTCAAATTGATTGTCTTGATCCTGCATTTCCTTCCTCAGGTGAAACCTCTAATGAGCACATGCATAATTTCACCTGCGCAAAAAATAAAGTTCTGACCTCAACTTAATGAGAGATGTATTCTTTGGAAAGGGGCTATTTCAAACAATGTTTCTATTGAAGATATATGAAGATTAAAATACATGGCATTGTTTGAAGCTATTGTCCAGTGGACCCTGCAGATTTTTGTGAGCAAAAACCTCTCTTCTTTTTTGCGTTTTTGAAGTGTATCAGTTCCCTGGGAGTGCTTTTGTACATATGCCCTTTACTTTGATGCTTTGTCATTGTTAGTTCAGCTTCGGTGTTTAGTTGTTTTTTTTTGTTCATGCTATTGTAGCATCTCCTCAGCTAAGTCTGGAGTAGATAGTAATGGCTCAACTTCTAGTTTTATGCAAATACTCTCCTTTTCTAAGCAGAAGTGTTGTAAAACTGGTAAGTTCACTCAATGATATACAAAATCTATGTTGTAGAATTAGTGGTATTTATTGTGGGTTTTGAAGTTTGGACATTTTGAAGGTCATTGCTTTTCCCCTTTTGTCTGTGCTTTGCTTCCTTTTCTTACTTTTTTACATCTGATACTACTACTTCTAAAAACCAAATGTTAAATATGGCTACTTTACAAGAAAATTAAACTGAAGTGAATCAGGAACAGAACTTTACAGTGATTAAAGTGGTGCTCTATTGAACATTCTCTGTATGTGCACTTTTGGTTATGACTTTGTTTAATGGCAGTACTTGAAATAGAATTTTGGTGCGAGGCATTTTGGATTGCTTTTTGATGTCTGTCAGCCTAATGCAACTGTGCCTGTTTTTTTTGGTTTTTTGGTCTTTAATGTAATCTTCTGCAGCACTGAGTTTTAAGTATGAGCATTTATAATGTTCTCAAATTCATGAAACATGTTGGTAAGGATGATTGTGAAATCTGTTATTACATACTTAAATGTAACTGAAATTTGTTTGACTTGTTATAGAAGATAGTTAAAGTTCTGGTATTATATTCTTCTCATTACCTATCTCTATATATTAAATCTCATGACTTTATATAGAATTGAAAACACCTTGCTAAATCTGTGTTGACTGCTGTTTTTCCTCCTAGAGTTTTTTTTCTCCTTTTGTCCTGTTTGAAATTCTTTGCTCTTTTCTCTTTGCCTCTCCGTGCCACAATACCTCTGTGCCCAAACCACAGGCTTTAAATTCAGGTAGTACAAATTGGGAAGGACAAGCCTGTAAGCCCGTGTCTGTTTTCTTCACCTTCCTGCAATTATAACTAACCACAAGACTAATATTCTTCGTGTTCAGCCTTGATTTCTGTGGTTTTTAGTGTTGGAACTGACGCAATGAGGAGATCAAGGAGAAATGTGTTATCTGTATTATTGCTTCACTTCTGAGTCCTTGCCTTTAATCAGGACACAGTGCACCAGGAATATGCTGATGTATATGAAAATGAAGATTCTCTGTACACCAAGGATAACTAATTATGGAATTGAGAAAGGCTGTCAGGTAGAAGCACTTACAGGGGCACAGGGAAACCAAGTAGTTTGGATCAGCATACAGACAATTGAGCACTTCTCCTTTCAGGAGGCATGACAAAGGAAGTTGTGGAGGAATATAATAACTCTGTGGAAACAGTGGAGAACAGGCCACAAGCGTGACTGTCAGAATTGCAGACACATTCTTATTTGACAGTTGGTAGGGACTGCCATCAAAGAATGCTGAAAGCAGGAATTAGTCTTGACCGGAAAATGATCGAGATGGGAGATAAGGTGTGTAGACAGGTTATGAAGAACTTTGACAGTGAAGACACAAGGCTTTTGTTTAATGAGTGTGTACTTATATAAAGTTTTTGCTTAGATGGTAAAGCTCTCTCAGGTCTGAAGCTGTGCTTTGCTGTTTTTGTCCTCACCTGGGTTGTAGTAGTTTCAATGGAAAGTGGTTGTATGGACAAGCAGTGCTGTTTTCTTTCCATTTGAGTCTTTCTGCTGTTCCATGACAGCAAAATTATGATAAGACTTGAAATCAGAAACTTAAAGTCTTTAGTGACCCACCTTTGTGCTTTTTGTTTCCTCATGTAGAAGCTCAAGGTCTTTATTTTTAAAATATTTTTTATTTGATACCTGCTCACTTTCATAGTGGTCTCTTTAGTTCAGTAAATCTGATACTTAGTTTTAACATTTGTATGCAAAGTTTAAAGTGAAGATTATATTGAGAACTGCCCTGCCGGAAGTAAAATATGTCATCAGCTAGTGTTGAATCATCATCTCAGGTGGGCAAGCAAGAGGAGACCATGTAATTTACCTACATTTTTTCCTATTAACCACTTTATCGATTTTAAAAGCAAAGTATCTGATGCTTTAGATTGCAGTTATTCTGAAAGAATATTATGAGAGAAGAAATTGCGTTTGGGAATTTGTTCAAAGACTCCCGCAGGCACATTTCTTAATTTTCTTAGTGCCATTGTGTTGCCTCAACCTGAGTAGCTGCCTTGGTTACCTGAATGCCTCTTAATGTGTTCCTAATTTTGGACAGTTTTCATGTGAATTTGTCAATATGTGGGTCCCCCAAGCAGTCACAAGTCCTGCCAACAAACCGTCTCCAGCTTGGGCTCTTCTCCCCACAGGTCCTGTCAGGGGCCTGCTCTAGTGTGGGCTTCCCACGGGCTCACAGCCTCCTTCAGATGTCCACCTGCTCCAGTGTGTGTCCTCCACAGGCTGCAGGTGGATATCTGCTCTACCATGGGCTGCAGGGGGACAGCTGCCTCACCATGGTCTTCACTGTGGCCTGCAGGGGAATCTCTGCTCCAGTGTCTGGAGCACCTCCCCCCCTCCTGCACTGACCTGGGTGTCTGCAGGATTCTTTAGCTCGCATGTTCTCATTCCTCTCTACTCTGGCCATAAATGCTTCTGTATCTTCTTTCTTCATCTTAAATCTGTTATCTGATAATTGTCATTGATGGCCTTTTGGCCAGTGTTGGGTTCCCTCTTGGAGCCAGCTGGCGTTGCCTCCCTCAGACATAAGGGAAACTTCTAGTAGCTTCTCACAAAGCCACTCCTGTAGACCCCTGCTACCAAAACCTTGCCCTTAAAACCCAATCCAGGCGTGAAGAAGTCCTTGTGTCCTTCATACTGACAAACCTCAAGATTATAGTGTTATTATCGTGCATAGATATGCCATAGTTTTGCTGATACTTATTTGTGCTCCTGTGTACTGTGGAATTTATTTCAGTACTGGTGAAGGGCAAGAAGTTTCTGCTTTTCACATTTTTGAAGTAAAGCTCAAAAATTCCTGTTGTTTTGTTCCTTCTGTTGCCTGAACTACCTCTAAATGGATGATTTACTTTGGCTTGCAACAAATGATTAAAAAACAGTCCTCATAATGCAGAGCTGGTAGCTGAAAAGCTACTTGACATGGATGTATTGTCTTATGGTTGCTATCCGGGTGGAGGACTGCTGTTTAAAACCAGCTTTCTTCCAGAAGTAGTAATGCCTTCCAACTGCTGGGGTCTTGTTGAGGTTTAAGGCCTCAGGTTCTCTAGTTGCCTTGGCATAATTTGTGGTACTTTCTATCTTTTAGTATACTTGGACAGTTGGTCTTAGGCATATGGACTGGACTTCTTGTCATCTATCCTAAATTGCCATTTTGCTTTTTTAAAATTTAAATATTTAGAATTAAACATTGTTTGGGTTTTTTAATTACTATTTGACTATACTGGCTTAGACTGGCTCTTTGCCTTTTTAAAATGTCTGTTGTGTATGGTGAAACATGGCCTTGCCAAAAAGGAAATAACACTTTTCGTGTTTTAAACAACTCATTACCCTCCAAAAAAACCAGTGTAATTGTCCTTTAAATTCAAGAAAGAGAAATATGTTTACTTATGTATAAACATGGGTTATATACATTAATGTTTTAATTCTTTATACATAAAGTGTACATGAGCTTTCTTTTAAGTGCCAAATCAATGTCCCTAATTTGGAGATTGAGGTCTTTGGAGGGTGAGATCTTTTTTAAATGCTTATGTGATGATAGTACTGTACCTCATTTAATTTATGAATTTTCTATAGACTGTTAAACAGCCAATTTTCAATCTTCCTTTAGCAGGTAAAGTTTGAGGCAACCAGGTGGAAACATATGTATTCTGCAACCAAGAGAGCTCTTCTGCAGTCCATTCTGACTTTCTGTAGTGTCCCAAACATATTTACAAAATTAGGCACTAAGTAATTTATATCAGATTTATGGCTTTGTTATCTTAGGGAAAGGCACTTCTTTGGAGCGTGACTTTGAAGTTAGTTGGTCTTATGTAGAACATCAGCTGGAGTTCTGTCTTTCTCAAGTAGCAAGAGGAAAGGATAATGCAGATAGGAGTAGCACATGGAGGAAGGCGGAGGCAGCTAAATGGACAAATAGGTTAGGTGAGAAGAGATTAAAGCCACCTGATGGATACGAAGGGGAGGGGTGTTTTTTGGATGTGGTGCCTAGTGGTCCTTTTAAGCTTCCCTAGCTTTACAGGTAATTCTAAGTAGATTGTTTAATCAGGTGAGGGTAGCATGCTTATGTAAAAAATTCCACTTGTTTACCTTGGAACACCTGACTAGCCGAGAAATATCTCACTTATTTTGGTGGAACCTTGTCGGGATGCCATATTTTGGAAAGATGTAATCCTAATTTTAGACATGTCAGAGTAGTTTTCCACATGTATGTATCTTTTGGGGAATCTTGCATAGTACTGAATATATTGAATCTGTCAAAACATTTCAGGCTTAGTAGTTTAATATATTATTATTATTTTCTCCTATGTTTTGAAGAAAATATTTTCAGAGCAGATTACTACAATGCAGTTATTTCATGGGTTCTAAAATAGATGTAGATATGGGGCTTGCTTTTTTCTGAATCAGTTTGTATTTCAGCAGAAATCGGTGCTTTATTTGACATGTGTTTTGGATTTGTACTTTTTTAAAGCTTTTGGCTTTTGGGCAGATGCTCTTAAATTAATCTCTGACTATACCCACTTTATTTTTTTTTTAATTCCCTTACTTTTTTCTTATACTGTTCTTTTATATATGCTGGGGTTTCATTATACACTTAAATTGTGGGCACTGACTTCCTGGTTAGATTCCTCCTTTCTACTTAGACCTTCACTTTAGCTATAATTGTGCTTTGACAGTTGGATGTGAAAGTTGGTTCTGCTTCTTTTTGTAACTTCACTTATCCATTTGTTGTATAAGCTTATCCTTGTCTGATCAGTCTCATGCCACTAAATTATATATTGAGTAGTTATCAGCTGCCCTACTAAACTGATGTTTCTGAATTAAGGCCAATGTGTTTTGGTTTTTTTTCTCCAAGAGCTGTGTTTTGAGACTAAAGAGTGTCCGAGACCTGGTGTCTGTCTTATCGCAACTCCATGTTAATGCCCTTGGCAATGTCAGTTCAGTGTAGAGTGTGAAGAAACAGAATAGGTCCATTTTCAAAATTGGGTTGAGAAATAATATGGTGAGAATTCAGAATCTCAAAACTTAGTATTAAATCAACAAATGTTTATAAACATGTTCATATAAGTTTTTTCAATACTATCTTTGTTGATGGAAAATACTAATTTTCATTTGCTGAAAATTGAAGTGTTATGAGCTTGTTGCACATGGGCTGATGTTTCTGAAAACAAGAGAAGGATATCCATCTCTGTGATTTTTCTGGAACTGGATTAGGATTAGAGATTTGTTGGTATGGAAGCTGCAGACTGTGTTGGGGGAGTGTGTTCTGACTGAAGCATTTCCCCATGTCTTAGTTGTGGAAACTTACATATTGTTGAGCATTTTTTTATTGTTCACAAACAGACCGCAAGTAACAGTCGTTTTAACCCATTTCTCTCTCTGTGTCTCTCCCCCTTCCTTTTTTATTTCTACTTCCATAGCATTCTCTAAAATTGATTCTAGAATTTGACTGTAACTTGCCACTGGCAAATCATGTTCTATTTGGAAAAAAAAAATTAGAAAACAAATTATGTAAGGAAACAGCCAGTAAAACTGTTTGACTTCCATATATGCACATTTCTCTTTATTCACGCATATGAAAACTTATAAACCTATGCCAAATGCTAGTGTTAACAAAATATGTATTATTTGTTTTAACCAAAAGCAGGTGCTTCTCTTCTCTACATGAGGAATCATGTTTCTGTGTTCTTCTCTGTACAGGTTCTGTTCTGCAGTACAATTCCAGTGAGCTCTTACACCTTTTGACACTTAACATCCGTACATATCCCACTTTGCCTGAGAAGTAGTTCAAATGTTGACAGTTCAGGAGTGTTGCCCATGTGGAGGGGAAGAATAATTGTCTCAGAGGAAGCTGATGTTGCTTCTTTTTCTCATTTAAAACTGTAGTTCCCCATTTTCTGCTTTGTTGCTTTAGATTCCCTTGCTCGGGGTATTGTGATGTTACTTAACAAGCAAGGGAACAGCAATCCCACTTACCTGTTATACTGCACTGGTGTAGAAGCTTGTTCTTTATACATACCTCTGTGTGCGTGTATATATGTGCATATGTATTTATGCATATTAAAGACACACCTGACCTTTTTATTTCATTATTGCTTGATGGTAAGGAGGAACAGTTGGGACAGGAAACATGAATAACACTCAGGACATGGGTAAACTGTTGTTTCACATTGGTTGTAATTTCGCTGTTAATCCACTTAGTAAGGCATCTAGAGCAGTGAAGAGCTGTTTTCTGACTGTTTTGTGAGCAGGCACTGCCACATGTGCCCAGCTGAACGGTAGTCAATGTATATTTAACTTCCTTCCCTCAAACAAACCCAGTTTTTTCCTCTGGAATTCTTTTGTGGTCCCATCTTCGTATGTTCTGTAACTACTAGAAAACTGCAGACCCCAGACTGAGTATTTACACTATGTAGTACAGCTATGTTCTGGAAAGTTTAAGATTGTGGATGTTATGGTTGTTTATAAATCAAATCAGCTGAATTTGCTGTGTGGAGAGAGGAGGAGATGATATGCAAGAGCTTTCTAGGCTGCCAAATGAACTTGGAAACTAAATGTCAGGTTAAACTCTTGGCAAAGCACCAATTAGAAAGTTCATTGTTGAAATGTGAATAATAGTTTTGTTCTGTACCAGCTAGGATAGTATCCAGTACTTTTTCTGTTGAAGTGGCTGTGCTGTTAGGAAATAGAAGGAATTACATGCAGCAAACCAACATCATGCAAGGAAACAAATGGCGTATTAGAGCTAATGCAGCATTGACTGTTGTAACTTGTGTTTTAGAACTTTGGAGTATGTTATGGGTCTCAAGGTTGTGAATTTGAATATGAATGCACTAGAATTGCTTTTAGAACAGCTTAATGTGCTGTATTCTGGGCAAAAAAACATCAATAAGTAAAAAAATGTATTAATGCCTCCTAACTAATGCTAGTGATTTGCATCTGCTTGTGTGTAAAATTATTTATTTTCTCTGGGATACATATGAGTGCAAAGGGGGTGTGGGTGTGTGTGTCTGTGAGTTCTCTAAAATAGACTTCGAGTGCTCATGTTCAAGAAAACTTTGTCAAACTCACTGGTAATTCCAAGAGGTGGCAGGGCTGATGGATGTTCAGGTCTTCTGGAAGTTCATGAAGTTCATTCCTGACATAGGCCTCCTTGAAGATAATTTTCTGTCTCTGTGCCTCATACTTTTAGCATAACATCAAAGTTAGCAGGGAAAATAGCACATCGTCTTGCCAGAAAGTTGTGTATTAGTACATAATGATTTTGGAAATGTGTAAGTAACCTAGAGTGCCAACACTTACAAAGAGAATTACAAGTGCTGTGTCTGTAACTTATGTATTGGGAGACTATCCAGGGAGACAGACAAGGGTGATACAGAGTTCATCTGTTTGAGGAACTGTGCTGCAGGATAGTCCTGGACAGGTAACTAACTGACTTGGTCTGTGCTAGCTAGCCAGCAGACCTGTTCTTCCCTGCCACAGTCCCTTTCCTTCCCTTTGGTGTATACTAAGCATTTGGAGAGCCGAAGCTGGCGTGTATGTCACCTATGTTGCTGATGAAACTGAATTTCAAATTGAAGGTTAAGTTGCATTTGCTGTGACACAGCTCAAGGTTCAAACCTATACCAGCAGCTTTCAGACTTTTTTTGCCACAGCATAAGTCTTCGCTGTTTGTTGTGGTACACTGCCTAAAAAAGGTTGTTTGGTTTCCTTTTTGCTGTGGTTAATTTGGTAAATTAATAATTGGGGGTGATATCATGGTATGTATTCTTGAATTTTGGAAGGGAACCCATTTGCACAGGAGCAGACTTTTTTTTTTTAGAGAAACCAGCAAAAGTGTTTATTTTAATTCTGCAAGTGGGCAAGTAGAAAGTAGATGTAAGAGTTGGACTCAGATACCACAACACTGCCGATTTATATTCCAGAAAATAGGTCTACTAAGACAAACAAAAATACTAATATGTAAATGGTGTATTTGTCTTTATAAAGTACAGTGAACCTGTTCTTATATATAGGTGTATAAAGTAGAAAGATGAAGAATAATCCTTGTACATTTACTGATTTTTTTATTCAGATTTTTTTTTCCTGACCTACTTACAGCAAGGAAATGTAGTGCCAATAGTCAGTGTCTTTGTTCCAAGGTATAGGGTAAAAGGGTTTATATATCATCTTTGGCATAATTCCTAGTAATAGAGGGTCAGATTCTGATTCAGCTTCCCTGGTGTAGGTCTGGACTACTTCAGTTGATTTACTTTGGAGTAATTCCAGACTTGTCCCAGTCCAGCTGACATCAAATCAGGACCCTACAATCCAGCTTTGTTTCATGTAGTTGGGTGAAGAGTTTGGATTGGTGTGGTTTAATGGGGAATGAGGTGAGGTAATGCATTTAAAAATATTTCCTTGGAGAGGAAGTAGTTTTTCCTCATTTGTTGATAGATTAAAGCATAGTTAAATTTGTTGGAATGTATTTTAGCTCCTCATTATAGCAGAACCTACTATTTGAGAATGGGCATGATTACAGATTTTGTAGTGGAAAAACCCTGTAATTTATCCACCTTGCGTAAAAGCATCTAAAAATCGAAAGACAGAATACTCTTAATTCTTTTGACTACAAAGTATACTCTGACATTATAGCTTGTTCCCTTTTAAGGGTATGGTTGAATTACAATTTATTAGATACAACTTAAGCAGAAAAATTCTCTTTATTCACCTGTTGCTTGGCACTTAGCTTGCAATATCTGCACTTGAAGAGTAGTTCCTGTTAAATAATTTTGATGCACAACTGATGTAGATTGTGTTTTATTTTGAACACTTATGGATAATAATAAATTCTATCCCATTAAGCTGCACTTCTTCCAAAAGAATAGATCAATGTTCAGGTTTAAATGTGTACATTCTTTTCTAAGGAAAAGTCATTGTCTTACCTCTTTACAGGCCATAAAACCCCAGGGAAACTGTACTGTGCTGCTGGCAATGCCCTGGACCATATAGTCGTACTCCAGCTGTTATAAAAGCATGAACTTTAACTGTAAATATTTATTTCTTTGCCTCTGGAAAATATGGAACAAAGTTGATCCCTCTATTGAGAAATACAATTTTTTCCCCCTCCATCTTCTCCAACGTGTTTGTTTAGTGATTCTGACACTGACTTGCTGAGAAACCATGTCCTGAGACCCTCACCTTGGCTTACTAAGTATCTTACTATTCTTGGCTTCCTTTACCCTTGCAAAGGTCTACGGAGCTCAGAATGCTGAGAAATATTGTCCTTAATTTTCAGTTGAAGTCCTTATGTATTGTATCTAATTGGAGGATGAGCAACACAAAGCTACTTTTCCTTTTTTATTTTATATGCATGAATCATTCTTCTGGAAGATTTTGTTATGTAAAGGGTTCTATTGATTTCAGTTATTTATTTTCAGCTAAAGCTGAAAACGTATTGTGGTTTCATTAGATAGCAAAACCTATTAGGCCTGTTAACCTGTCAGCATTATTCAATATTTCAGGTTACTTTAGGATTTCCCAAAATGAACTAACAGCTGCTGCTGCAGCAGTTATGTGTAATTACTTAGAATTAAACCCAAAGATGATTAGTCCTGATTTTTCAAAGTGTGTTGGTAATGCAGGATTACTTTTCTGTGCATTTCTGGTAGCTGAGGGGTCTCCTGATCACCGCAGTCAGTGTTGCTCTGCTGTGGGAGCATAGGAGACAGCAGTGTTCCAGTTCTTGGGTGGATGGGCTGATCTCAGGTTTGTTTTTTATTCCCAGTGGCATGAGTGTCATATTTCATGGCTTCTGGAACACTTTTTGTAGGTGAATATCATCTGGACTATGTTGTATATATGTATAGTTCTGCTGCCTTCTGGAAGTCTCTGCCTTCCTGTATCTCTACTGGATTCCAGGTGTTTAAGCTTTCTACCCTGCAGTTTTTCCCCAACGGGGCCCAATGAAGACCTGAGAAAAAGGGCAGACAAGGCTGTGCTGCTGACTCCATACAATTCAGTCAGCCTGTTCTTGATAGTCTCTTCCCATATGTTCCTCAGATGTGGACAGTGATGGCGTTGTGGGGTAAATGCGTCGTTCTGGCAGTGGGAAGTGGCCACCTTTTCTGGAAGCTCTTCAACCCTTTTCCCAGCATGCATTAAAGATGGGATTATTATATGATGGGGGGAGAGGCTACAACCCCTAGATAAAATGGTTGTGGGGAGCACGCTGCCTGCTCCACTGCAGTCATCTGGTGTGCAGCTGAGGTTCTTAGGAGAGGAGGCCAAAGGGAACAAGCTAAATGAATTGTCCTGCCATGCTGCTTATGGCCTGTGGGCTATAACTTGTTCATTGTAGATATTTGCTTATGATACGTAAGAAAATTAAGATTTTGCAGTAAAACATTAGAAAAATACTTAACAGCATGAGAAAAATCTGCTTAAGCCACAATGAACCTAATTCTTTTTACCAGCCTTCCACAAAAAGAGAGCATCTGGTAGACAGAATAGATCAGTCCCAAGTGCATATGCTAGTGGTTTCATTGTCATCAACAGACATTACATTTTTGTTGATTTATTTTGTGCAATGAATAAAACTTCATTTCCTGCTCTATTAAGGATGTTCTACTTTCCTTGACTTGTACAAAAATGAGGTATGGTTGTTGTATCCATATAAAAGTTGAAAGCAATTGTGTGGCATGGAGTTAATGGTGGACATATCTTTTATCTACTTATGCGTATGCAACAGTTGTTTTCATCTGAAATCCTCTATTTGTTGACGATGCTAAATCTTCTGCAGTTACCTTTCCATTCTCAGAACTGTAATCTGAAGGTCAAGATACTGCAATGTATTCTTCATTTATTATGTATCAAAGAGTATTCCCCTCATAACTGGGGCTTATAAAACTGTAGTTTATTACCCATATACTGATTGTTTAAGCACTTCTGTTCTCAGTCAAGTAAAACCAAGTGAACTGTGCATATAGTCATAGGAGAATCTGGGATTCACTTCTATTGGTGTCTGTACAACCCAAATTAATTTGAAAGAAAGAGTATGCTATAGCTGCTCAGTCATTTTGCTTCTGGCATTTTTTATGAAAACATAATTTCTTCAGAATGATGTTTTTAGTGTCTGTTTTGTCTTGGAGAAAGAAACTCGAACAAGATACTGAGTTTGGAAGAACACAGAACAGTATTTTTCTGCTTGTCAAAGCAGGTTCCTCACATTTTTGGTACTGTTCAGTATTGAGTTGTATCTAATTGAACTGCTGCTGTGTTGTGTGTGACTTGTAGCTTGGATGTCTGGTTCTCTGTTCTGGACTATGTTCCTGGCTGCATTTCTTCAGCAGCATTCTTTTTCACAGAAGTGCCTAATAAGGTACACGAGTGCTGTGGTTACAGGGCACCACCAGGGAGAGGTTCTTTTGGAGGAGAGAACTGGTTACACTCAAAGCTCTTGTGGGCACATTTCTTTTCAGGTGATTGCTTTTTTGTGTGTGAAAACAGCAGAATATTTTCATCAGACAAAAAAAAGTTGTGCTGCTTTCAGGAATGTTGGAAAACTATTTGAACCACATTTAGAAGAATACAATTTTTCAGAAATCTGAAAGTAAACTTTGGTGTTTCCAATTACATATTTCTTTTCCCACCAGCTTTTATCTTGACCTTGTACTTAAAGCAAGTATTGAGGTAGTAGGACCTCAGGAGCCTGACTCAGTGAATTGGCCCATGTGTTAGCATCTGGTGAGGAACAGACTTGTCTCAGAATTGCCAGCTCATGAGTGCTCATCTTCCCTCTGGCTGTGCTGGACCTGGATAGAGGTTGATGATTCTGGCCCACAGATTCTTATAATGCAATTATAAGATTCTAACTCTGTTTAAGGGTAAAGTGGAGCTACTTTGAAACTAACACTTCATGTCTTTACCCATTGTTAAACCAATCTGATGGTTATACTAATACCTAGATCTTATCCAGTCCTTGGCACCAGTGGGACTGGTACATGTCCCGTGAGTATTGCTTGTTAATCTTGAAGTATTTTTTTATGATCTGCTGACCTTGGTATTTTGTGATTTCTGATTTAATAGGCTTCTGATGTACTCTTTTCTCACTTGGAGGCAGTTTGCTGGTTCCAGAGCAAATGATGAGTAGTGCCACAAGCAGAGAGGAAGCTGAGGGAATTGCAGCTAGCTGTTAAGAAGAGATCCCCTGCTTGGGAGATTCGACTGTAACAGAAGCATGAAGGAAGAGTTGTGTGGTGGGATTGAGCTTTTTGAGTTTGTCCTGTCCTGCTCTGCTTGAAGACAGTCAGAGCAGCATCACAGACATACCTGTTCCTTTCTTGCCACTTCCTTATGCCTCAGCTCAAAGTGATTGTGGTGTTTAAGTTCTCTTTACCCATCTAAAATGTCTGGTGTATGACACTTTACGACTATGTAATATTCTTGGATATCTTTCCAGTTAAAACTCTTAATAGTGATACTTGTGGTTTTAAGACGTCACATGCTTGTATTTCATATTTTTGTTTTTTTCATTTGAAGAAAAACATTTCTTAGATCTATGCAAAAGGCTTATGCATAACAATCTTGTATAGACAGAAAGTAAGGACAGACTTAAGTGGAGTGTTCTGCTCCCTTTAGTTTTTATTCCTATCTCTAGGGAGACGTAGTGCTTTCATAAGTGATCTATAAAATAACCTTAAACACATTCAGGTCACAATAGCTTTAAAGCTGTCTTTGTACATGATGATTTTGTTTTCATCATTGAACACTATTGTAATGAATTTAAGTGTGGCATGATCCTGTCATCTGTGCTGACTTGAGGTAACTCCTTGCACTAATCAATCTTTTTGATATGTCTATTCTTGTATATAAATTCAGGTCAGGTCTACTGTTGTTATTGAGTAAGAAATGGTTTTGTTCAGGCAAGGTTTTTCTCTTTTTCTAATTCAGTTTAAGAAACACAAGTATATTCCTAAACATATTTTCTGCCATTGCTCTGGTTTGGGTTCACTGCAATATGTAGCCTGTTCAGAACAACAATCTGTGGCCTGTTCTGCTGCTTGGTTTCAGGTATATACTGATTAATCAGTAAAAACTCCAAACGAGCAACAGATCAGTCTTGCATGGTGTGGAGATTTTTTTTTATTTGTGCCTGCACTACAGTTTCAGATCTTGTTTTACAGTGGTAGGAGAGCAGGTAGCAAGATGGGAAAGGGAGGAGAACAGGGATGTTTGTTGATATCCATGTCAGCCCACACATGTAACAATTTGGTAGGCTTGAACACTTTCAAAATTATTCTTATGAGATGTCTCAGGCAGTAAAGCTTATTTTATTCAGCGTGTGCTTCAGATCACCACTTGCTGTCCTACTTGCTACTTTGTAAGGTGCTGTTCTGCTGCCTGAGCTTATGCTTTCCCTTTCCGAACTCCCCTTTCTTGCTTTAATGACCTCTTTAACTTAACAAACCCCTAGTGCTTCAATTGCTTCTTCAATTTGAATGTTAATATAGATTTATTAGAGTTATTGCATAATTGATTTTGTCTTAGAGGAGTAGAAGACATGAGTTTTGGAAAGGGTTGATATTGTATTTTGAAGACAAGTAGTGTATAAGCACGGTCCTCATCAGAAAGCCAGGCCTTAGAAACTTGTTCTGCAGTCCTGAACCACTTGCTATAAATATTTGCTTTGTTCAGAATCCTGATCTAAACTAGGCTGAAAATTAGATTTGCAACTGGTTAGAAGACAAAGGTAACTTTTCCCAGTTCTTACAGGAGTTGGGAATTTTTATTTCTTCAAGATTAATGAGTCTTAGGGATTGATAAGTATTTATCTGACAAAATCACTTACATGGTACTGTCTCTTTGAGCTTAATTTTATACAGTAAAAATTCAAATTTTCATTCTATTAGAATAGACTATTTGGATGAATGTCATAATTTAAAAAAATTGCACAATTTCTTGGGGGAGTTTCGAAGTTCATTCGCTTGATTTGGTAAGCAGAGGTAGTGTGCATAGAGTCTTCTGATGCAGAGGTTTTTTTTGGCAGTAAAAATGAAAGTAGTAGTAATCTTTATCATATTTCTGTTTATAAATGTAATTGTTTATAAACTCTCACTTTAAAAGTTTTTAAATGAAAACTAGTTTGTTTTAGGGAAAACTACCTCTCTTTTACCCTCTTGGGAATGCTACTTTCATCATGTTTTTCTATTTATTCTTTTCACAGCTTTAATTTCTGAAAGAATGTTATTTCATGAACTATTTTAATATTTGATGTTTTGTCCAAAGCTTCTCATGTATAATTGTATGATCCTATAAAATCATTTTATATTTTCACTAGAATGCTAAATATTTAAGACTGAAGTCAATACATCACAGGAATGTCGTGGCACTTATGATCCATTTAAGTAATTGTTTTTCCAGTCTCTTAGTTAAAATCACCCCTTTCATGAGAACAAAGCTACATACTTCATTTAACATAGAGAATGGTGATATGTAATATGCAATATTACATATTGCAATATTTAAATAGAAATTTAAATGACAGGAGCAATGTAAAATGCAAACATTTTTCTCTGCCACTGTCTTTCTTGCTGTAGTCTGAGACTTGGAGAAAAAAACTTAGTCGCAGTAATGTACCTTGGAATTTGGTTGAAAAGAGGGTTCATGGTGTAGTTTTGGGTGTGGTTTATTTAGTTATTTAGTGTGTGTGTGAGGCTGCAGATATATTCCCACATGTTGTAAGTTACATTATCAGTAAATTAGTTCTTTTGCTCTTGTGTAACAGCAGCTGAGACAATCTTCTAGCAACATGTAAATTGTTGGAAAAAGTCTAGTCTCTGGTGTGTGTACAAATTCGGAGATAACTGTTATGTTGAAACTCACTGCCTGTTGGTGTTTGCTGTTTAGACACCTCATTTTCATGTTTGTTTGGGCCAGGCACTGCCTATGCAGGTTGTGCCGAAAGCTGCTTGTCACTGGAGGGTGCAGTGTTTCGGGTGCTGCAGGAGCTCAGCCTGGGGACAGCAGTGCTGCTGCTTCACTGCCCCCATGGTATGTACTGTGAAGTCTGTGATGCCCTTGACTCCCAGGGTTGGCCACCTCATCCATTGCTGTCCACGGCCCTTCCTCACCTTGTGTGTGGCCCAGCAGCTTCCCCAGCTGTCAAAACTCACATGTAGTTCAGTAGCTTTACTCCGTGTGTTTCGTTGCTGTGATATGTACTGCTCCAAATGCAATTCTGAAACCAATAGTTTGCTTGTCCAAAGATTAATTTGAAAATACTTTAACCATTTTAATTCTGTACTTAGTGGCATTTGCACAAAATACCATGTGAGTAGCAGGTAGTTTCATGATTCTCTGGAGGGCATGGTTTGCTACAGCTGGTTTTCCTGTACTCTTATTCAATAAAATGTTTTACTGAATATCTCATAACAAGCTGCTGTTATATACTCATGGTGGTATTTTGTAATATTCCTGCAATAATCCACCTGCATGGATTTCAGGAAAACGCTTAATGAATCTAATCTTCCCCCACTGCTGGCCTCCCACCCTGAATTGGAGAATGTCCCAAACTCTGCTTGAAAGGGAATACTGGGGCAAAGTAACTCAGAAACTCAGGCTCCTTCCACCTGAGAAACAAAGTTGCTTCCTCCAGAAAGAGTGGGACAAGATAGGAAAACCCAAACCTTGGTAGATATGTAGTGGTAACAAGCATACTTTTCACTGCTTGTCTGAAATGCTTGAATGTAGGAACTTCATTCTACCTATATTGTCTCATACTGTTACGTCCTGTTGTTCCTGATGTATCTGAAGTGCATACTGGCGCCTAATTTCTGAACATTGTGCTGTGGGATATTAAGATGGCTTAAAAGATAGTGATCTAAATCTCTGTACATTGGTAGGGGGAAAAACCTGTTTCCAATAACTTTTATAGATCTTGCAGTATTTAATATACATCTAGTAATAGCTGTGTATGTAATTGTCTTTATATGATCAAAATAAATTATTGGACATACTTTTACATTCAGATGCCAAATTAAAATTTACTGTCAAATGTTTAGTAATGCTGGAACTAACATTTACCACTGCGTGTAGTTCAACTTAGTATGTGGTAGTTGACTGAAGTATTGCTGCAAGATATTAATGGGAATATTCTCATGCTTCTTAGTTTGGCTGTTGTTCAGAGACCAGTTTTCATAACTTCTTCCAAACTATTTTGGTAAACATGCATATCTTTCATATCATAAGCCACTTGGTAAATTTTGATCGCTTTAAACTTTTGTAGAGAGACAACCATACATTTGAATTGTACATAGCAAAAGAATATATTTGAAAGAAAATAAGGGCAATGTCTACTGCTTTTTTTTTTCTTGGATTAAGCCAAATGACTGGCCATACTATGACTTGCACTCTTTGAAAGTTGTATTTCTTTTGTATTAAAGATGATGTTTTTAAGAAATACTTTGCATTTTTTTTCTACCACTCTGCGTTCATGTTTCCTTTGTAATTTGTCATCTTTGTGTTATCTCACCTCCATTTCTGATCATCTACTAGTTTTGGCACTTTTTGGGGGGGGGCAATATTCAGTGGTGAATATTGGAGGAAATAATTATTGAAGAAGCTTCCTACCATTCTGAATGAATAGTATTTTAACACCAGCAGGAGCTTTTTGATCATCGAATCTCATTTTCTTATAAGAAGGTGTCTATAAATTGAACTAATTTTCCCTGATCTTTGGGTTTACTATAAATCAGTTTCTTCTGTGGGCTAAAATATGACACCCAAAAAATTAGTTTGGTGCCTGAAAGCATTTCTTGGGTACACTTATGAAGGATTTTTTAAAACTTAATCAGGATGTTTGTGGGCTAAGCAGCCCTAGGAAACTGAGTATATTCTTGCACACTTGCAAGTACATTGAAACTGCAACTCTCTAATTGTATTTTAAATTAATTTTGATCTATTTTTTCTATTTAAACTACATTTGTTCATCTTAATGCTTGTTGGGGTATGGGATAGCTTAAAAAAAGACTACATGTGAATAGAAAAAGGCTGTTCATAATTTCATACAAATTCTTACCTATGCGTAAGCGTGCCTATGTGCTTCCACAAAGGGAACAGGATTAGGATGAAGTTTTAACTTCCAGATCATGTATCTAAAATATACAAAGTCACAATGTAGGGAGCACAGTAGTGTGTTTAAAAATATGAATATTTAGATATCACTGCGTGACTATGTTAAAAGGCTCCTATCAGTAAGATGCACTTCCACAATCATGTCCTGTGGTAACTTCCTTGATATCCAGTGTATTGTCTATTTGAATGTTTTATTGCACCTTACAAACTGATTTTGAGGCTCACATGGACAAAAAAGGACTATTTAAGCACCCAATGCTTCACTATTTTTTCAGAATGAAGTAGAGGTGTGTGGTTCTTTGCATCCTGGCTTCTCTGCCAGGAAATTTGGAAATAACTGTACCAGCCTGTAAACTGTATGAAAGTTAGATGCATTTCTTTCTTATGAACTGTAAAGCAAATACTTAATCTCTGTGCATTGAATCACAAACTTGTGTTCCTCCCCAACAGTAAGTCTCAAGAATCAGTTGACCATTTCAGAAAGAAGCATTGCTCAAACTGATGTATTTTAGAGCGTTACGTTTCCAGAGCACTTTAACGATATCTATGTATCAGTACTTTATCTTGAACAAACATAGTTTTTAAAATGCTATTTGGACATATATTTTAATGATATGTAAGATGTGTTCAGAAGTGATAGTTGCAGTGTCCAGCTTTGTTCAGCCTACTTGGTGAGATGCGGGGTAAAAATTTTTGGTCCACAGACAGTTTGAGGGAGAAGGAGAGAGAGGAGAGTATTGAGAAGACCTGTCTGGAAAGAATAAGAGGAGAGTGTCTGTGTGTGTATTCTGGATTCATGAGTGGGCTACGTTCTGTGCCACAGGAGGGTGCTAAAGTGTGAACCCAATCCCTGGGTGATAATCCAATCCCATGGGTGGATAATTCTGGATTGTCATAGTCCTTAAATTATTGGTATTATCTAAAATTCACAGAAGGACTTATTTGTAAAGTGAGGGATTTGCCTTCTGACTAATGAAATTATCTGTTGCAACTGCTCTTCAGGAGTGCAGATAAAATGTATCACTCAAGGAAAGGTCACTTCCTTTGGTATGAATGCAGTTGCCCTTAGATGAATTTTTAGTATTGTGGGTAGTATGCTTTAGGTTAGTTTTTGAAGATGTTGAAGCTATTCACCATCCCAACCAATATATACCATGTAAAATAAGTGTTAGTGAAACCTGAATGAGTTGATGACTTAATAGTGTGTTAACTGTGATTACTCATGTCAAACTTAAAGAACACATTTTGCAGTGTAAACTAATAGATAAAAACCTAATGAATTATAGATTTAAGGGAATATTTTTTTGAGTTTAGCTTTAAATATATTTCTTGGCTGATGTTATTTAGTAGTTTTGGTACAGATGTTGTTCCATGTTTTGATTTGAAATAAGATACAGTACTTTCTTCTTCCACAGTAAATGCTCCCTGAGCTTTCCTTCTTGGCATTATATGAGATTAGAGGATGTTTCCATGCTTTTAACTTTCCTACATGCGTATTTTTTCCCCAAGTTGTTTTCAATCTTATTTCTCCATCCTGTTGTCCAGTTTTGAATATCTTGTTGTTGCACGTGGCTGGAGTTGCAGTTGAGCATAAATAGAAACAGTCCTGTCTTGACAACTCCTTTCAGAATATTTATATGTTTGTTCCCTTGGGCACTCAACTTCCTTTCTTCCTGACACTCACTTTCCTACCTCGTTTTAAACTTGTACTCATTCTTTCATTGCAAATTAGACCAAGGATAAAAGTTATTTTCCATTCAAAATGATTGGCATGGATTTGGAAGAAGGTGTCTTGCTCTTAATTTGATATTAGAAAACATTCCTTCTGAATTGTTAGTACTAAGGAAGATATATTTGAATTCTCAATGTTTAAAGTTTTGTAAGGAAGTAGGTGATGTGCACATGATGTTCACTGGAAAGAATAACAAATGCTGGATCCTTATAAAAAGTCCTTACTACCTGAGAGGAGGCATGCTATTTTAAACTAACCAATGTGATAAAAATTTACATGGTACATTGTAATTACAGACATCTTTTGTAAAACTTTGCAGCATTTATAGTGTAGTGTTGACAGCCACACTTGTCTTAATATATAGCATTCCGTCGGTTTTGTGTAATAGACTGCTGACTATTTTAGAAGATAAATTACTGTTTATTTAGGTTTAAGTTAATGTTTCAAAAGCTTTCTTACTTAAAAAGCAGTACATTATAAATAGCAATAAGTTCTTTAAAATGGTGTACACATCGGACTGACAATTGCAAAGAAAAGGCTGATTATAAGTAGAAAACATTTAATGTACATGTTTTGAGTAAGTTGCTCCTATGTGTACTTTTTTACATTGATTAACCAGGGAGTTTTTGCAGCCATTCAGCCAGCTGTGTAGTTTAGTCCATTAGTTTTAAATATTGTTATTTAGATAAGATGTAATTGATAAACCACATTTGGTGAAAATCGTTCTTCCCCATGATGGTGTCTGAAGTTAACTTAAAGAGAAAGAATACAAATAAAGTACAAATTTTTGGGAGAGTTGTTACAAACACACTAGAGCTAATAATGTGTACTTGAAAGTTTAAAGACAAAGACTTTGAGAAAATCATCATATTGTTTTTACGGAAGTTTTGCTTGAGACAACAAAATAGTGAAGCTCTCGACTAACTTGGCTTCTGTGTTTAGAATTTATCAGCTGGAAAGTAAGAAAACTGTGTAAATTAGGACAAATGATGTTTCAGAGAGGTGTATGGAAATCTGTAAAGTATACTCACCCAGATTTTAATTGGTTAAAGCTATTTGAGTATCATTCATACATAGCATTAATAATACAACTTTATAGTACTACATGTATGTTCATAGAATGCATGAAAAGCATACTGCATTAGAGGAACTATTGGAAATAAGTTAAGAAATGAAGTTTTGTTTTAACATAGAACTAAAAAATCCATTACTATTTTTTTTTAGAGATTGTGCTCAGTTTTTAAAAAGGGGAAGGATTTTTTATTAGTATCATGTTGACATTCCAATCTCCTTTGTATTGTATGCTGAGATCTTAATTTTTCTTTAATGAAATGCCCATACTTCTGAATTTGAAGAATGCAGTGAAAGCTGCAGAGAGTTTTTCTTGCTGTGTCTGTGGCTGAGAAATCTTTCCTAATTGAACTTTCCTGTACTGGCAAAAATATCCTGAGAACTACTGTTCCCAGCTTGGGAAGAATTCCCTGGTGTGAGTTCTGTGGACAATGGACACAAGCTCAAATTTGTCTTGGACCTATCTTGGACAGTAACTAAGGAAGAAAGGATTGCTATACTGACATCTCTCACCCAATGCTTTTCAGTTGTGTTGGGTTTTAAGCTTGATATCTTAAGGAAACAGATGTGCATGACTTCATCATTCAGTCTTGTCTTCTTCTTCTTTTGCACTGCCCCATGAAATTTTGAACCTACTGGCTAGTTTCAAACAATTTTGATGAAGAATTAGTCATTAAGGATAACCCCTACACTTGTGAAAATCAGTAGCAGCTGGAGAGACCCTAGTGGATATATTCCTCCTTCTGACATGGGCATGTATAATCCATTGCCATTTCATTGCCTTCTTTGCTCTCTTTCCACCCCCAGCAGCTGACAAAAGCCAAGCACTACCCAAATGATGCTCAGCACTGAAAAGAATCTGCTTGGATAACAAGTTCTCCCGGCAAAGCTTTTTGCCTCAGGCCTTTCACTGTTATATGTCAGAAGTTTATTGTGATGATGGAAATTTGAGAGCTGAGGATTACTCAATTTGCTGGGGCCCTGCTGTAGGTCTGCTGTTCAGTAGTGTTTGGGATTAGTAGGAAATTTGGTCTGGACAGTATTCTGCCTTCCTCTGAAGGAAGCGGGTGGCAAGGTTATGTTGTAATAAAAATTATTACTACATCCTCGGCAGGTGCTTGGTGAAGGAAATTCTTGCACATGAGGTCTGGCTTTCTAATAAAATCCAGTAGGAAACGTGCTAGGGGAAAGTACCCCTAAATAAAGTTTGAAATGGAGCTGCAACTACAACTCACCAGAACTGTGGGGGCAAACAAATACCCTCAATAATCTACTAGCAAAAAGGAAAGTGATATCTTGGTGAAGTGTGGTGCCAGCTGAAATAGAACTGGAGACTAGTGCTAGCCCTCTGGCAGGTGGAACAAAGGAGAGTGACCTGAATGGACCAAACTTTTGCTAATGGTTCCCAGGTGTCATTTAATGAATAAGCAATATAATTGAGCCACGCTTGCAATGGTGTTTCGATGTTATGGTGAACAGTGCAGGAACATACTTGATAAATCCTAGAGAAGTAGTGCTCAGCTATTCTCAGTATTTCAAGGAACTTATAACAAGGATGAGAGTATGTCCAGTCTTTGGTACAGTGTCTTCCAAAATAGCACACAGAGAAATGTGAATTGGCTTAAATACTGTTTCTGTACACAGAAGAAACACAGCATTGTAAGAAAAATGTTTGTTGCAGTGTTGACCAGTTCAGTAGCTGGACCTGTCCATGGATGAGATGCTCCTAAAGCAGCCTCCAAACTGTACGTTTAGCTGGATGACAGCGAACAGTCAAACTGGTCTGGAGTTTTCATGTATGGAGATAAGCTGTTTCAACTTGAAATACATGTCCTAGTTTTTCAGATGTACTTTTTAAGAGATTTTTAAAGTAGGTATCAGTTCTTTTGTCACTCTTAATTTTATTAGATTTGCTTGTTTCTGAACACAAGTTGGAAAAGAGAATAAAAATGTGGCAGGCCACTTCTCCTTTCTTAGGTTTGCAGTCTGTTCTTCTGAGTTTACTTCCTGTAACTCTTTCTTTCCTTCCAGTCCTTCAGGGTAAATTGTCTCAGGCTCAGGGAATATGTGGGGCAGAAGAACCCATTTTGACTCATATCATCAGCTTGGCTGAAGGAGCTTACCTAGTACTAGTTTTTCTGCTCTGTCTCTCCTCCTGATTTTTCTTTTCAGGTCACGCTGGTGTGAGAGTTGCTGAGTTAAAATTCTGTGCACTGTGAGTTTTATGGAACACACATTTCCATAACTGTGGAATTGCCTTTTGTATCCCTTCCTTTTGTATCCCTTTTTTTTTTTTTTTTTTTTTTTTTTTTGGCTTCGAGAGCTCTTATCATAGATCAGGACTTCACTATGTTTGGTTTTAACACAGAATAATGTTAAAGAATTACCATGTCCCCACCCATATCCCCCCTACTAAAGCACTGCCCAAGCTTTCTGTAACATGAGAAAGAATGACATCTTAAAAAAGCTTATCCTAGGAGAAATTGCAGAAGAGCCATTTTGAAATGTTTATTTCTATTAAAAAGCACTTACATCGTGGTAGGTGGCCTCATAATTTTTTAAAACCTCAATAAATGTATCAGACTTTACTAGATGATCAGTTAACAGTTTATAACTGTCTTTCTACAATAGAAGGAAGATATTTGTACAATTCCCCTCAAAAAGACTTGCAGAGTCATTTTATTTGTTAATCTGTCTCAGGTATTGAGAAATTTGGGTATATTTCTGAGAATCATTTAGTGAGAACAGCCTGTTTTATTTATCTTTGGCTCTATGACCTTATCACCATAGGCTTTCAGACTCTTGATAGCTCCCTTTCTTGTAAACAGAGGAATGTTCCTTTCAAATACCTTGCATAATCAGCTAATCGAAACAGTAGCAACATCCCAGGGAGATGCTGTTGCCCAGAAATCAATAGGCCAATGGCACACGTGTTGCCATATCAGTGCAACAGATTTCCTGCAAAGCTTATTGGCTTATCTTTGGGACTGCTGTGGCAGCTTTTTAGCCTGTCCACAGCTTTCATGTGGATTTTTAACTCGTACATGTATTTCAGAGCATGGTGTGCTATGCTGATGTAGAATTAACAAAACATGGCTTATTATAACGCTGGGAGGTGGATGTAACCTCCTAATCTAATGCAAGTATCTTCAGTGTGTCTTGTAGGTCATCACTGCTAGTTGTTTCTTTTAATTTAACATCAGCTGAGATCATATACAAGAGGCAAATGGAGGCTAACACCTTGTTAACTTATTTGTTGATTGCTCCAACTTGTCTGTTATGCTTAACCAACCTTAACCCTTGTTTATTTGCCCCACCCTCTGCACCTCTGCCCCAAAATTCCTTCGTATTTCTTCTTTGTGGTCTGGTACATAATATTAATTAATATTTTTATTAATATTAATTCATTTAATAAATTATTAAATTAATGAAAAAAATTTGACATCTTTCTACATGAAATAGTACTGAAAAAAATTTTAGCAGGAAAAAAAACCTTCCATCATGTTTGCATCTGCCATAAAGACAGCATTTAATCTCTGAACACTCAGTCTGAGGTATATGATTTGCCAATTTGAAAAGATTTAAAATTGAGTTTTGTAACAGTGAAAAAAAATAAACAGTCCTGAAAAGCCTTTTGAAGGTACAAGAAGTGTATGTGTAGGACCTATAGATACAATTTCTATATATAATACAGAACTCCTTAATTATTCTACAAAATTGTAATACAGCCTGATTTGGCTAAGTCATCTTCAATATATTATACTGTCACAGTTTTTAAATATACATATATTTACATAATTTTAATGTGCATTACACTATTAAATCACACCTTACAAAAGATGTCACATTTTGGTCACTGGATTTTCTCTGTTTCAGTGTTGTTATGCTTCTAGTTTTTTATTCATTAGAAAAAATAATTAAATTAATTTTCTATTTCTGTACTAATTTCTAAGTAACACTTAACCTGTGCTAGCCAGCAGCGGTGTTGTGAGGTTAGAAGTGTAATATGAATCAATTTGTCTATTTCTGTATAATGCATATTGGCAATTTTATAGCAGTGGAAAAGAATCAGATATCTTTCTGAAAACAAGCTCTTGATAGTGCTTACCATTTCAGTGAAACTTGTGTATTTTAAAGGTATTATTTTTAAAAACTTGCTGCAGGGCTTAGCCATCAAAGTGCTGAATAGTTCCAAAGACTGAGACTCTACCATCTCTTTGGGCAATACTGGATACCCCTCCCAACGAAAAAGTGCTTTCCCTGTTTGGAGTTGCATGTGTTTCAGATTTGTCAGGGTGTACCATGAAAAGATGAGTGGCAACAGACTTCGTCTGGCTCCCTCTTCCCAGTACTCTCTCAGTAGGTAGCTGCAGACAGCAGTAGGATCTCCCTTCTCCAGGCTGAGCAACCCTAATTTATCTCAATCTCCCCTGAGGGAGAGTACAAGAGGCTGCTCCTGTGCCCTAACCACCATGGTGGTCCCGCATTGGATTTGCTTCTGATATGTCTTGGAGAGCCCTAGACTGGGTGCAGTATTCCATACAATGTCTCACAAGGAGCTAAGAGAGGAGAAGAGTTGTGCCCTTGGCTTCACCATTGCTAGTACAGCCCAGCACACAGTTGGCCTTTGCAGGAAGGGCACACTGCTGACCCACGCAGCTTGCTGTCCCATGGGACACTTGGATTGTTTTCTGCAAAGCTGCTTTCTAGCAGTTTGGCTCTTAGTCTGCATTTCCAGAGTACCATCATCCTGGGTGCCCCAGCACTTAGTGTTTGAATCTGGACTTCACTGAGTTCCTGACAGCCCATTTCTTCAACCTCTGAAGGACCCTATCGATAGCAGCCCTGCCCACCAGTGCATTGGCTCCTCCCCCTAGGCTGGTAATATCCACAGCCTTGCTGAGGGTGTGCTCTATCCCATCTTCCAGGTCTTTAATATGGGTGTTAAACACCATGGACATGGTACTAATCCGTGAAGGATGCCACAAGTAACAAGCCATCAGCTGGACTTTGGAGCCCTGATCACAACCATTTGAGCCCAGTGGTCCAGCCACTTTCTCACTGAACTTATCTCCCACTATCCAGTTGATACCTCACCAATCTGCAAATAAGGTCTGTGCAGGACACTGTGTCAAAGCCCTTCCTAAAATTAACACATTCTGAATATGACTTTTAATCTTGCCACCAGCAGAGAACTGTGCCATATAAGCAGAGTGGGAAATGAGTTCTCTTCCAATTTTTCATCTTGTAGTTTAAGATATGCTTTACAGAAAGAGAAGTAGCTGTCTTTTACTGACTTTAGAAGGATATTAAGCTTCTTCTTTCAGAAATGATAAAGGATCAGAAAAAGCAAATTTTGTAGAGGAAGAGAAAAAATGGGGATGGACAGCTCTGCAAGTTCTTGCAGTAGGTGAATTATGATCAGTTTGGGTTTTAAAATCTTAATTCATAATTTTCATTGTTTTTAGACATTTTTCTGGGTGGCTTTTAAAGAATTCAGTTTTCTTTATCTCTAACGTGATTTGATGAAAGCAGAGGGATAATATTTGTATAAATAGCTAACTGATCTCCAAGAGAAAACATTGTTTTCCCATAAAGCATGCTTATGAGGCATTTTGGCGATCTTGCACATTGAATAAGATTTGTGTGTTTTGAAAAGAGAGTGTTTTGAAAACAGAATAGTGAATGAAGATTATAGACAGTTATTAGGAAGGATCATAATAAATGTCATCTGTTATGTGTTCTGGTGTTGTCAATTGTAATCTACTCTAAACCTTGCAATAATTTTATATTGCAGAAGAAAATTGATAGAGGAATTTGCATGTAACTTTACTAGCCTAGGTGTCTTTAGGATGTTACTTATGACTGTCATAGTTTTGGAAGTAATTATAGTGCTCTGTAAAAACATTTCAGCTGAGTACCTGATCTGACACATTTGTCAAAAGCAAAAAAGGAGCCTGGTTGTGCAAAATTGTTTTTGTCATATTTGCATAACAGCACCCAAAACCAGGCCCTCATGTTCGAATGTAAGTGTTCTAGGCTTTGCTTATGATACAAGCTAGTGGGAAAAGATATTTTTGTAAATGAGTTATCTTATTTAAAAATCATCTCTCTAGATATATCATTAGTATTTTTAGTTTTCCACTGTTGTGACTGTTGTTTGGAATCGCTCTCATTAATGCTAAAATGAATGGGCATTTATCAAATCTCATACCATAACTATAGTTATGACCACTTAAAGAATGTAACTCCCTTCCCTCCATCAGTATGATTTTGACTTCAACTTTTAAATGTTTGTCACCTGGTGTAAGGTGGATTTATGGGAGTGCAGTAGTTTTAGTGCCTTTTGGCTGGGTGTTTCTGATGACATCACTATGATCTAGACACAGCGTGTGACTCTAGTTGGTTCCAGTGTTAAATAGTTTCATAATTATGCTAGTTTTGGCAGTTTCCTTGGAACTTTCCCCATCTCTTTAATGAACATGTTTTACTTCTGGGCTTATGAGGGAGCCACATGTTTGAGAAATTAATAGCGTGCTCTTGAAGTTAACATTGAGCAGAGGCATGCAGATACAGAAAGCTTTTGGATATATGTGTGCTTAGGAATGTAGTTTTTATAAGTTCATGGCCATTCTTATCATCTTCCAGTAATTGAAGAATATATTTGGCTTACAAAGTATCAGTAACTGTTGCGAAAAATGGTGTGTGTTCAAGCTCAAAAAACCCAAAAACAACCCATGCAGCTCTAAAATATTTTTGATAATTGCGTAATGTAAAGAAATGAATGGGTGTAATCTCAGATATAAAAAAACACCCTTTTTTCAAATGTTAGGTTGAATTCTTCTTAAACGTAGGTATATTCTGTTACTTCATATGGATTAAGTCACATAGGTATATTTCTGAGATAAATTTGTTTTGTGTTTTGACACCATCTTGGAACATGTACATTTTTGCTTTTGTTTAGGTCCAACTTGCTGTAAATGATTTCCATCCGTTTTCCATCACAACGGACTTGTAGCTCAGGGAAATAAAAAAGCTTATTGTATTTAATGAATTTATAGGTTGAGATTTGAGACTTTCTTTCAAAATTAACTCTATTTGAGTGTTCTCTGCCCCTTTCCTTTAAAAAAACCAACCCACCCCCAATGTGCTAGTATTTATTCCTAGCTTTCTGAGTGGTAAAAACTTAAGCTGCTCTTACTTAATCTTTTTCCATAATACTCAAAAATGTTGCATAGATTTTACGTGAAGTTTTGAGAAGATGCATCAAACATAGTAGTAGCAGTACATAGATGGAAAAGTTAAACTTAAATGTAATCAGGCTTGATACAGTTAATGCTTGAAAAAAAGAATGCCTTCCTCATCTCCTTGCCTCTCCTTTTCTTTTTCTTGTAGTTGACATAAATATTAAAAGTCAAGCGTAATGTGATCCTATCTGATCAGGTCATTAAATTGTCGCAGCACAACAATATGTATAATCCAGGAGTGAGCTCAGGAAAGAAGGAAATGTGCTAATTGAGGTGTTTGGTCACTCCGACATGTTGGGATTGCTGCAAGTTTAAGCCATAAGTATGGTGACTCATCTGAAAAAATATTTTCACATCATATGCAAACTGGTTTCCAAGAAAGAGTATAGTTAAAAGTTATTTAAAAAATTTTAGCTTAAAAGTATGTGATCTAAGTTTTCTCAGTAAACTGGAGAGGAAGGTGGATTGAGCTTCACTAATTACAAGATATACATGTTGATGAAGAGGCTTCCATCACCCCGGGCTTAAAGCAAGAGCTTCGAGTTTTCATTAGGTCAGGTATGCCATGAAGAGAGAGGTGGCTTTCTTGTGAAATAGCCCCATAGTTTGAAGTTTTGAGGGAGTCTTCAGGAGACTCTCATTCCTTGGTGAAAAGTACCAGAAGTTCATCAGAGAGGAGAAAACAACAAAACAAACAAATTCCCTATAAACAGAATGGATGCTAAATGCTCATTTAGATTTTTTTATGCATTGGAATGAAACAGTTCTGTATGACTTCAATGGCCAAATAACCATAAATTAAAAACCATCTATAGTTATTAATAACTGGAAAATCTCAAATTCTTTATGGTAGCTCATCCTTCTTTTAGAAACTATCATCTACCCCTCTAATATGTGAATGTCTGTCTTACGTAATTGCTCCAAATAAATTCAAGCTTCTATCTTCATCTTGTTTTTTTCTGAGACTAAGATTGTATTGCTCTTTTTTCTTTTTCTTAATGAAATGGTATTTCCACTTTATCAGAGAATTTCTGTGTTTTGTTGTTCTAAATACGGAGTGGAAGGGAAAAAAAATCTCTTCAATTACTTTTGAAGTTGTAAGCTTGTGTTTAAAATGTATCATTACATGTAACTTAATTTTGTTTTTTCTTTTTTTTTTTAAATGAAAAAAAACCCCTAAATCAAAAAGCAAGTACTGTGAAGATTCCATTTTGTAATTTCTCTGAGATTATTAAAAATACCAGGCAGCATGCAGGGAAACACATGATCTGTCCTGTACAAAAACTCAGCACAGTTTAATCTGTTTGCTTTTCTATATTTAGAGGACTTAAGAATATTGCAGCTTAGTACTGTGGTACTTGACATTTGTTCCCCAAACCATCTTTTTGTGAACACACTGTGTGAGCTGAGTAGTGCCATGACCCAGAAGGCATTTTGCATTGCAAAAGACTACATCTATCAAATAAGTAATTTGGCTTGGGTCAAAAGTTGTGTTTGCATCCTCTTTAGCCCGTTCTTTTAATACATTTACAAGAATATTTGTATTACCTCTCTTGGCTTTCTTGCACTTGAGCCCTGTAGTTAAACTGTCATTCTGGAATGTAATGGGAATACTGGTGGTGTATTTAAAATCCTTGATTCAGCTAATTAAGATTTTCCTGTGTCTGTGAATTTAATCTTGTAAGGCTTATATCACATTCTCTAATTATGAACCATGTTTCTGCTTTTGAATTCCTGAACTAGAATAAAGTATATAAAAGCTCAAGATGAGCAGGTGCCCTCAGCTCATATATCTTTCTTGGGGTCATGTTTTACTATTATAGAAGTCTACAAAAATGTTTTGCCTTATGAATCAGCTTCACTTAGTGGTATTAGGAAGGACATGCCTGACATCTTAGAACCATCTGAGGTGGTTTCATGAGTAGGCATGTAAGCTCAGACAATTAGGTAGTTTCTCATATTTGTTTCAGTAGTCTGCAAGGCTCAGTCTCTGTTTGAAGGAATGTTTCAGCAGAAATGCAGCAAGATGAAATGTGTTCAATTGAAATTAATATTTAAATGACTGGTTTCTTTTTTAAACAAAAGTTGGTGAAGGTATTAATTATGAAAATTTTTTTATGTTATCCAGCTAATTTTATATTAATTTCTGTATTACAGGGTTGAATTGATGGAAAAACAGTAACAGAAGTTCCTGAATCTTGACCAAGTTGTTTTCCTCACAGTTATTTTCTTTCTGTTTGGTTGACACAGCTGCTTTCTTTTCCTCTAGCAGGAAGACCACGAAAGCTGTGGTTCCAGTTCAACAAATCGCAGTACCACGGAAAGCATGAAATCAGCAGTAAAACCACGACGAGTTCAGCAGTCTGCTTCTCCTGACCCTGATTTGCCTCCAGGTAATCCATAATTTCAGAAGCTGGTTTGTATTTGAGTTGTAGAAAATACCTGAAGTTCATTCAGATGTCTGCAGTGTTTAAGTTAGATTATTATATTTTTGTCTACCTATAAATCACATAAAGGTCAGTGATGTACTTGTATGTTAGAAAATAGAACAATCACAAAATCACAATAAAATATGGTTTAATGCTGATAACTTTTCTTTCCATTTTATCGAATTCTTAAATTTACAAAACTCATTTATAGTGCAAGGTGGCACCATAAAATGGCTTGAGTTGGAAGGGACCTTAAAGATCATCTAGTTCCAACTCTCCTGCCATGAGCAGGGGCACCTTCCACTAGACCAGGTTGCTCAAAGCCCCATCCAACCTGGCCTTGAACAAAACTTCTGTGGGCAGCCTGTTTCAGTGCCTCACCATACTCATAGTAAAGAGTTTCTTCCTAATATCTGATCTAAACCTGCCCCCTTTCAGTTTAAACCATTACCCCTTGTCCTGTCAGTATATGCACTTGTCAAAAGTCCCTCTCCAGCTTTAGTAGACTCCCTTTATGTACTGGAAGGCTGATTTAAGGTCTCCCTGGACCCTTCTCTTTCCCAGGTTGAACAACCCAAACTCTATCAGCCTGTTTTATTCATGTTTTTTATTGAGTCTTGTATCTACTGGTAGAAATTTTCACCAATTTTTTTTCCCATTTGTGGAATTTGGATGTTGAACTTGGAGATATTTTATGATATAAAAATGTCTAAGGAATTATGTCTCTGATTTCTGTTGCCTCTGCCTTTGGATATGAGCTGTTGTTCTGTGCAGAAAAATGAAATTGGAGAGTACTAGAATGAATTGCATTTTGCCTTCTTGGGGCATGTAATTTTAGATGAGTAAAAGACATGACATAACAGTTTTGCGTTAGGCTTTTTTGCTGTCTTTTGTTACCTGAAAATTTATGCTTGACTTGAATCAAAAGACAACATTGAAATTTAGTGTGTAGAATATTGTATACTACAGGGTATCATCTTGCTTTGGAATGAGTACTTGAGGAGACAGATCTGGAGGCTCTTTTAGGGCTTTGAGATGCAATAAACTCCAGTGGCTTGGAATTGCAGGATGCCATTTCCTACCATGGACAGCGCTTCAGCTCTGGCTGCTCCTTGGCATTTGGTTCTTTGGGTCACACCTGCAAACCACAGAAGTCAAAGGCTTGCCAAAAATTCGATGATTATATTGCCTCCAGCGACATTTTTAGGATTTTTGTACATTAATTCCTGTCTGGCAAAGTTCTCGAAGTACAGTTGGCTTTGGTTTTGTGTGGACAAATAACACTATTTAGTATAGAGCTTATGTGGTGAAAACTCCTAAGCTTCAATGTGCACATCCTGCATTTTAGTAAGATTTTGAGCCCTTTAGTTCTACAGTATTCTCAGAGATGAAGCTAGGCATAGTTTAGCTAAAAATGTAGCTTTGGTAACAATAGACCACTGCTAAACTTAAGTTATTTAGGAGTGACCAATCTGATAATATCAACTCTCTGACTATAGAGCTACAATGTTTTTGGAATGTTGGATCTGAAACTGCATTTCTAGCTCTTAGTGCACGGTGCAGCCTCCTGGGTTCTGGATAATTCGGAAAAAACTTACTTGTGGATTTCGTATGACACTTCAGAAAAGAATTTAGCTGTACAGATTTCCTGGTGTTTTTAGTCACTTACTGTAGAAAACCTATATTTTAGTGCAGAGTTGCTCATAATCTTATTTTTAAAAATTACAGGAGTAATAAGCAACCTCTACTTGCATTTTTCCCACTTGTATTTAAAACAAAGCCCTTTAAAAAAAAACCAAACCAAAAAAAAAAAAAAAAAAAAAAACCAACAAACTCTTTATTATACATGAGCTTGCTGATGTTTTTATTAATTTTTTTTGAATAGGAAGGATTGCAATTTCTTAAAAGACTGGAAGGTGTTCAAGAATTTGCCTTTTTTCCTTCTGTGATGCTGGGTTTGTAATGCTTTTGTCATCCCCATCAGGAAAATGTATATTAGATTGACTTTGAAAGACCCTTGAAAGCAAGAAAGTTGAAAAAACTTTGGGCCCATGGAGTGATAACTTCACTTTTTTCAATGAAATTAGTAGCTTGCTTTAAAATCATAGTTAAATACCTGGTTATAATTTTATAGTTGGTAGTTAAATAGTCTGCAAAATATTTCTATGGTGAAATTAAGAAAAGGAACTAAATGCTTTGCACTGGCTTCTACTTACATACAGGTCAGTTTACATCACTCTAGTGATGAATATGGGTCTCTTATGCCTCTTAATTATTGAAATAATACATCTGGTTTTCTGAATTCATATAACTTGAAAACATTATCATATACTCTGAGGTGAAAAGTAATATTTGAGTGTGAAAACAATGAATAACTACAAAAAGCAGAGTAGAAGTAGCAACTTCAGTCTTTTCCTACTTACCTCACAATATTTTGATGTTCAATTTAGTTTTTTATTTGAGTTAAAATTGTTGATACAAATGAGTCATATTTAATGCAAGTTTCAGAAAACTACCCTTGAAGCCTGTGGGATTTAAGCCTGTATAATTAACTGGTTTTTTTCAGCATAGTTACCAAACTATAACTCTGTAGTGTGTATTAAATGTATTTTAGATGCAGGTAATGTTATAAACATAGAAATTTTAAGGCTCACTTTTTTCCAGCGCAAATTAGTTACCTCCACACTTAGATTCAGTATACATAAAAGACAAAAATATGGGTAGCATTTATTTCTTTATGATATTGGTAAAATATGAGTGTATACCACACCCTGTGAATTCCCAGATGAGATTATTTTTCCAATCACATTATGTCTGAAAAAATGTAAATGGCTTTGTTCCCAAGAGGCTTCAGTGCAGGTGCTTGCTAGTGGCGTTGTTGACAGAAATTGGTTTTGATATACCTCGCAGGGGTATTACTGAACAAGATGTGGATGTATCAGCTTTTAGAAGGGGAAAAAGTAGTAGGCATATTAATGTTTAGGCATCTTGTAAAAAACTGTGAGGGAGCAGATAGACATAACATGAAAAGTAATGTAGCAACTGGTGTTCACTTTTCCAAACCTATTTCTAAATATCTTTCAAGTAAAAAAGTAATTGCTGTTACAATTCTTTGTCTACAATAATCCATAGTGTTCTATTTTCTTAATCAGTTTGGAAGTTAATTAGTCTCTTATGCTCTATTGTATTCACAGTATTTACAACTTTTTTATACTGTCTTGCATTTCTAGGATACTGGTTGACTTAACAGCTGCACAGAATGTTAAAGAGTTTTGTGTGATTTTTTTGATAAATAAAAGACAATGTTACTTAGTTTGTATAAATTTTGACTTTTAAAATAAAAGAGTACAGGTTGAAAATAATGAATACATGGAAATAATTGAATTTATTACTAAATGAGTTTGGTATCATATCTTCCTTATCACTCCCAATATTTTGCTTTATTTTATAGGTTATGTTCAGAGTTTGATTAGGCGTGTTGTAAACAATGTCAACATCGTGATCAACAATCTCATATTAAAGTATGTGGAGGATGATATTGTTCTCTCAGTCAATATCACTTCTGCAGAATGCTATACAGTGGATGAGTTTTGGGATCGAGCATTTATGGACATTTCTGGTGAGCAGATAGTTTTTGATTATATGTATCACTGTGGAGGCATTCTTAAATTCATATAGAAATTTGCAAGTCTCATCAAAACAGCTCTTTATATCAGAAGTAAAATAATTTCTGCCTGTTTTCATTTTTAATCAGTTTTTCCCTGGTCCTTACCTTGATTCTGAAAAGCCAATTATGCTAATATAGATTGATTCTTAATGCATACTTGTATGATCACACATAATTACATTAGACATGTTGCAGTCCTCTGCTCATGCTTGCCGTCCTTTGAGGGTATTTCATTCTGTGCTTGCTGCTGGTGGTGAGTGCACAGGCAAGCAGTTTCTATTTTTGTGAACGAACAGTAGCATATTAAGGCATTTCATTGCCCTTGTTTGTGATGATCTTAAAACTCTAAACTGGCTGGAGAGGCAGTAAAACGCGCTGCACTGTAGTGAGCACGACATACCAATTGCAAGACACGATACATGTCGCTTCATGTTTTCAGGGGTAAAGGGAAACAACTTCTGATTTTTGTTTTGGTCTTCAGTATTTCAATGTTTCAGTCCTTGAATTGTCAGCATTCACCTCTATGTTTAGCTACTCTTATTGACATTTGGTAGAAGTGGAGTTGTAGTGCGGTAAGAGTACTAAGATCACACAGAAGATTTCGGGGGGTAGATTGGGGAATTCAATTAATGTTTTCCTGGACATATTGTTTTTGGTCTGGCTAAAATAATTATAAATTAATATGACAAAATTACAAAATATGTTCCATGTTAAGATCACTGTAATAGCTCTCGTTTGTTTGGGAAGGTTCAAAAGAAAACTTTGGGGGAAAACATGCAAAGTTATTTGTGGGAGAATAACGAGAACGATATTTATTGCTCTTATGCTTCCACATGAAACAGTACTCTTATAGAAAGATCTAAGGTACAGCGAAGGGGTGAAAATTTTAATTGGGTGTAACTAATTTGTCCTCACTTCTTGCGCGTTCAGCAGAAAAAGTCTGTGACACATTAATCATATAAGCAAGTACTTTGCTGCTGATTTAAATAATGACCAAATAAGAATCTTGTATTGATTTCTTTTAGTTAAGAAGCTGTATGCACAATTTTTCTTATGCAATATATTTTTTTAACCTATACACTTCTTTTAAAAGCCACCGATCTGGTACTGAGAAAGATGATCAACTTTTCTGACTGCACAGTATGTCTTGATAAGAGAAATGCTAGTGGTAAAATTGAATTTTACCAGGAACCTCTGCTGTACAAATGCTCCTTCAGAACTCGTCTGCATTTCACTTATGATAACCTCAACTCCAAAATGCCATCTATTATTAAAGTAGGTATCCAAAATAATGTTTTTTGCTTCTCACTTGTGAGTTTTGAGATTTTTTAAAAGATACTTAGAAATTTTAAGTAGTATGAAAAGCTTATGCTGTTGGTTTTTGCTAAAGGAATTTTTAATTGTGTTTTGTTCATATGATGCAATTAGTTTATCTACAGTAACAGTATGTAAATAAGGAAGTTATGTTCTCTAATATTTCCTTTTTTCCTTGGACTTTAAAAAAAGCACAATTGTAAGGTGCAGTCTGTGCCAGACTGAAGCCAGTTGTGTTCTCCAAGGTGTCTGCAATCAGATGGAAAGGATTTTTTGCCTCAAGTTATTGTTTCAAGTGTAGCGCAAACTCTGACGAACAAGAAGAAACTCGGGTGTATTAACACTGTGCAGTGAACCACGTGAACTGGATTTGGGAGTCAAACAGCTCCTTGTGAGCGGGGGTGTGATGCTGTACACAGATATCTGACACTAGGTGACATCTTTACGGTTCACAGTGCAGAAACAAAACACTGAGTTGATGGGGAGACTAAGCTACCTCACACTCCTATTTTTTTTTCTGCTCTGAATAGTCACAAATTTAACGTTCATCTCTCCTCCTTCCCGCTCTCAAAGAATATCAATGGTGCCCACTTAATTAGCTGAGAAGTTTTTTAAATTAGGAAAAATACAGTGTCAATAAAAATTAATCTCTGTATGTATGCACTGCAAAATAGTAGATTTTGAGATCAGTTTTGATGGGCATTTCTCAAGAATATAATTTAGAAGTGTCAGTCTTTTAGTTCATATGATTCAGGAAGTCCTACTGTGAATTTGAGGTTGGGAGTTAATCTTATCTGGTTTGCCAAATGCCCCTGTTTGTTCTGTGTGCTGTACATCTCTATGCCTTTGGTTACTTTGAGCAAATTTGAAGATTTGTAGATATGGTAATGACCAGATGAGTATTTATCCAGCTAAGAATAATCACAAAATGTTGCATAGAATGCCTGGTGGTACACATGTTTGCAGAAGCTTCCTTTTTTCATATGTGTGTCTTGATTTATACAAAGACTGATTCTTCATACTGGAAAGAAAAACTTTTATTTACTTTCTTCTTTATTCAGAGAGATGTGTAGCAATTTTGGAATTTTGCTTATTTGAGTTTTATAAATAAGTAGTTGTGTATTCAATGTTAGTAGGACTTTTAACTATGTGCCTTAACTTTGGAATCTGTGTGAACTCCAGTGATAATAAGGAATCATTATATGATTATCCTATATGCTATGTTTGCAGAGCGAAAGTTTATGGCCAAATTACAAGTTTCTGACAACCTGACAGCACACTTTAATGTAAATGCTGACAGTCTTCCATATACTTTGAAATTACAGAGTTGTAAAAATGATGATTGTTATTATTTTATTACTTACAGTTTTTTAGAGGATATTGGACTAAATAAAACTCATACTAAAATGCACAGTGATGGTACTAATTTAATTAAATTTGATTTAAACTTTTTTGGTCATCTTTGTTGGCCATTTATTGCTTCTGCCCTTTTTTAAGGCATATGTCAGTTTGTTAAAAGATGTCTTTTTTTTTTTTTTTTACACTTTGATTTTGGTTTTGGCTATGTTGCAAATAGTTTACTTAACACTTTTCTTTTTTCATTTGTTCTTTTTTTTCTCTTCCTTTTTCTTCAATCTTTAAACATAAAACTGTTATTAAAATATTCAGAAATTTGTACAATTAAAATATTAGACATATGATACTAGATTAATATTTAAGTGAAGTAATAATTGTTTATTATGATCCATAGAATAATGTCTAAAGATAATTATTTTTAAATCTTTATTCTGTTTTAATATTTCACTGCCATACCATTATGCAACAATTAGATCTACAAATCTGCTGACCCATGCAAATTTGGATTTGGTAACTTTCTGAATGGTTTTATGCATGGAGATTGTGCATTGTGGGTCATCAGGTTGCAGCATTTTAAAGAGACTCTTTAAAATATTTAGCTAATCAGTGGAAATAGCTGTTTTCTTACAATTGAAGTAAAAGGAGCTGTTATCAGTAAATACAACAGCTTCATTAGTGGTATTAATATAAGGACGCTTAAAACTTTTTAAAAGTGTCTGCTGGAAATATTACTGCACCTTCAGTGTGTATGAAGGGTGGGTTAGTGAAGGACAGTGGTTTGTTTCCCAGCTCAAGACAAAAGCCAGCAGCACTCAATCTTTCTCCAAATCTGTGAAGATCTTTGTAATGAGATCTTTTATTCTATGTCTTGTTCACTTAGTAAAGGATGTGTGATTTTCAGTCTTGAGAGAAAACTTTGTAGGTGCTAAAACATTTTTGGTAACCTGCATAATTTTGATTACTGTGTCCATTGCAATGTTTTGGCCAAACTAATCTTAATGACTTTTATTGGAGTTAAGACTTCTCAAAGGAGGATGATTCTTAAATACTTGGGTATGTATTTGTATGCTTTTAAACTAGGAACACTAAGCTCCTATTTTCAGTTTTAGAATGCAAATAGTGTAAGTGGGTGAGAATGACAAAACACATGTAAAATGATTAGAGTTGAAAGCTTTTTTTCCTGTTGTTTTTGTAAAAACCATCACAAGATGAGGCAACTGTGAGACAGATGAGCTGATTTGCACTGGCGATGTCAGTCCTGCCTCCGTCTATTTGTAGCAGCACTGACATTTGTCTGACCTGTCAGTCATCTAAGTCCACTCACTGTGTTGACAGAAAGCTAACTTGACAGGAAGAAATAAATAGTTTCCTGCCAGTTTTAGGAAGATGAGTGAATCAGCTGAGGAGCAACTGAGTTCCACTGACCATGTAAGAGCAGGATCATGATGGGAGGATAGTACCATACAAGACGTCATGGAGTGTAATGTAATTTCAATGAAGCTACTCTATAATTATCTCCATTGCCTACAATGCTCTCTAGTGTTCCTGTTCTCAACTATGACATATGCCTTTTGTGACTTTAAAAAGGCTTCTGGCAAAATAATCCTTTTTACTTCTTCCAAACAGTTTCTTCCAGATAGTTATTTTTAACTTATCCTTCCTGTTGTTCTTCTGCACAGAAAAGGTTTGTGCACTTACAATAGTGTTTGGAGTGGGAAAGAATCAAAATGAAAGACCATGTATATTAAACCCAGTATATCTAGTGTTTCCTTAGCATGCAGAGATTTTTATGAAAAATGAAAATAAAAGTTCAATCAGATGCACTTAAGTCACTTATGTTTAAGAAACGTTTTCAGCAACAATTGTAAAAAAACCCAAATAAATAAATGTTTATATATGTAAAATATGTTACACTTGACATTTCAACCTGAAGGTCTCTTGTGTGGCAACCTAAAGAGTGTATGTTTTTGTTGTTGTTTGCACCTCTTTGCCTTGTGTTGTACTGCAGCTTTCGGTTTTGGAAATCAGAATGCCAATACCAAAACTATATGGAGTTGTATGGTTTAAAAGCCAATGTTACTGATCACAGAGCTTTGTTATTATTTGCTTTTGTTCTCTTTCATGTTATAGATTCACACATTAGTTGAAAGTTTGAAACTTTCAATCTCTGATCAGCAGCTTCCTATGTTTATACGTATAATGCAGCTTGGGATTGCTCTGTATTATGGAGAAATAGGCAGCTTCAAAGATGGGGAAAGTGAAGATTTGATTTGCCACACTAAAGATATGTTGGGAAATATCACAGGTAAATACAACTTCTACTTTTTAAGAAGCAGTGTTTAAAACATGAATTTCTTTGCTTTTTGCAAATATAAATGCCCAAGTCTAGTCCTTATCAAGTATCTCTGCAGTTTGCAGTTTGTTAGAAGCAATTCATTGTGCTGGGTAAGTATTTAGTACTCTTAACATTCTTTCATATAGGTTCCATAAAGAGTTCTGGTGGTCCTGACTAAACTGAGGTTAAACAGGATCCAAAAAGACCATTTTGGGAGTTGTGACACAGTAGGGTACTTTGACTTTACCTGTCACTATATCACGCAACAAAGCACCTGTCCATAAGCAAGTTCGAAACTGGCAGCAGCCACATTTGTACTAAATAAGAGAAAAGCCAGAGTGTGTCATCTTTCTTTGGAAATTGTTATTGACAATAGATATATCAGAACTTGTTCTAAACATCAAAGTACTGCTTTGCACTATGTTTTCAATAGTTCTGTCCATTTACATTGTCTGGTCTTGTTTGCTTTTTTATTTTCATACAACATGTATTCCCTCTTCTACATGTTTCTTCATAATGATTATTGTGGTTTTAATTTAGTGACAGAAAATACGTATAGCTTCCTCCTTCTGTTTTCTGTCTCACAGCATATACATAGAGCAGGTAAACTAAAATGGTGCTGTCTTATTTTAATGACTTCCATGAAATTTATAGTCCAAACTATTATCTGGCATTTTTTACTGTTGCCTCTGTGTGTGCTGGAGCAAGAGGTAAGCTAAATGGTGGCTTAATTTTATGGCTGTGTAGACTAAATGTTATGCATGACCCAGGTCCTAGCCCTCTTTTTTTTTTTTTTTTGTCAGACCTTCTGCCATTTCTTCTGTGCTTGCCAATAGCAGTCTACACTAAACTACTTGAGTCATCCTTCATATCAATTCTTTTTCCTTCTATATCTGACAGTTGTGCCTCTTGGCTTTTTCCAAGATTTTATGTGCACCTCTTCTGTATTTCCTGTGTTTCAAGATTTACATTTGGATTGAAATCTGATCTCTAAGACTGTTTTGTGAAGAGAGCAGGAAGAAAGATTGCACTGCCCTTGTGGGTGAAGGTGTCCTGGCCTCTAAGCATGTGCACAGAATTCTCACAAGTGTTTTTTTATTACACTTTCTTCCATTATGCAAGTATAAATAACGAGAGTAAAAGACTAAAGACTAATTAGACTAAAGATTGAAAGGTCTAAAATTTGTAAGAGTGGGATCTCTGAGTTTAACAAGAAGTAAACAGAAATAGAATATGCCTATTTCTGTTCTCAGTTAAATGATACAATAAACATAATATTTTTCTCCTAAAGGAACAGTACTGCATCCTGTACTACCTATAGTAATTCTGAAGTAGTTAATAGCCCTTGGGAGTCCCGTAAGAGTGGTGATAAATCCAGATAGAAGATATTTATGCTCTTAGTACACCCATCTGGGTCATGAATCTTAGACTTGAATCCTTGGGGAAATCCTTGTTTTGTTCTGTATGCTATCTCTAATTTTTTTCTCAGAAGAATTAACGTTTGGACTTTTGACTCACAGATGGCATACCAGCTTTTTTGGGCAGGTTAAACCTATATCTTTGAATACTTGAAAAGCTGAGTTAAACAAAGGAGGTTTTCAGCCTTAAATTTTGGATGTTAATTTTTGTGCTGTGTTTACATTTTTCTTATTATCACTGTTGCAATTGAAGTCCTTTTTTTTCATTTTAAAATTGGAAGCTATGAGATCGTAACATAGCATAATTTCTGTAAAGTGTAATTAATCTTTTTAATTTTTTTTAATTAATTAAAGTAAGGTTTAATTTACAACTTTAGAAGGTCTTTAATGGAAGAGATCTTGAAAGCTTGTGGTATAAATGAAAAATTCTGGCCTCACTGCAAATATACTAAAACTACTGCAGAGATCCTTAATATCATTTAGAGGAAAATGTTAATGAAACAAACAAGTGTTTGGAGACTTATATTTAGTAATTTAAAATTTCTACTTGTTTTCTGTCATTATAAACCGAGTATCAGTGAATGCTATGTGTAATACTGTCCTGGATAAATTTCATATACTGAAAATTTGAACTTAATAAATAAACTTTCAAGCTTACTTGCTCTGAAATTTAAATTGGTTTTTGTTTCAAAAGGTGCAGAAGATGAAACAAGCTCAATAATGCAATATCCGACACAGTATCAAGATCCTTATTTGCATCAAGATGATGACCAGCAACAAGGATGGGTATCTTGGGCTTGGTCTTTTGTCCCTGCCATTGTAAGTTATGATGATGAAGAGAATGATTCTAGTGGAATTGACGATGGAACAATGTTACATCAGCAGAAATCTCAGTCCCTAAAGGATCCTATTATTTCAGTTGGGTTTTACTGTACGAAGGCAACAGTGACTTTTAAGGTAAGTATTTCTCTGTTTCATAAAGGATTCATTTGGCTTGTTGAGGAAGTGCATAAAGATTACCTGAGCATTTGCATACAGTTTGATTGGAGATGGGAAATGGTACATTAATGAATAACATGGAAAGTGAATGTTGAATGTTCCTCTTCTGTCATACTCTACTGAAAATTGCAATGTGAGCTGGTTTTGCCATTTCAGCCAATTTAATAATCTTAAAGGGAAACAACTTGCATTAATATTCTTTGATGGGAGAAGAATCTTAAAGGCTTTCTATGAATGTTTATTGAAGTATTCTATCCATGTAATGTGTAATATTTCTCTATAAAAAAGCTTTAGCTTCATAGAGATTGTGAATTTGAGGAATTGTTTAGGCTGTTCTTTTTTTAGACTATTGTGAGTAAAAGTATGATTTTAACTTGATAATGTTGAAATTATTTTCCATTTGTTGAAAGTGAATTGATCAAACAAAGGTTAAATAGTACATGTACTTTGAGCTATATACTGTATATGTAGAGAAAGATTTAAGTATTTTTTTGTAAACAAATTTCAAACTGGTTGCTGGCCTTCTCTCTATTCTTTTGTAAGCTTGCAGAAGGGAATATGGAGAGTCTGAATAAGATATTGAGATATACTGACAGAAATTAAAATTAAGGTTCTGAATTAGCAAAATACTTTTAACATGTGCCAAACTATATGCAAGCAATTTTATGTGCATAACTACACAAAGTGGCTCTTGGCTTTACAACTAAACATGTATTAAATCAAGGCCAGAACTTTGCCACAGAGTAACTGAGGCTGATTTTTATGACTTTGAGCCTTTCAGATGAACTGCAATACTTTCGTAGCTCTCGTACAACAGTTATGTGCCTGATTATACACCTAATACCATCAGCAGCTCCCTGAACCTTTATTGCCTGTGTGGCTTGTCATCTGTGCACAAGAGCGTTGCGAGGGGCTTTATGCTTAGTTTCTCTCAGCTATTTTTGTTTGGTGGCGTAGCAGGGCATTGAGCTGCTCGGCAACTGTCAGGAAGGCTGAGGCAAATGACTTTGGAAGCTGTAGGCATTCTGTGGGAAGGTTAATGTTTCAACCTCCTGGCAAATTTGGTTGCAAAATTTGAGGATATCAACAAACATTGTCATGTTCTTTTATGTCAATCTGCTTCAGTCTTCATTAAAAAAGGCTAAAAATAAATAATGGAGAATCTTCTCTTCCTATGTTACTTATCATCCCTGGGACACTTAAACCCAAACAAACTACCAGGACTCAAATTTCTTGTTTTTCGTGGCTCAGCATCTTCTTTTGCACTTTGTCATACAATAGTGATTTTATGCTCTTTCCTCATGTGAGAAAAATCATTAAAAATAATATGAACTTATTTTTGAACATACTTTTCTGGGGGCTTTCCTAGTGCTTCATTGGCAAGTTCACGTGTTTTATATTGGGAAGTGATTAAAAACTACTTAGAGTGTAACATCTTACATTCTATAAATTTTAAATGTGAAATGATGTATGATATTAATATGGTGACAGTTAGGAGGGAAACAGAATTCATTGTTCTGCTTGCATGCAAAGAATGTATGGAATTAATTTGTGGTTCATACTTTGGTTAAAAAATAAGGTCATGTTTCTGCATTAGCATTATGAACAGTTGATATCATTCCAGCTAAAAATCATGCCAAATTAAATGTAGCTTTCTCTAATAATGGTGAAAATTATTCTTGTAATGTCTGAGTTCTTTTAATCAATTAATTGCTTTTCCTCTACTATAATTGCACACAGGTGAAGGGTGATCAGTGATTTTTTTCATCCAATTCTCTTGGACATTTGGATTGCAAAATTTTAATTTGAAACAACATCCATGTATATTCACTCTTGAAAAAAATGAGAGCCTGTGGATGTTTTTATATAAAAATTAGAATTTGAACTATTTAAGCTGTTCAACATAAACTAAGTGTTTTTTTGGTCAAAATATAACATCATTATTTTGTACCTCTTTTCTGTTTTTCTTAGCTGTAGGCTATGTGCTTTTATTAATCTGTGTTTTACCATTTTGAATTTTTATTTTGAAATAATTCAAGAAATATAAATACATGTTCCTCTTGGTTGCCATGACAAGAAACAAAAATGGGTATGGTTGTAACCAAAATATTTTTGTAATATTATCATGCTGTTTAATTATTTCTGGGAAGAATAAATAACATATTTATTTATTTTTACAGCAGTTTGTGAGCTAATTTGTTATTATATTAATAATGCAGCTGTGTATTTCTTTCATCTTTTTACATAGTTTCTCTTTAGATAAGGAAACTAAAAATACTATAGTGGATTTTAGACATTCTGTCATGGCATGTTTCAACCAGAAGTTGCATATGAGAAGTTCCAATATGGATAATGTGTTACAGCTGTTTAATTGCACCTGTTTCCTGCCTATTAATAAGTTTTGGCCCATAGTTTGTCTTCATCAATTCTGTATATTAATGACATTACTGCTGTTTAATACTAATATTGACTTTTATAATGTGTTTATCCTGTTGTTTCATAGCTCACTGAAATGCAAGCTGAAAGTAGTTATTACAGCCCTCAGAAAGTAAAATCCAAAGAAGTTATATGCTGGGAACAAGAAGGAACAACAGTTGAGGTAATTTTCCTTTGACTGGGCTTTTTTGATTTATCATAAGTAATGTAGCAAATACTTACCAATAAAATATTTTTTAATTGTTTTGTTGCCAAGTTTTCATATTCTGTCATATTGGATGTGTTTGTTGTAATAATCACTTACATATAAATTCTCTAAATTTCTAGTGCTGTGATGATGAAATACTAAAGTAATCTCTTCCTTTGAAGTGCCCTTGTGATTGCTATTTATTAAAGCTCTAAATACATAAACCTAAACATATTTTGGTTCACTTTTGTCCACATTTTTTATTTCTTGGGGAGTAGAAGTCTTAAAAAATACCACTTTTTTTTCCTCACTAGGTTCTTATGAAAGGTGAACTTTTCTTTGATTGCCAGATTGGTTTTGTTGGTTGCCAAGCTATGTGCCTTAAAGGAATTATGGGAATTAAAGATTTTGAAGAGAACATGAATAGGAGCACTGAAGTGAGTATGTTGAAATATGAGCTGACTTGCTCAATTAGCAGTCCTGTTATGCTTTATTGATTGCAAAAATGGAAAAGACTGCTGTTACAAATTGCGATTTAAGTTTTTGAATGTTACTGGTATATACGACTCAATTCTATTCCTCAGAGTTGAAAAGACAAATATTTCAGAATGAGAAGAGGCAAAACAAGACTTTTTACTTTGACAATAGTCCATTATTGTCTATGTCTGCATACTTTGATTTTATATAACAAATACAAACAATTGAAAATCTTTGAAAGTGCTTAAATGAACAGAAGGTTGGAAGGGAGCAAGTGGGAACACTGTATACTGAAGATAGTAGAAGTGTGGTACAAATATCAAATGAGTATTTTACCTAATTTTTCAATAAGGTTAAGAGAAATATTAAATTAAGGAGTTAAACAGTATTAATATATATATTTTAAATAGAAGCAAATCTTCAATTACTTAAGACAAAATCAAGTATGGGGTACTTTTAAAATATTTAATGAAGTGGTGCATTAAATTTTAAATTCGATAACGATTTTTGGTTGAACTGTAGATAGAATAGTGTCCTAAGGTACTGGAGAACAGCAACTATTATCTTTTTTAAATAAAAAAGAGTAATGCAGCCAAGAACGGACCTATTAACTTGATGTTAGTGTTTTGTGAAGTCTTGGAATGTATTTTAAGGAGAAAAATTAAGATTATGAAAGAAAACACAAAATGATTATATTTATGTCAAATATCTCCTAATCTGCAAAATCATGCACTGTACTGTGATAGGTATGATGGGACAGATTCTTAACCTGTGAGAGAAGCATGGCTTGGCATTCATCTCAAGTGTTTGTGTATGCAACACAGAAACCAAAAAAAGATCTAGATATCCTTACACAACTTTAGTTTATGATATGGAATTTTAGAGATGCAGTGGGACACACTACATGGCTGGTGTGCTGCAATGGATAGAAGTGGGCTTTTCCAGAAAGAGAGGCTGAAAAACTGTAAAAATGCTCTGTTGTCCTTGTTAAGTACAAGGGAGATGTTGCTGGGGATGTGAGGGTGGGCAACAACCTTGTCTGCAGCAACTATGAGATTGTCAGCTATAAAATCATTTTTATTGATTTGAAAATGGGGAGGGACTTCAGTGTTACTTCAGTGAAAATAATTTATTTATTTTATCTTCATTCATAATGAAATATACTCTCGAGGGTTGCTACTGTGTGTGTGTTATTTGTGTGTTATGACAATTGAAACTTCTGTTAACTTGACTATGTTGGTTTTTTTTTTCCTCCCCTGCCATATTATTTTGTACTACCTCATGAAGGAGGCCTACTTCTTTAATTGTGGAGAAAATTTGAGTACGAAAGGGATGACGTATCTTACCAATTCACTATTTGATTACAGAAGTCCAGAAAATAATAGTATTCGGGCAGAATTTATATTGGATGCAGCTCATCATAAGGTCAGAGAATCAGATTTTTCTTAGAAAAAAATTCCAATGCTGTCTAATAGATTTCTAATAACTATCTAGATCTGTGTACTACTACAGGACTGATTTTTCATTACTTTTTCATGTTTAACTGAATCTTACTTTGCAGCTGGCCAAAAGAAAAAAAGTAAATCTGTTTGTGTTAAAAAAAAGACACCCACAAACACCGAGCCAAAAAACCCCCCAAACTGAAGAAACATATTCGAAAGAAACCTCAAACCCCCATCTCCTGCTCCAAAATGAGAATTAATTCCACAGTTTCCAAAAGCACTAGCCACAGAACACTTTAAGAGAAAAATAGGTATGAAAGAATGCTAGCAAAAGCTTTACCAGCACATACTTTAAACCCAAACAGTAAGTGGTCCATGGTTTTCAAACTAAGAAGTGCTGTCTTGGAAACCAGATTTGGGCAGTGTTAATTTTATTGTTCATGTCCTATGTTTGTCTACTTAGAGAAAATTTTACTAATCCTACCTTTTCTAGAGACAGATTTTCAGTCACCAATAGTGTCTGTTGTTGTAAATTGTGCAGTAAAACTTTATTCTCTGATTATCTGTGATTACTAAAAACTGTATGTAATGACCAAGGTGGTTCTCTGTTCATAGTTGGAGTTCTATGCTCTGTTTAATGTACAGATAATCCATTTACAATTTAGAATGTGTTTAATTTCTTTTAAATTTAAATTTTACTATTGTCACCTTTTTAGTACTACTGAAGTGTAACCTTGAAGAATCCTGTAAAAATGATTAGTAAAATCACAAGTAGTTGTATTCAAACTTTTCCCATATAGTGTTTTAGTTACTCTATGCTTGGTCTGTCTTCAATGCTTTTAGATTTGCCTATTTTTTTGGCGAAGCAAGTTTGCTATGTAATGGATTATATTATGTATAAATCTCAGTGATGGCATAAAGTCTTAATGTGTTTCCTGTTGTTTAAAGATAAAACTACAATGTTGCTTGAATAACAAAGCCAGATTGAATGAGCTTAAGTTTTCAGTGTACTTAATTAGGTAGATCTGTTGCATGCAAAAGATGAAGAATATTTACTCCATTAAAGGTACTAATTGACTAGATGTTATTGATGAATTGGTCAGCATGTCCACTGGAATTATGGATGTGGATTTGTGTGGCCTCAAATAGAAGTTACATTACCTATCAGAAAGGTGAATTCTTTGGGATAACCTCTGTCCTTTGTTTTGATAAGCCTTTCCGTGTGTTGATGCACAAATCCAAACATGAATATATCTCTCTAATACCAGTCTATCAGTTGGTAATCTCAAGATTCTATCCTTATACAACATTTTCTTTGTTTGCTTTGCTGTGTTGGTAGGAGATGTACACAGAGATAGCTGGAATGCAGAGGTTTGGGGCTTTCTACATGGATTACTTGTACACAATGGAAAGCACCAGTGGGAAAGGTACCTTTTTTTCTTCGTTTACCCTGATAAATAATAGAAACAAAGACTTTTCATGCCTAGATGGTCCTTGACCAACTGTCCTCTAACTTATCTTAGATTTACCATCAAAACCATCATTAAAACGCTTTCATCTTTGTTTCTTCAATGATGTCTTTGAGGTTAGCTATTTTGGTTAGCTGTTGATTGTCGGTGTTGCTATTTTTTTTTTTTTCTGCATAAGTAATCACAGTGATATTTTTGTAGCCAGTTGTTAAACTGAAAGTAATTAGCTTGTAGCAGTGGTGAAGTTCATAAAGTATGATGTCTTTTTCTTTTTTTTAAAGTTATCATTATTGACTTTGCATGTAAAAAAAAAATCTTTTGAGAAAGCCTAGTTGAAGAATGAGGTTGACTGTGTACTTGCTGCAGAAGATGAAAAGGACTGTGATTTTTCTCCTGCAAATTAAAATGCAAGGATGCAAGATAGTGTGGAGGCTTAATCTTGAAATATATGTATCTGAACAATTTTGTGAACAAATAAACTATGTGCACATAGATATTGGCCAATTCTAAGTAATTTTTGAGATTCCTATCAATTCTTTTTTAAGTCTGAGAAGTGAATTTAATGCAGTAAGTATATCTACTACTGTGAGTGTTACAAAAAAAGGGACAAAGGAGTTTATCTATCAGTAAGAAATACATACATGTTTTTACACATGTATTCTCATCATTAATTGCAATGTGACTTCCCCCCCCCCCCAGTTCTTCTAAGACTGTCATCTACAGTTGCTGCTCTGCAGTTTCACTGTCAAACTAATAGTGCTTTCTTCCCCACCTGTGTATTTATTATTGTGAATACTATTTCTCTGGACATCTGTTGGGAACTTCTTGCTGTTTTGTGACTGAACATTTATCTGTCCTGTCCTTGCTATCTAATCCAACTCATCTGTGGTTTGTTTTTTTTCTTTTTTTTTTTTTTTTTTTTTTTGTTTGTTTTTTGTTTTGGTTTTTTGTTTGTTTGTTTTTTGTTTTGTTGTTTTCTTTTTTGGTTGGTTGGTTGGTTTGGTTGGTGCTTATATTTTTTTGTTTGTTTGTGTGTGTGTGTTTGTTGTTTTTGTGTGTTTTCTCTCTATGTAAAAGAAGTCACAACTCCTAATGTTTGATTTTGTTTTCTGGACTTGTTGGGCATTAAGAATAAAAGGAGTAGGAAAGAAACTTCCAGTTTCCTTAGAGGATGGATCATGCAAAACTTAAAAAAAAAGAAGTAAATTATGCTATTGTCTTTGACTGTAGAAGAATACACTAGGAAATTTAACAATTCTTTCCTGGTTCTGAGGCTTTCCTCTGTGCTATGAGTGCCGTGTGAAGCTGAGAAAATATACAATTAAGTCAAGATTCTACTGCAGTCTACTTCTGGTTTTAATAGTGATAAATATTTAATTGTGTGTTGAACTCTTATGTAGAGAAGTTGAAAATCTCGGGTAAGCCTTATCTCCTTTTTGAATCTTGCTGTAAAAAATTGAATATGCAAAGACTATTTGATTATGAAGAAAAATTGATTTTGTGGAATATTTTGTCTTGTTTCTCTGAATGCACAAGGAATGCTGTGATCATATCTTTTTCTGACTTTTAACTAGCCCTTTTCAGGAATGACTGAACTCAGGAATGAATTTATTTTCCTCAATGCCAGGCTACTGGTATATTCTGACTACATTTTTCCCTCTTTAGCTTCTCTTCTTTTTCTTCCAGTTTACTTTCTCAGAGCCTTAGCTTCTGTTTTCTACATCAAGGAAAACACTTCACAAAGTGTAGCTTGACTTCCTATCAAGCTGTGTGCTTTTATTTTGGCATTACTCCTTTAATTTCAGCCACCTCTCTACATAGAAGAATGGAATGATTAATTTTTAAGTTGTTAAAATAGTTGTTGTTTCTCTAAATCAAGAACTTAAAACTTTGAATTTTCAAATAGTTTTGTTCCTCAGAAAAGCAAATGTGGTGTTTTCTGCTAGTTATTTTCTAGTTTATTTTTCCATATTGTGGATTAAGTGCATAGTTATTAAATAACACATAAAAAGAGGTGTAAATAATTTCTCTAAAATGAAGATATAAATACCTCAAGATTTTGAAAACAATATAAACCTGCTGCACTTTTAATATGTTGTTTATATGAAAGTTTAAATTTTACTATTTCTTATTTTGATATTAACTATTTTTTTAGTTACAATCAGTGCACACCACATTCCATAAAATACCCTAACCCAACTTAAGTTATAGGAGGCAGTTACTGTGATTGTAAGATTTTTATCTGTCAAGGCAATTTTGGTTTGACACATTCTTTGCACCTTTAACCTTTCCTGAAGCATAGAATTACTGATTAAACCACAAGTGCCTCCTGGATAACATTAACCTCAGGAGTTTCATCTGTCACTTACAGAAGTGCATTAATCAATTTCAGTATTTTGAATGAAAACGAGATAGTCATGCACAGTAGTTTTATTTTGAAATGCTGCCTGTCCTCCCCTTCCTGTATTTTTCTGGATTTTGGCTTCGTGTTTCAATGCAAAACATTTTCCCTGAAACATTATGTAGCCTGTCAGTTCCCTGATCGCTGATTTGAGTGACCTACAGACCTAGCGGGGTGTACTTTTGAAGTTCCATTTTGTTTGTAATGTGTACTTATCTTGGTGGCAAGTTTATTATGCAGCACTCATTTTGGTATTTTTTGTCAGTTAGAATTAGACATAAGGTTTACAGAGAGCTTGAATACTCAATGATCAAAAATTGTTTTTCTTTATGCAACTGTGAAGTTTCAAGTCACCTGTGATCACCTAGTTCAGTAGAACCAATAGATTTTCTATCACGTTCTCTTTGCACTTAGAATTAAATGGGACTGTTCCAGAAAGTGGTTTGTATAAATTCTGTCACTTCAATATATTATTCATATACAAGCAAGTATAAGTCTTTGAAAAGGTAGGCTGTTACTACTTCTGGCCGTATTATTTTTTGGCCTTTTTATGTGATGTTATGGCTTTTTGCTCTTTTTAGTCGTGTTCATCTGAACTGAATACTCTGTAGAATTGGAAGGATAAAAGTATGCATGTTAACTGCCTGTAAAATAAATGCAGGAGGCTATATACTGGCTTTTTAAGAAAAAATCTTTTTTGGAATTTATTAAAAAGGTTGTAACTCAGTTCCAGTTGAAGATTTGGATAGGTTTTATAAGATAGTATCTTTCTATTCTTTTATCTTTCTTTTATTATTCTTTTTCCTCTCACATGGAACACACCAAGGGAAGCAGAGGCTATAAATGCTCTTGCCATCAACTTCTGTTGGGCTTTTAAGGATAAAGTTAATTCTTCTGCTGAGTATATAAGCCTGTAAAGGCCTGCAGAGCATTAGACCAGCTAAGTGTCAAATTGGGCATAGTCTTGGTTTGTTCTACAACCTTTCTTCTCACCAATGCTTAGAAGCAACAACATTTTATTATTTAAACACAAGGGGGGAAAAAACCTATACTTGCTTCCTTTTCCCCCAAGCTCACTTCCACCAATAGAAAGACTATTTTGAATGAGTACAGTAAAGGAGAGAGGCAAAAGGGAATGTTACTCTGGAAGGTAAAAGACTGGGTTCCTCTCAGGCAACCAGAAATTATGGAATTGTTAAGGTTGGAGAAGAACTGCTACTGAGTCCAACCATTAACACAGCACTGCCACGTTCACCCCTAAACCATGTCCCCAAATGCCACATTCATACATTTTTTAAACACTTCCACCCATAGGGATTACAATACTTCCCTTAGACAGCTTGTTCCAATGCTTGTGGCCAATTTCAGTGAAGAAATTTTTTCCAGTATCCAATCTAAACCTTCTCTGGTGCAACTTGATGCTGTTTCCTCTCATCCTATAACTTCTTACTTGGGAGAAGAGACCGACTCCCATCGCCTTGCTACAACATCCTTTCAAGTAATTGTAGTGAGCAATAAGGTCTCCTCTCCAGGCTAAACAGCCCCAGGTCTGTCAGTCACTCCTCTTAAGACTTGTGCTCCAGACCTTTCACCAGTTCCATTGCCTTTCTGTGATCTCAGAATCCATTTAGTCTTGATGCTTATTTTGTCAGACTGACTGTTCATTTATGTAATGATCAGCAAGACATTTAATGTTTAGTGCATGTGTCAAAGCAATGAAGACACGGTCAAAGTGATGGTTTATTAGGAAAAAAACCCAGTTCTGCAATTCTGCAAACTAAATATATTAGAGGGATGAGGGTATTCTTTTACGAGTCGTATGTAACGGGAAAACTTGAGCTTCTAAAATTTGCATAATTTAACTGAAGGATTTCTGTGAAGTATGTTTAGAGAAATAGTCATGCTGTTTGGTAACTGATGAATAGCCTGTATACAGTGAATGTATGGTTTTGGTCTACCTTATTACCTGACCTTACTGAACCACTCTTTTATCTCTGTGTTGGTTCTTCTAAAAACAGCCTGAGACCTAATGATTAAAGAGGTTTGTTTTCTCACTGCCCATGCAATAGTGAGTTGAGGTAAATGTGAACGGAAGGAAGGGTTTGCCTTAGCTGTCAGTCTGGTTTATGACAGTACAAATGAGTGTAATTCTCATGGCTGTGTACAAGCAGCTAACCTTTTAAGGGCCCAGGTCTGTAATTTCTTTGCAGTACACCTTTTCCTTGATTGTTGGGGATGGATATCTTCGTGACAAGCTGTAGAAAGTTTTGAACAGCACAGCTGTCATTGGCACCTGGGGTTAAGTTGCCATAGAAGTTTAGACACCTCCAGGCAATACTAAACTTGAGAAATACAAAGTTCATGGAAGGGTTCCTAAGTTGTACTCTGCTTGGAGGCAAGGCAAAAATTTGCCCTGTTTGCTCTGCATTAAACAGAAATAATGTTAAAAAACATGTTAAACCAGTCGTGGTCTATTTGTGTGTTCTGTTTGCACTGTTATATTTTTATATATATTTATAAGTCTGTGATCATAGGATTTGAAACAGAAGTGGCTGATAAAAAATTTTATTATGTCCAATTGTTTGGTGTGACTTGTTATTTATAAAACTTCTTGTAGTCTCTGGGAATCAGCAAGACCTCTCTTCAGTAAAGAGTGAAGATTTTGGAAATGTTCAGGAGATGTCTACAAAAAGCCTCATTGTGGGCCCGCTCAATCTTCGGCTGGATAGCAGCGCTGTACACCGGATATTGAAAATGATAGTCTGTGCTCTGGAACATGAGTATGAGCCTTACAGCAAAACTAAGCCAGGTTTGCTCCTATTGCATATACACAAATGTTCAGAATTAAACCAGACCAAATTTATTGCTCTTGAAGGTCCAGCTTCCAAGTAGTTAAACTCAAAACCTTTCAGGGGATTTTATGAGTCTGAAGAGCAAAATGTAAAATAAAGATAAAATTCATTGTAGTATCCTCATCAGTGTTGGATATACTTCTGAGATAATTTCAGACACTTTGGACGCCATTTGTTTTAATCATGAAACTCTTGTTGAGTAAGAAGGGCTTATTTAATTGACTAGCTTAATTTTGGAATCTTAGAGAAGAAAGTATCCTTGTTGATATTTATTAGTTTGAAATAATAGTTATACAGGATGAAAATGCATGGAAACAAGTTATGGTAAACAGTTAAGAGAAGAGCAATACAGATTTCAAAGTCAGGAAAATCCAGTTAGTATTGCATTTAGCCTTAGGTAGAACCAGCATGGAATAACATTATAAATTATGGGGGGGGTGGGAAGCTTTGCTTTTTTTGCTAGTCCCTAATCGTTTCTGAAACAGCAACTGTAGGACACATTTTATATATTTTAGTGAAACATATGTAATCTTGATTTATTGTAGATATTACAGATGGAAACAGAACTGTGCCAAGCTCAGAAGAAATAGCATCACTGGAGGAATACATTCCCACTCGACTTACAACATTCACTGTTCTCAAGTGTACAATTATAATCCCTGTGGCAGAATTCAATTTACTAGACCACTTGCTTCCCATAATCATGGGTGAGAAGGTATGTATGTACAGATAATTATTCAGTTCTTTATATTGGCATGTGCTATTCCATATAAATTTTCTTACTGGTCTGTGATTCCATGTGCTGGATACACTGCTGAATTCTGAATTGGTTTGGTGCCCATGAGCCTTAGCTCACCTAAGACGAGTGGGATGTAACTAGTTAGGCTTATTAGCTGAAGATGTCTTGTACTTATAAGAAAAAATAATTGTGAAGAAAAAAGATTCTAAACCATCAAGGAGATGAAAAAGTAGTAGCTCCTTTGATCAGAAGAGTACCTGTTGTGCAGGTCTTCCCAGACTTGGTAGAGTCTGAAATCTTTTAATACAGAGGCTCAATAAAGATGTTAACGGCCAGCTGTGTGTGTGCTAGTTCCAGCCAGGATATGAGCAGGACATGGGCTGTTACTGAGAATTTAACTACTGAATGACTTGCTCGGAGAGGCAGAAATTTCCTAACAGCCTTAATTTGTTTTATTTTCTGGATATGTGTAGTATAACACCAGCTAAAGAATCTGGTTTTATTCCTATAGGGTTCCTTCCTCAGTGCACAATGCTGAGGTACTGTAGAGATGAGGCTGGAAGGTATTCTATGGATAAGGGAAGGAATGGGAAAAGAGCAAAATCTATCAATTCTTGATTTAATTAAATTTCTGGAACTTCTGTCTGATATTTCATCTGATAGGCTGAGAAAGTTGTTGTTGCTCAGACTGGAGAAGAGGATGCTTCAAGGAGCCCTCATTGTGGCCTTTCAGTACCTAAAGGGAGCTTATAAAAAGGAGGTAGAGGGAGTTTTTATACAAGTAGATAGTGACAAGACAAGGGACAATGGTTTTAAACTAAAAGAGAGCAGATTTAGATTAGATGTTAAGAAAGAATTCTTTATTCAGAGGATGATGAAGCACTGGAACAGGTTGCCCAGAGAGGTTTTTCCTTTTTAGAATTTTTTAGCACATTGCATTGTAGTGGGGCTTTTCACCTTATGGGCATGGGAAGATGGTATTTTTATAATGGGAGAACAGTCCCATGTTTGTTTTAGATGTGGGGCAAAGAGTTTAAATCAAGTGAACTTTTTGGTTGGTGTAGTCACCACTTGGAGTTTCAATTTACGTTTCCTGAATGAAGCCATGCATATTTAAAATAACAATTTTGAATTTTAGATTGAAAATCATATATATGTCAACTTACTGTCCTATTTTGATGGAAGTTTAATAATTGTTTTGGATTTATAGAGTAATTTGGATTGGAAGAGATCTTTTTAGGTGTTCTCCAGGAGTCCAACATCCTGGACAAAGGAAGAGCAGGTTGCTCCAGGGGTTACTCTGTCAAGTGCTGAATTAGCACCAAGAATGGAGAACCTATAAAAAACTTTCCTGTAGACCTAATTTGAATTGCCTGTGTTCCAGCTTGTGTCTGTTGTCATCCTCTTACAGTACACCTTTGACAAGAGTCTGGCTCCCTCTTCTCTCTACCCTCCCAGTAGGTAGCAGTAGACAGAAGTAGCATTTCCCTCTGGCCTTCTCCAGACTGAATTACTTCAGTTGTCTCAGTCTTTCTTGAGACAGAGCTCATGTCCTCCAACCCCATAACCACTTCGTTTCCAACAAACTTATTCTCATATGTCCATGTCTGTCAGCTGTTTATCCAGCACTGGCTGAGCCTGGCCTGGGGCAGCCCTTGGTCTCACCTCACAGAGGCTGCCCCTGCAACCCCCACTGCCCACCACCAGAACCTGATCACCTGCACCCAAGACAATTCTGGATAAAAAGTTGATGAGTATAATGCTGTGGTATCTGTCAAGAGTTAATTACAGGTAGATTTGCTTGTGTATGTGGGTAAGAATATGTAGATATCATAAATAATACATCTGTAATTTAATAATTGTATGGTTTTTTTCCTCTGTCACGTAGAACTTAAGTGGAGTGTTAAATGCTGCAAGTTTCCATCCCCTGCGGCCTTTACCTTCCATCCGAATTTTGGTGGATAAGGTTAACTTGGAGCACTCAGTGCCGATGTATGCTGAGCAACTGGTGCATGTGGTCAGCAGCCTTGGCCAGCCATCTGACAACCTGCTTCATTACTGTTACTCACACTGCTATCTGAAGGTAAAGGAAGGCTTGAGAACTGTTTCTTGCTGCTGTGCTGAAAAAAAAAGATCATACACATATAGTTTAATCCTAAGTGTTAGCATGTTTCTTGGGAGAAAGTTTTCAGCTTGTCTAAAACAGCTTGTCTAAAATGATGTAAAGACATTTCACATAACATTGTTGTTTGGAATTGCTGCTTCTGACTGGAGCCAAATGCTTTGTAATATGAACAGAGAACTTCGTGTGAGGAAACTGCACAGAGCGAAGCCCCAAGGTCTTTGTGGCAAGGTTGAGTTAAAATAATGTGGAACGAAACCTTTTTCTTCTTCCCAGATAATGCTCATAGAATATGTAGATTGAGTGCTGGAAAGTACACTTAGACACTTGATGGGTTGTTATGAGGAAAAGCCATCACTACTATTGATGTAGCAATACCATGATAGTGAAGGTATGCAATCAAAAACTGTTGACTAACAATTTAATTGTTTTTTGTTATAAGAGGAAAGACCTCTGAATGTTCTCAATTAAAGAGGCAGTATGTGAGAGGAGTTCTTATTGCGAGGTTGGGGGAAGCTTAAGCTATGGGAGATTGTTTTGGGAGTATTCAGTTGCCCTCTGCTCTCAAGAGGAGTTTTAAAACAGGCCTTCCAGCCTTTTAGGGTGGGCTCAGGCAGTTCAAAACCTTTTGGGTGCTAGTAAAATGTAAATATTTAATACTAGTACTGTTAGTTTTGCTCAATTTTTCAATTATCTATTCACTTCCATGCTGATATCTTAGTAAGAATTTCATTATTTAAATCTTTATTTTCTGCATGAACAAAACTCTGTTCCAGAATTGCATGGCATGCTTTAAGTTTTCTGTGTGATATGTTTACCTTCTGTCACATTTAAAGTGATTGGTATTGCAATATTGCAAGTCATGTTTTTCAGTTTGAGGGGATTTTTCTATTCAAAAACTTTACAGCAGCAACATTTGAACATCAGATTTGAGTTTTAAAGGGTTTATTTGCTAGCTTTAATATTGGCCAAAGTGGTCTGTTCTTATGTGAATGGTGGTACAGCATTATAAAAGGCAGCTCTACAAAAGTTTGTTTTCCATATTGAACAGGGAAAGGAAAGCTTTTTGAAGGAAAAAAAGCTTTTTGATTTAATAAAAAAAATTAAACTAGAGGTTTGCAACTGAAGTTAATTTGTTGTTGAAGGAAAGCTTCTAATTTCCTTAAATGCCACTTTTTCATATCAATGTTGTTACAATTACCAAAAGTGATTTTATTTTATATAAAAGGCATTGTGCGATCTGCAAGTTAAAGGATATAGAATAAAGTATTTGAGTTATTAAATTGTAATTCAGCATTTTGTTAAAAATTCAGCAGAGCATAGTTAACACTTTTTGAGGAAGAAAATATTGTTGTATGTATTCCTGTAGGGCATTATTTTAAGTAACTTTCAGTAGCTATATTTCTGTTTGGGTGAAAGGAATTATCTAAAATTAATACATAATTTATTTAATGTTTATTGAGTATATTTCTATATATTATGTTATAAAATAACTTGAAAATGATCTAATCATGTGGTAGCATACTGTTTGACTAACTGAATTTGTTCCAGGTATTTGGTTTTCAAGCAGCACTGACTTCTTTGGACAGTAAAGGATTATACTGCATCCCTGTTCCAGTTATCCCCTCATTCAGTACTGCTGTTTATGGCAAGCTGATCAAGTTTCCCAAATACTGGTGAGCATTAAGCCTGAGCATTAAGTGTTTAAGTAATGCACAATTACTTTTGCATTTCTAATGAGTGACGTAAAAATGCAAAGCTTCATATATATCCCTAAACTTTTCTGTCTCATCTGTCATATTCTACTATTGTTTGTTATTATTAATAAGTTTCTTTGTAAGGATTGCTGTTAATAAACATTTTAGACCGTTGTTTGGCCAAGAAAGCAACCTCCACAAATGGCTTTGTTCTAGACCTTGTAGATTTCTGAAACCAGTTTCCACTCGAAGTTACATACTGCTAGCAAAGCTTGATGTGTTTAACTGAACAGCTCTTGCTGTTTTAAACTCAACCAAATAAAAAACAACAAGTTGGAGGATGAAACCCCAAAACATCCCGACCCCACAAAGTCTCTACTACACTTTTATTTATCTCTCATTACAGTTGGAAGTGTTTTAACATTGTGATCAGGTATTTTAGCTGTTTGTAGTAGTTCATATGTTAAATGAGAACACTTTTCTTCTGAAACAAATTCTGTGCGCTGTTATGAAATGAGCTATATAAAATTTTTTTAAACTTAATTGTCATGGAAAATTCAGTATTTAAATTAATCTTTTCAGTTTAAATCTCGTGGACATAGATGTCAATGCATTTTTAAAATCTATTTTCAGGAAAATGCATTTTGGCAATACTTTGGACAGGATATTAGTTTTCTTTGTCCTTTCTTTTGAGAAGTAGCTGTCTGTAATACTACTTTGACTAAACACATGCAAAGAATTTTACATAAAATGACAAGAAAACGTGTTAATATGTTAAATACTTTGGCTTCAAACATTGTGTTGAATAGCTAATTTATAAGATACATTTGTTTGTGAAAGCTTAATGGTTTAAGAAAAAAGGTCTGTGTCTGTGACTGTTCTTAGTGCCACACAGAGAATATACTAATTTTTCTCTCACAGGCTGTGACACCATGTTGAATGTAAGAGGGTTTTAGCATTATCAGAACACCACCAGGTGGTAGTAGCCTAACTGGCTTTGTCATATTTTTTATCAATAGTTTACAAAAGTATTAACCTCTTCAAGTTAATTGCTGTTGTGTTGCAACCTTTTTCTGAAAAATAAAAAGTGGTACCAGGATAACCCATAATCAGCACTAATCAGACTACTTCAGGACTTGGTTAAGATTGACAGTCTTTCATGACATCACCTAACATTTAACACTAAGCTCTGGTTAGTGATCCTTGTTAGCAAACTGTAAGAATTAATTAGTGTTTAATGGTAAACTTAAATTTATTTACTGTATTATAAATCCCAAGGTTAGTTATGCAAAATCAAAAAAATTATTTTTCAGACGAAAAATAGTTAAAGGAATCTGTCATCTGACGAGTTCAAGTGCTGCTGCTTTTTCATGAGTGCTCTTCTGCAGGTGCTTGTGCTCGTTATGCTCCATCTCTTTCTTGCTCACCCATGCCTGGTGTCCCGTGCTTTTCCACATGTGCACTTGCACACTTGCCATCACGCTCTGTCTCACGTGCTCGTGGTCTCGCGCTCGCTCTGTCTCACGTGCTCGTGGTCTCGCGCTCGCATTCTCTCGCTCGCGCATTCTCTGATTCTCTCGTGGTTTCTGTTTTGCTGTTGTTTCTCTATCTCTCTCTTTTAAAAATGCATTGTATTGTGGGGTGTGCTCAGCTGGAAAATAGGCTAGGGTAGATTAATAACGTAAAGGAGCAGTAGTTTTGGGGAGTGGAGGCAGGGGAATGGTCTTGCTAAAACAGCAAATCATCTATCAGCATTTGTTAGTAGATCTTGTAAGATCAACACTTATTGTGGTCTAGTGTATTTTAATATTTTTCTCACTCTTTTCCTGTGATATGATCTTTTTCTAAAGCTTGTTTATTTATTAACAGTACAAGATAATTATATAAAATGAACTTATTGCAAGGATTTATCTAAACTAAGCAGCACCAATTTGTGAGTAATAAAGTAGAAAAACAAATGAGTACAGCAGCAGCCTGGTTAAATGAAGTGTAGTTTGAAGTGAATAAAACTCCAGATGAAACACATCAAATAGCACTTCAACTAAATCGAAATCAGCATGAGGACTGAGAGCTTCATTGAAGTCATGCAGTGAGTGAGAATTAGTCTGGTAGGATAACCTGGTAATGTCATTAAACTTAAATTCAATCCTCCCTCCCAAATTATACCACCTGCTTTATTTGGATTTGTGGATTTCACATTCCAGAGTTTCTTAAAGTACACACATCTGATGCTACATGTGTTCTTCTATTTCTTCGTAGAAAATATATACCACAGACCATACCTTTTAAAAACAAAGACATTTTATGAACTGTTATGGAATCCCTTAGGTAGTATGTTTTGAGTTAGCAGTGAAAATCTCAACTTTATTTCTGACATAAATCAGTAGAATAGCTTTCTTTTCTAGTTTCAGTACAATAATCTTAAAATGTATACAGTGTATAAAATACTGTAGTAATATTAATTTTTTAAAACTGATTGATAAACATTGGCAGGATATTTTAAGAGATAAAATTTCAACAGCATCAGCCCAGTGAGTTCCAGTAAATAACCATAAACTGTCATAAAGTGCTGTTTTGTTTTTGTAGTAGATTGATGTCTGTTTTAATTGCAGTTAATACTCTATCTTACTATAAAAGAATATGCTCAAACTCACTAGTTAACTAAGTCTTGGACATCCCTTAAATTGCATAGCTAATCTATTTTTTTTGGAAAGTACAAACCATCTGGTCTTTTGTTTTCGTCAAGCATAACAAGATGCAAAATACATTCATGTCAATATTTTACAACTACTTTATATAGTGTTGCATGTCAGATTGTAAAGCAGCTTTCAGAGCTTTTAGGAGGATGTCTAAAACCAACTGAGAATTAGCAGAATATGGTTAAAAGCCTAGAATGAAGGACAAAAATGTTTATTGCCAAACAGGAATTAGCTGATTTCTTTCCCTTTTGTTCTTTTGGCTACAATGTCTGTGGTAACAGATGAGGTAATCTAGTATAAGACACTTTAGTGTTATAACCCTCTATCACTTATAAAATACCACTTTGTTGTACTTCTGAAGAATATTAAACTAACATTACACAATATATATTCTTAATAACCTTCCTTGTATTTTTCTGATATCTGAATGATAGTGAAGTGTCCTCTGTATATTTTGAGCTAAATACCAGTCCAATTATGTGTGTTATTGCATTGCATTGCTTTTCTTAACCTGTTCCAGACTCTCGTTTTTCTTTATCAGGTCTGTGGGAAGGTTCTCACTGTCTCTGTCTGTGACAGCTTTTGATACTCTGACTGGCACACTAGGAAGTTAGCCTTTTGGCTAACTATTATGCAGTGATATTGAGAAATATACTTTGCCAGCAACCTGAACATCAGCATTTTACTTTCTTACCTGACTTCCTGCATTTTATTTTGAATTTGTCACCATGTAGTTGCGAAATGGTTGCTTTGTACACACAATTTAGTTTCTCTTACATTTTTTAACTTTAATATTACTATTACAAAAATGGAGGATTCTAAAGCCCTCATTATTACTGTATAGGTTTCTGCTCAAATTTTTGTTACTGTGAAGTTGTTTGTATTTTCATACAGCTTTGCTTCCATTTTCTTCCATGATGTGTCCCCTTACAAGGCAAACATCCCTCTCAGTCATAGCCATGTACTAGTGTGCCGTACAGCAGTATTCCTATTGACAGAATTCATTGTTAGACTCCTTACACAATCCAGTAAGGTCATTATAGGCTCCAGTATGAGTCAGCATGTGCATCCACTCATGTCTGCTCTGTGTCATTTTGTAAATCCTGTGTGCTTTTGATGATATCCCAGTGAACTGACTCGAGTGACAGCAATTCATGTTGATCCACAAGCAGATTGGTTGATGAAGATCTGGCTTCTTACACAGTAAGTTATTTAGCAAGGAAGTTAGCTCCTGGTGACATGGCCTTTACCTACAAGGTACTATTGTGATGACAGTAGGAGATTTTAGGATTTGCTGCTCACTGAAGAGAGGATTAAAAGTGTATTATGGGGTATCAGGTGAACTATCTGTCTCTGTTACTTTTTTGATTGAAACATCTTTGCAGGGCGTGTTCAGTGGAGTAATCTGCTTAGAATTAGAAATCACAGTAGCTTTCTGAGCTTGAGAGTCACAAGACGTAGCTGTTGTGCTGTTCAGTGCAGTTGAGCTAGTAAGAGGCAAGCAGACCCTATTGGCAGGAAATACAGAGCCCAATATCCACAGACTGGGAACACGAGATCGTAAATCTAGGAAGTTTTCTCATAAATTGACACTTCGGTCTTGATTTTGGCAGCCTGTTTTACTGGCTAGTCATGGTAAATCAAGAGTAATGTCAATTTAGATTGGGTGTGGATTGCATTTCACATGGGCAGTTGAGGGGCATGCTTGTTTCCTGGGTCAGAAGTAGAAACAGGTTGAAAACACATGAAACTCATTTTGTAGCATTCAGTTGTGACTATTAGTTATGTTAGTAATTGGATATATCTGCCAGATGAAAATTCAGGGTAGATTGAATGCCTGAACAGATGCCATCAGTGTATGGGACAGGGGAGTTTCAGCCACATCAACGTTGTGCCAGTTAGAGCTAGCACATGTTAAAACCTGTCTGAACCATTGAGATATGCCAGTGATATGGGCTGTGCAAAAGCAGAATGCAACAGTCATTCTCTTGGGTTCTGCAGAGGTGGTTGTGTAGAATTGCCTCAGATGTGAACAATCAGTCTAGGGAGTGTACTGGATTGCTTCAGCATTGTATATTTCCCTGCCATTGCCTAGAAAATGCATCAAAGAACATAATACTAAATCAGATTTTTAAAATTAACTTATTGGTAGCTGGTTTTGGTCAGGCTTTGAGAGCAGCAACTTTGACAGTTTCAGAAATTGGTTTACTGTGCATCTTTGTGTTTGAGGAGTAAGTATGGCAATATCACAGCACGTTGCGAACAGTAATAAAGGGTGATTTAACAGCTTTAACAGGAGAAGGACTTTTCATTGAAAATGTGATTTAACATATCTTGCATTATAAAAGTTCAAGGGAGCCAATGCTTGTGTGTAAGGATGAAGATGCTTAAGGAACTTGTGTGGAACATTTTATAATCTGTGGTGATATTAATATGTCAAATTTCAGCAAGAACATTTTGGGGCACTTTTCAACTTCTGGAAGGAGTTGTTGTCAGTTACCAAGAAGAGCCCTTAGACCAGGAAGAGTTTTGCATCCTGAGTACATGACTTGCAGCTTGATTAGTGTGACAACAAATTAACTTCAGTTGCAAACCTCTAGTTTAATTTTTTTTTAAAATCAAGTCCAGATCTAATGTTACTGCTTCTCAGCAGATGTGGCAGGCAGCATTCAGCAAATCTGTTAAAAATTCACTTTTAATCGGTGTAAATTGGAAGCAGTTGTATTGTTCAGTATTGTCCACAAAGAGGAAATTCAGCAGAGTTGACAGTAAAGGGTGGTCATCTGTAGTGTTTCCAGTGTAGTTATTTAGACTAATTAATTGTCAAGTCTCTTCAGTGAAAGTAAATTAAGCCCATTGACTAATATCTGTCCAGGGAAAGTGATTGCACATGGCTAATAGTTAATCCTGGTTATTATAACTGTTGCCATCAGTATTTGCTGGCATTTGTACTAAAAACAAGAAAATGGTATGTCGAAATGTGTGGGATTTTCAGGGTTAAAGACAAATTTTGGTTAGAGACTGGTGAAAGGTTTCAAAAACTTAGTCTTAAAGCCGAAGTGCTGTTCTGTAGCATAGATTCTAAAGAAAAAATGAATCATTAATATATATTCCTTTTGCACTGGATGTATTTAGAAATTTTGTTTCTCTTAATGGTAAAGCTATGTGTATGAAATGATCTGGTTAGGATTTTCAGTGATATTCTTTATTATGAGGCTTTACCCATGTAAACTCTGGCTAGAAAGATGCACTGGTGGCAGTTCGTCACACAGTTTGTCCTTTGTTTCTCCAGAATTTTGCCTGCAATTTTGTGCCTTTTTTTTCTACCTCTTTAATTGTACCTCTGAATTACAAAGAAAAATATAATCTCTGAGCTGTCATCTAAATAAATATAAATATTTAGATGGCTGCTAAATAAAATATTCTAGAAGACATCCGTTGCCCTGAGGCCTGGTAACCTCTGGTAGCTCAGTTCATATACACATACCTGTGGCTTTCCCTTCTGCTCCGAAAAGGAGGGGAAAAAAAGTAAAATTAAAGCTAAGAAGGATATGGCCAAGCTTTAGACTGAGAATAGCTTCTGACATGTTTGGTCCTTTCAACATCGTTTGAGAAAGTGCCAGCTGCTGTGGCCTGAGACTGGCGGAGAGCAAGCAAACCGGTCAGCAGTGGGCACAGCCACAGAACATTACTGGAGCCTGCACTTGGCCTCCCTAGTTTGCAATCAAGGATGCTTGAAACTTGCACCCTGAAGCTGACAGTGATGCCATTCTGCTAACCAGCCCTGTTCAAATGTTGGGTATTACGTAGAATTCTGAAGAACTGTACAATAGTGTTGCAGTTGCTCTCTAACCTTTCACCTTTTTTGTTTGCATCTTCTTTTTAAGACAATGCCATGGAAGTTGATAGGATTGCAAGCACTGTTTTAAGAATTTGTAGTCATTAAATAGAATAATTTGAAGAAAAAAATGACCTTTCTTTCATTGGGACTTCTAATATAGTTCCCTATAGAATTATGTTTATGAAATTGTATTATTCACCTTATGTATCAAATATTCCACCTTCACCAAAACTGTATGTTTAAAGGCTTCTTGAATAAGCTACATGCTTATCAGTTAAGCTATAATATGGTTATCTTCATTGAATCACTGTACTATTGCTGGACAAGCTGTAGCATATCCTTTTTTGACTCTGCAGAGCTTCACTCTCAAGCAGTAGGCACCAGAAACTCTGTACTCTTAAATTATGCACCTACTCTTACAAGCATTTTAATCTGACTCTCGGTTAAAGTTTAACCATGATAAATGGTAACTAAAACCATTTTATTCAAAAAAAGCTGTATTTATCTTGATTCAAACCAAATATAAGGGCTCCTGTGCACCTTCAGCTGTCCATAATACCTTAGCAGCTTTACTGCAACTGTGTTCATCTCTAGGTTGGAGAAGGATTTTGTCCTGTGTCCAGGATCATTTGTTTGCTATATTCTCCTCATGCTTGTTTCCTCCAGTTTGTATTTTTTTCATTACTATTTCTTTAGGAACACCTTTTAAAGTAAGTTAAAGTAACCTGTCAGGTGTACATACTGAGAAACAGGTACTGTATTGAAAACATGTGAACATTTAGACCTCCATTGGGCCTGTATGTTTGGTAAACATTGTCTGCTTTTCATTATGTTTTAATCTTCTAAAGGACATCAGCTCCCAGTTTCTGAACTAGATTTTTTAGCCTGGCATGTTTTCGATGAGAATGTTAGAGGGCCATTTGAACAAAAAAACAAAAAAAAGAACAACTGAGTCAGGCTCAGGTGGGATATAAAGTCCTTAAACAGTAAACTGTGAGAATAAAACCTGTTTATCAAATTTGGAAGTGGAACAGGTACTTTGGAAGTACCTGTTGCAGGTACTTCTGATATCAATGCAAGAAATGGAAAGGATTGTGTTAGTTCAGACATGAGTACAAAAATTGTGGATTCATTTTTCAATTGATCAGATTTTTTTGCCCATTATAACATGTATGTTTTTTAAACAAAAGGCTAAAAAATTTTTACTTTGCTGATGTTTTTTCTTTGAGTTTAATGACTGATTCCAAAATAAACAATCAAATGTAAGAAAATATATTTGGTAAACATGATTAGAATATTCTAATCATGTTTACCTTTGATAGTGAAGAAATGTGCATATACATGGAGAATGACAGAATTAAGCATCTGATTTCTGTATTATAAATTTTTAGAGGAAGGGCAAATTGAAATGGAGTTTTTCTAATGTCACTGACTTAGTCTGTTGCTCTGAAAGTACATGTATGACTTTTGATTTTGAATACATCTTGGATTTGGCTGTGTTTTACTTTAGCTTTGATGTGTTTTACTGTCAGTATCTTTTCTTCATGTGTGTAGTTTTTAATTAATGAAGTAAATGTTATGAGGCACACAGTGAATGGACCAAAACTGAACACAGGAAAAGTGTATACATAGAATCTGCTTTAAAGTTTGTATTATTTTTGGGGAATGAATGGTATAAAGTAATGCTGGAGTCAGTGCTTAAAGATGTTAAAATTAGATTTAAAAATAATTGTAGTCTTTGAAGTACAAAGCATTATGCATTTACTGAGATTTAATGTTTTGCTTTAAATAGCTTTTGATATCCTTTAAAATTCTTTTGAGGTTGCTACTTAATGAGGCCACAGTATAGTAATTTTAAAGCCTTTATACTCTTTCTGCAGTTATTCAGAGTATACACGTGAACCATTAGCACACCTTGTCCATTCATGTCCTTGCTGTTGAAGACACCCTTGATCCATCCTTTGCTATATTAAAGGCTTTTCTGGTAATCGGAAAAACAAAACACGCTTCCCTGCTTCCAGCAGCTTCCTTTTGATGCTGTAACTTTTATCTTAAAGGATAGTGGAATTGGCTTTTGAGGTACTGTAAGGCAAAGAGTGAGGTTAAGTGCTTTTATTTAGCAGTAAGGTTGGATTAAATGTTCTCCCTTCCAACCCCCAAACATTGTGATTTGTCTTTAACAGAATTGAGCAGTAGCCTGTGAATATATCCCCATTTAGCAGGGGATGATGAGGGAAAGGTATGGCACTACAGACATGGCTTTCTAAAGATATAGCTTCGTTTCTCTTAGTCTTATGTATTTTGTTTGTGACATCTCCATTCAGTGCAATATTTTTCTTCAAGTACTAGTTTTGTTTCTCTAATGCAGACATTCACCTTCTTACTTCTGTGACTAGCTATAAATGATTTACCACAATTTCAAGTAACCTTTTTTCTCTCAGTGTAAATATGTCTTTTTTTTCCACCAAAGTATTTAATCTATTTATAAAACAACATAAACACTATGCACAAGTTTTTAGTAGAAGAAATTAACAGAAACCCCCAAATCAGAACCAACTTACCTTTTTGGACAAATTTTCTTATTGAGATCAGTTGTTAGTGTTTACTTGAAGCTGGAGCTGTGCTCAGCCCTTGAATCTTCAGCAAGGAATTTGAAACTGTGTTCGTTCCCAAGAAGACCTTTGAACTGGATTTGTCAGTGCAGTTTTCTTCACTGAGCACCAGCATGTTTGAGCCCTTCTGGCTCCCTGTTTTACCTGCTAATGGCAACCAAATGGCTTTGTGTGGCAGATTTAGACGATTGATTTAATGGCTGTTTCTGCTCCTTCTGGGATTGTGTGAAAGGAGAAGAAGGAGAGGATGGGGTTACTTCCCGGGACAGTAAAGCAGGCTGCTCTGTGGGAAGCCAGTTTCCCAAACCCTGTACCACCCCTGTGGCACTGAGCTTGGATTACACTTGGATATATAAAGCAATGATACTGGATTTCTAAAAGCTACAAAAAAAAGTAATGCTTACTTTGTTTTAGTAAACACAGATCTTTGCAGTGTGAAGGTTTATGACCACTAGCAACTTTTACCTGGTTACCCCTGGTGGTTTTGTTCATCTGCAGCTGTTTAGTTACAGCATCTCCAAGTTCCACGTGATTCCTCCCTGCCCCTCCCCCCAACTTTTATATAAGAGGTAAATGATAATGATGTGATTTAGTTTGTCATTGCTGCTTTTTCAGGTAGGAGCTATTTTTGTGAAAAGATACAAGGCACAATTTAGATGTAGATATAAAAGTCCTTTGCTTCTCACGTGATTCCACCCTGTAACACCTTCATTGAGCTGGTGCTTCCCTATAGAAAGTCCTTGCTTCTTTCTGGAATGTTTCTGGGTTTGATGAGCTAGTAAGCTCAATTTGATCTAACATCCTAAATATGTTTCTCTAGTGCAGCTGCAGGTTTAACATGTTCCTCCATTAAAGTTTCAGCAGCCACCTTAGTTTATCCAAAAATAAGACTGAAAACGCCCAATCCCTTGTTGGTATCAACAGATTTTTAGTTCAGATCTGTTACATTTTGTGGCACATAGGCAATGACCTAACTAGAAATGGACATAGACTGCTTTCTTACCTGCTTCCTTATCCAGTGGGTGGAAAGACTCATCTCGTGCTTAGTGTGGCTGGAATTAGGTTGGCAAAAATTAGGACTTTCCTACCCTCACAGTCCTGGGTTTTTTTTTGCAGTCTTCCACTTTTCTCTCATGGTATCTCATGGTAGGTAAAGTTACAATAACTGTCTTACTGAGGTCACTGATTTTCACTTCCTTGTTGCTTCACAAGCCAATATAGTTATTTGCATATAGCAATCATAATTTTTAATCTAATGATCATAACTTTTAATATCCAGATATATCAAAACAAATACAATTATTTTTTAAAAGATCCAAATTTAGAGCTTCTAACAGGTATGTCCAGAGTCCTACATTCTTTACTTAAAATAGATTTTTTTTTTGAGGTTTCTTCCTTTAGATATTTGTTTGATTTTATTATTTCTGTCTTGTAATATGCAATTATTCATTTTTGCTTTGCTGTGTAAAGGTAAATTTTATTGTTCCATTAAAACACACATTTTATTGAAAATGAAAAATGGATAGTCTCTGTTCATTTTCTAAGCCATATGGAAGCTTTTACTCTTGCCTGTATTGTTTTGTTTTCACGATTGTTTGAAGGAAATCTGTAGGGGTTTTTTTTTTTGAACTTCACATATGACTGAATACTTTACAAAAATTTTTTCATCACTGACAAATTTCAGATCTAATATTTAAAAAATGATACAGTAGTCAGTTTAAAAAGATAGCATTGTGCTCTTCTAATCCCATATCTGAAATTTGCAGGAATACTAAGTTAATCTTTTGATTTCCTGAAAAAAAAAGAAAAAAGTGGTGAACCTTTAAGTTCATTGTTTTCTCCCTTGTAATAGATTGTATGATTAGCAGTGTTTCCTACAAATAAGAGGCCAAGGCAGCTGCAGCTCCTGAAAATTAATCCATGTAAGAGATTACGTAAAGTGTCAGGCAGCTTTTAGTGTAGTCTGTAGAAGAACAGAAGGAGTTTTGAAGACATCAGTCTTCGAGATGTTTTTTAATAATAATTAACTTTGCCCTCTAACATGAATAACTGCATGTTGCTGACTGAAGACTGAAAATTGTGTTAGTATATGTGGACATGATATGTTTTAGGGTTTTTTGTGAGTAGTGGTGACTTCAGTTTTGCATTTAAAACAATAATAATTCCAGTTCCCGTTCCACGTGTTCCCTTCGGAGGTTTGATATTTGTCATTACATAGCTAGACGTTGTTTCCTTTACCATAATAAATAGTTGCTTAAATGTTAAGAAAAATGGTCAAAATTATAATTTTCTTTAAGCTGATACGAAACATCAGGTTAAGTAGAAATAAATACAGGTTTGTTGTAGGTATGTAGATGAAGCCTTCATTCATGTCACATAAAACCAGCATACACTTTCCGTTTGCCTATGAGGAAAGGTGTGCAAATGCTGACTGAAATTATTTGGGCATTTAAATTACATTCAGGTTCTTCTAAGGCACAATGCTGGGTTCTAGTAGCAGGTTACTGGTTTTGTTACTTTGGAAAAAATGAACTAATCGTATTTTACTGTACAGGATATGAGTAATAACAAAAATCAAATTTTTTCAAACATTTTGCAGGGTCCAGCTTTGCAGTTGGGGACTCTGTATAAACCTCTGGACCCAGCTGTTCACCACTATATTCTTTCAATCACTCTGAGGTGTCGATTTTACAAGAATGAGTTGCTGTTCCTAAAGTCTACAAACTGAAAATATTTCATAACAGGCCTGTGAATTGGTTATATTGGTGCCTATGCTTGGTGTATAAGAAGGTCCAGTTCATGTTTTCATTCAAAAACAGTGAAGAAAACTATTTTCTTTAATGATATGCCAGATTTATCCAAATATTTCAGCAAGTCTGTATTACAGTTTGTCAGCAAACTGGGTACAACCAAAGTGTATTTAAAAATCATTTAATTAGGACAGATTCATTTTCACTCCATGCCACTACACAGCAAGACTCGCTTGTTCATATTTCCTTAAATTTATCCTGGAACTTGTCCAAGTTCAGCTTTAATGAGTAGCCTATCCTGCTAGTTACATTAGGATTTATTTTCCCCTAGAGAAGAGTGTTTGAACTGGTAGTTTTTTAACCTGTTCAGTTAAATGAACATATGTTCAGAAATGCATCTTAACTCTTGAGTGTAAAGATTTGAGAAACAATTATTTCTATTGCTATTGCAGTTTTAAAATGCAGTTTAAGTAGTGGTTTTAGACTCCAATTATGTGCCATAACTGTTTTAATATGGTGATGAGTTTTGATATGAAGTCATATTCAGTTGCTTAATACAAATTTAATGATACAGTATAGAAATACAGATCTGACTTGGTTTACTGAAAAAAATTATTTTTACTTGTATTTTCACTTACTGCTCAAATATATCTCTTGGGTCATAAAAACTTTGTTAAATATAGCTCAATACCTTATTAATGATATATTTTCTGTAATAACAGGTGCAGTTTGGTAGCAAACTTATATTTTAAGATCTTTTAAATGCATTGTTTGTGTTTCGAAACTATTATAATAAATCCTGAATTATAATTGTACTTTCATCACTAGCCAGGTCTAGTTAAAATTTCCTTTAAGCAACATTTGCTGCACACATGGTACAATGCTTCCCCCTGCCTTGATTTTTTTTTCTATAAAAAAGGATTTATTTTTGACTTCCCATTCCCCCAAAGTTATCTGAAAAAAAACAGTGGACTTTATTCCTATGGGATTGTTAAAGTACAGTAAGTGTAGAATTTGCATATTGTTAAAAAAAATTAATACACTGTTATTACTCCTAAGGGACTATTTTATGTGAAACTCTTAGTTTTGAATGTAACATAGGTCATACAGTAGCTGTAATATGTATTAGTTGAAGAGTCAAACTTTTAAAGCAAAATCTTTTCCAGTGCCATATTCCATGTTTTGATTGTCACAGCTCCTCAGTTTCCCTCTAAAGTACATGAATTTGTTAATACCAAATTGTTATTTTAGATGGAATTATTGCAGAATAATGTTTGTCCTGAATTTTGCTGAAAAATGTTTTCTACCTACTTTCTTCCTTCCCAGTTTTACACTAGGGAACCTGTCTTTTGGAATATTCAGACACTTTGTTCTATAATACTTAGTTTTAATCCTGCAAAATGATATTCAGAAATAAGAGGGGAAAAATAGAAAAACATGTTGTCTGAAAGGATAACAAAAGGAAAAATACCAGAAAGGAAAAATGCTACAGTGCACTTTTGTAGTGAGATAAGTAGTAATGGATTACAGTACATGTCTTGGGGGGGGAGGGGGGGGAAGAATACCAGGAAGCATTGTGGTATCACCATGCATTCCATTTCTTTCCAGGTAATTCCTGGAAAAGTTTTGTGAATATACATAGTTAGTTGTCCACCTTCAGTTCTATGTAAAAGAAATGGGTTGTGCTGTCTGTTTAATCTTGAGTTTTAAAATAAATTATTTATAATGTATGTGCCATTTTGTTTTACTGGAATGGGTTTTCCTAAGTACAGAATTGCCTTGAATACTCCTTTGCTTAAGTGCACCTCTTCTGCTTAAATTGATAGATTACCGAGCTTGGACTTAAATTCTAGGAAATTTTAGGCAAACAAGTTTGAATTCTAACTTGACATGAACATCAGGAAAGGTCACAACGTTGTAGTTTCCACCTGTGCTTTTCATGGAACCCAGAGTTTTTCTGTGAGTCTTTATAGGGATATATGTACATTTGCACAGAGGATTGTTTTTGTATCTGAAGAGGAGCTGAAATGGGGCGCGTGTTTTGTCTAAATATTTACAAGATGGTGATTTCCGTGTGTCCTCTTGTGCATGTTGTGTGGTAGAGATGGTCAGAATAAGTTCCAGGCTCTTCATTCCTTTTGGTTGTCTGAGCCAAAGTGGTTTTCTGTAGATCTTCATCTGGCTGTCAGCAGAAAAGGCAGGTGGGTGATGCACAGTTCCCCAAAACAGGGCATATGTAACTTTTGTTCTAGCTCACTATTTGGTGTCTGTGACTCCTATTAAAAACAAACAAAATCCACCCAAACCAAAGAAAGAAAGCTTTCGCTTTGCTCTTTCTGGTATTGATGAGGGATTAAGGGAGGAGCTCTGTTTGTGATTTAAGGTGAATGCTTGTATGCCCAAGTCCAAATTCCAAGTCATGCCACTGCCTTTGGCTGTACCACCATGTTAACATAGTAGTTGTTAGATGTCTTCAGATGGAATACTTACTTCCAAACCATGTTTCATGTGTCACACAGGCCTTATCTGCAGCTTATGGGCCAAAAGTGTTAACAACAAAATATTTTTCTATTCTGCTCCTTCACTTAGAGCATAATTATCATGGGTCTGAGAAGTGTTTTTTCCCTCTAGTCGTCTTGAAGGGCCACTCTCCCAATCAGATGGGGAATATTCAAGGAAGTCTTATTACTGGAATTTTGTGTCTCTTGATTCTGCTAAAGATTTTAGCATTTGAACATCAGGAATGGCCTGTTTCTGAATTCATTGAGCCTCCTGCAGAGTCTGTACTGCTGACATTCTCTCCCAAATGTTAGGTCATGCAGCTGCAAGCATTTTCTTCTGGACCCAGATGGGAGATGCAGTGTTTTGTGACTGCGTCTGAGAGTTCCTTGAAAGGTTTTGATTTTTCTGATCTAAAGAGCCATTCAGTATCTGCATGTATTGCATCTTCAGTCCCTGAATATTTTGCTAAAGCACACTTCTTTTTCTGGGCTAAGGGCTTTTGTGAGCAGCTTTAGCAGCTTTACCTCGTTTGAGGTTCTGATTCTTAATGGAACATTTTTTTATTTATTTGTAAGTGGCTTTAAAGATGTCCCTAAAATCTTCTAATTCTCCAGAATGAGAATGAGACAATATGTTCATCAGTGATTATTTTTCATGGAATCATAGAATCGTTGAATGGTTAGTGTTGGATGGGACCTTAAAGATCCTCTAGTTCCAACTGCCCCTGCCATGTGGGACATTAGAGAAAATAATGCTAAATAGCACAAGAAGTATGTTTCAGTGATGGAGCAGGAGGTGATTAGGGCAATAATAATAATGTTGTAAATGTGCTGCATGAAAAGGCTCCAAAATGAGAGGGTTATAAAACCTTTATAGTTTTTGTTGAATATAGTAAATCAATCAGTTGCTTCATTTCAGGTAGTAGTGTATGTATTAGGAAGAAAAAGTAAGTTACTGACTTTGCTATGGTTTTTCTAAAGTGTTCTTGTTGATGGTGGATTATATTGTCACAGAAGAATTTATTTCCAAACAAAATGTCCTTTACTTTGCACTAACCACTGCCTGTCCCCTCCTGTTCCTCCTCCCCAATTAAAAGGTAAAAGGCACTGAAAAATAGTATAGTTACTTAATGAGCTCTATGTCAGCGAAATAGGGAATATGTGCCTGGTTGTATTTTCATGTATGAATATTCTCTATATGTTTTTTGAGTCACTGGCCATATCTTATTTAGCAATTCATTGTAAGCTTTTTAAATAAAAAAATTCAGAACATTCAATTTTTGAACAGGTGTTTTCTGTGTTTTTAAAAACTTAATAATTTTGAATAGCTCTTATTTTGGTGGGAGCACATGGAATTGCTTTTATTATTTTAAAACCAAGAGATAATTAGATACAAATATATGAATTTTCCTATCGTGTTTTGGAGGGAGATATAAAGTTAAATCATGTAACAGGTCCTATCTAGGTTTCATTTCAGTATAAACAGAATCAACTCTTACAAGAAAAAACCTAATAGACATGCAGTTCCAACCTTACAAACTAATTGCTAATAGTTTGATATTCTGTGCCTAAGTTCTAAAATTGTTATTTTTTTTACACCAAAGTATTGATTTTCCTTTTTTTTTTCCTCCATATTAAACAGGACCAAGCGAGCTCATGTCCCACTAACAGAATGCATTTTTGAACTCCCAAATTTGACCGTTCAAGCAACTAGAGCTCAGACTCTTCTACTTCAAACTATTTATCAGAGCTGGTTTCATCCTGTTGGACATGTCAGTTCAGTGGTGGTGAATGAACCTTTGCTGAATGAGGTTTTCCAAACTTCAGGTAAATATGTGATGCTTTTGGTTAAGTATTTATAGTGGTACAGAGCACTGCTAGTGAATGTGAATACAACTATATCCTTTAAATCCAGGTTTTTACTTATAGTAGTTAACAGACAGAATGGTTTTTGTGTGTGTATGGGTATTTATAGCTTATGCTTAAAATCCAGGATGTAAGCTAAGCCACCCAGCTTCACTCCTTGGCACCAATTTCTGGATGCATTTAATTTTCCCATACAGGATAATTTTTCCATGCTTTCCTCATCTGAAACATCCACCCTCGCTACCTTATATGGTGCAATGTTGTAACTTAGGATCATTCAGAGGTGAAGTTGGATTATTAAGGGCTTTATTAATCAATGGCATACATTGAATTTTTTAGAGGGGCTGCAGATGTTTCTTGTCCAGTTTCATAAATAAATGTTACTTAAGTGTTGTGAAACTGCTGCAGATATGCAAGTTTTGGTGTTGGTGACATAAATAATGAAATTCGTTACCTGTCATCCTTAATAAATAAATTAAGCATTTTGACCAATTTACAGAGGAAACCAGAATTTTCAAGTACATAAAGGTCATCCAGAAAATGACTTTTTTTTTTTTTTTTTTTTTTTTTTTTTTTTTTTTTAGATTTCTATGCAGGCTATAGTAATTTATAGCTGTTATTGTTTATTTGTTGTGAATAAACCCATAACAAGAATAACTGAGATATTTTGGAATCTCCATCATTACCAGTCTTGGAGAATGTGTTAGGAGAATGATTGAGATGTAGAAAGTCATGACTTGAAGCAGAATGGTAGATTAGAATACTGGAAGTCTTTCAGTCCTGTTTTTCTCAATCTTATTTTTCTTTTTCACTCCTGGTGTTTATATTAAAGTTAAATCTATGTTGATTTAGTGTTGCAAAAGAACTGTTGTATTTTTGTGTATCCCTTGGAATAAGTGTTTAAAGTGCTTTCCCAAAAGTCACTTGTTCTTTTTAATCCTTCATTCTGTGTGGGTTGCCTTAGGATGAAATGGTGAGGTTTTATTTTCAAGTCCTGGTGTTTCTGAAGGTAGCAGGTTTACAATCCACACCTTGGAGAAATCTGAAAACGCGGTCATTTGATCACTTCAGATGGTCTTAGGGCTTGCACAGTTTCAAAGTAACCTGTTCTATCATTTAACATGTTTCAGTCTGTCAGTTTAATGAACTGTGATACAACTCTGCTAACAATATCTCTGCAGAATAAAAATCTGGAGCACACATTTTAAGTACTTCAAGTAAATGAACAATATAGTACACTTGTTTTGATCTTTTCTTGTTCATGGCTTAACGCTTGACCTGTTAAATTTTATACTTCTGTAGTTGTGCTTCGCATTAACTAGATGAAGGCAGCTTTGTGTTCAAGGCTATGAAGCGATTGCTGTCTATCCTTTTGTCCTAATTTTTGTCTTTGTTGATTCTATAAACCAACTACATTTTGTTTGAATACTGCTGTGTAAAATGTAGTATTATGCCTTGAAAGTTGTCCTTATACTTAGTGTTAGCTTTCACATACTTTTAACAGTAATGTGTATGTGTGTAAGCTTCTAAAAATTACCTGACTCTATTTGCACAGGGAAGTTTGAATTTGAACGCTTCTTTTACCTTTCTTTGTTTTTCTTTCTTTTTTTCTTTTTTTCTCATTTTTTTTCCCAGTGGAGTAACTATGAGGGTAATGCACTGATATTCTTTTACTAATATTCAAATTAGTTTCTCCAAAATAAAACAACAGCTGATGAGTGTTCCTTGGGAGTCCTTGATTGGAGTTCCTGCCTGCCATTGCCCCCGTGTTCCTCTGGGCTGGTGCAGATTGGCCTTAGATGGGTCATGTGGTGGGCCTGGCAGTAGCCATGGTCTCTCTGAGAATCTTTGTGGGTGTACAGATGAGCTTTTATTGTGTAACCTGACATCTCATTTTTGTCAATGGCATTGTGTTTTCCATCTGAGCCAACTCATTTTTAGCTACACACAAAAGTAATACTTAGAGAAAATAGCTTTCCATCCACACGGTGTTGTGGATTAATTGTTTCTTTGATCAATTTAGTACAAAAAATGCAAGTATAAACACATTTGCTTTATTTTCTTTTATAGCTCTTTGCTTTTTTTCCTTTGCTTTTTCCGATTATGTTTCCATGAAATTGTAGTTTTCTTGCAGGAAAAATTAACAACAGCTTCACTTTATCCTGTTTCTCAGGGAATCTCTTTTTTCATATAATTTACTTTCATTCTGCTGTTAAAAAGAATCATGAACTATGTATTTCATGAATACAATTGCCCAAATTATCCTCTATGTTTGCCTTTTCAAACTTCTAAAAACCATCTTTCTAACTAATTGGAAAATTAGTTAGCAGGACAAACAGTTATGCATTTATCTAGATTTTTATACCCCTGTTAAAAATAAGTAAAAAAGCCCTGCCCATCTATGACATTATTCTTGAAAAAAAAAAAGAAAGGACTTACGTAGTTTGTCTTCCTATTAATGGTCTGCTGTTATCCAGAGGTTTTCAGCAAATCTGCCTGCTCCAAACTGGATCACAGGATTTTACACATTCTTGATACACAGTACAACAACATGCTTTTTTTGTCCTCTGTGAATGAAATGTGGCCTGTTATAGAAATGGTCTAGTTATAACTTACTCACCCAGATCTGTTCTACCCATTTTGAAATATACTGAGACTTAACATTTTTCTTCTTTAGTAACTACTTGCACATAGCTAGTCTGAAATGTGTTTGCCATTTGTTTACATGGCCTACATCTTTCTCATCTGCCTGTGTCTGTATTCCCACTTTTCATGTGTGATTGAAGAACATTATTGGGCTGAAACAGTTGTTGCTCAGCTTTATTGGGGCTTATGTCTTTATTGGGGCTTTGTGCCAGGTGCTTTTGTGAGTGATGTGCTTCCATAACATAGTGATTCAGTATTACTTGAACTCAAAAGTGATACCACGAGCATCCTCTCAGCAAAGATATTTTTTAGCAGCAATTATGATCCATAGTTGTATGCTTTTTCCAACACAGCCATCTCTTCCAGTTTTAAAACTGTATCACTTAAACTATGCTTATAATATGCGCTAAGATATTCTGTAGGAAAAGAACAGATGAAATTAGGGGAAAAAAGAAATAAAAAATAGAAAGGAATAAAAAACTGAGAAAGAGGATCATCTAATAAAAAGGGAAGAGTGCTGCAGAGGAAGATAAAACAAGGAGAAGCAGGTAGAAAAATTTCAAGTAGAAAATCAGTAAAAGTTAAGAAAGGCAAAATTTAATAGGAAGACAAGTACAGATACATGAGTTGCAGGAGGAGGGAAAAACCTCAGAAAAAGGCAGGTGTCTGTTGGCCCTTTGACATGCTGTGGAAAGGTTCACAAGGTACAAAGGCCTCTTTGGGAACCTGTCTGCAAGGTAACTGCACTGTGTATTTCCACAAACATATGAACAGAATTTATAGCTGGTGTCTGGGATTCTGTCCTAAAGTTTTACCTGGAGCAGAAATGATTTCCTGCTCCAGAACTTCTTTCAAAAGTAATTGAGGCTGAAGTTGGTCTAGGGATTCAGAAGAACCTCTCCAAGCTCTATCCTCTAGAAATTCTTCTTCAGAATAGATTAATAGAATACCAGAAAGGGAAGATTGCTTTAAGATTAACACTCTTCTGTTCCCTGTCTACTGTCCTCCCCTTGCTCTTCAGAAACCTTTTCCTAGTAGGAGAAAAACACTGCTCAAATATTTCCTAGTTTGTTATTAGATTGTTACTTTATCAGATCATCTCAGAGTTTCTCTTTTACTTAACTTATCCAAAGGCAAGCTGTCTGAAAAAAAAAAATAAAATCTGAAGTCTCAAAAGCAAGTTGTGTGTGTTTGGTTTCTGACGGAATTTAAAAATGAAGTGTCTGTACTACCTAAAATTTGTATTTGTCATAAGTATTAGTAAGGTCTGTTATCTTAAAACTTCCAGTGAAAAGAACTAGCTGATTGAGCTCAGAACTTGTGGAGGACAGATAAAATGAGTATGTCAAGAAAGATATTTTTTTATAGATAGATATTTTTATAAACATGTTTAAATATTTAGTCTTTCTTAGCTTGAGACTATCTAATTCTGCTAAGAGCAGGTTTTTAATTATAATTGATATGGAATTTAATGGGATTTTTGAAAGCACTTAACTCCCTTCATTGCAGTGACACCTTTTGTAATCCATATATTTAAATGCCTACTTGGCAAAGGTTCTTTTCAAATGGGGGCCTGTGTTTTTAGGGTTCTGAGAAGCCAAGGCAATTAAAAAAATTGAGATAATGTAAACAATGTAATTTATGACTTGAATGAATAGGCTTTACCATTCAAGTACAAGATTGATGCATACTGCCTAAAATAGTTATGCAAGAACAAAAAGAATAGAAAATTTAAAATAGTAGATGGGAATACAAGTGACAAAATGCAACATAAGAAATGGATAAGTAAAACAGCTGCAGACAGCCTTTTACTCTTTTCCATGGGTCAAGAAAAAGTCATTACTAACTTTTTTTAATGCATTACATCTAAAATAGAAAAATAGAACAAAAATAGAACAAAGCAATCAATCTACAATCTTTGGAAATTTCTGTTTTGGTTTTGTTTTATAATCCTTTGGAGTACAAGCACAACAGCATATTACATGTCAATTAAATGATGTTAGTTCTTGTGCTTGCACACGCTTGTGAAACATCCTAATTTTATGTTTCAATCACTATAAAAGTGGAAACAAAGATAAATCTGAAATACATCATGCTTTCTACATTATTGCATGTATAGATGTTAATAACATTATTACAATTATTATTATACAAATTTTTAAACAAAAATAAATGTACAAAATGCCAATATGTTAGGAAAAGGGCACCAGTTAAGATCTTTCAAAGGTTGAGCATGATTAATCCTATAGAGTAATTTTACTGTGTATTTTTTCCATTATTTGTTAGTAAGTACCTGAAGCACTCAGTTTCTAACCATTTCAGCCTGCCAAGAAAATACGTACACAGTTACATGTGGCTTTAGTTTACTCTGGAAAACTGGAACTTACTACCACTTTTTCCTTGTCCTATTCAGGTAGTTCATTATTTTGTTGACAGTTCGGTTCCATTAATCTGGTGTTTTTGGGAAAATTGCTTGCAGACCTTACATTTCTCTATTGAAGGTGATCAAATAGGCATTTGAATCCCTCATGTAAATGATGTCTTAAAGTTAAAATAAAATCTACTTTCCAGAAAGTAACTGTAAAACTATTTTATGCAAGATTTCATGTGGGATACCTTAATGGTTGAATAATAAATTTTACCTCATAAAAATGAAATTCAATAATACAGTAGCTTTCTCAGCGCAGTAGCATCTGGTTGAATCTCATGAGAGCCAATATTTTCCAACTCATTAGGATCATGTCGTTCTGTATGTCGTCAACATTGACTTAGCCAAGCTACCTTTACTTACATAACCGCCAAACTATTAAATAGGTCTCTTGTGGAGTGAAGTCAAATATTCCTCTTATTTTGCTTTTGCCTTGGAAGAAGAGAAGAAAATGTACATACTGTAACATTTAAACATCTGGTCTAAACCACATCAGGGTAACACTGAGGAAAGTAACAGGATTCAGTATTCTTCCCAGGTGTACATATAAAAAAGGGATGTGGAGCTGCTGCATAGTTCTATTAACCACTTAGGAAAAAGACTGAAATAAGTGACTTGCTTTTCTAATACCCCTGTTTTTAAAATGACTTTTTTCCTCTTGCCTGGTCCCCTGCCACCAAACTCCAAAACACAAAAGCCAGCAAAAGCCCAACATTTCAAAGTGTAGCAGGTTGTTCAACTCCAATCACTTCCTTACAACATATTGGCATTTAACCTTTGTTTGTTGCATATAACATGGCCAGTTTTGGCATTCATTTTGAGGCATATGAATTAAACCTTCTGTCTAAAATCAAAGTTTAGGAGTGTATTCTCTTAAGTAGTTGCTTGGGAGTGGCAGGACATGGCTGTATGCAGTGTAAACAGTTTAGTGTCTGGCGTGGGTGACTACCCACATGTGTCCTTATCCTTCATGTAGGCTCAGAATGAAGTGTATAAATAGTACTATTGTTATACATTGTACATTTCTTTGAAAGTCTGGTAGATTATCAACAATAATTCCAGATGGAAAACCAGCATGGATAAGCAACCTAAGCTCAATTTTTCTTTAGCTTAACTGTTTAAGCTTAATAGAGTTGTGTATAAGCTTTTGTTTCCTCTTATTGTAAACATTTTCAGTGATATTCTTAAGTCATAAACTGACTTGCACTGAGAGGAGATAAGTGGGACATTTTATCATTTCAATATGTAATCAGTCAGATTTATCTTGCTGAGTATCTTCTTAGTAAATCCTCTGCCAGAAGCAATGATTCTGTAGTGGCCTGAAATAGGAAACTGCCAATCGATGCCAAGTATGCATGGAAACCAGTAATTATGATTACCTTTTTATTTTTTTTCTGGTCTAATTAATATACACTAATAAGGTTTGAAATTGAAAAATGCAGTATTCTGATGCTTCAAAATTTAGTTGAGACTTTTTAAATGTCTGTTGTGGTGAAAATGAATGTATAAATTCTGTCAAAAGCACAGTGAAAGAGAAAAAGAAAAGCTAGAAAACCCAGTAAGTTGTGAAAGGAATACATACATGCGTGGAATCCATAGCTATACATAAATGTATATAAGTTTCTTAAGTTGAATTATTTTAGAATTGCAGGAGAGCTTAGTGTGTATGTTGAAATTAACAGCAAACTCTTAAGTATGTAGGTGGGCTACCAAAACACCAAGACACCTAAACTTAGAGCTATAAATAGTGCTCTTACTCCAGTCTATAGTTTATTTGCACAAATAGCAGTGGAAGCTGTGACTGAGAGCACCTGTTTTGTTTGTTCAGCTGTTAATCTGGTGTTATTTCTTGTTCTATTAAGAAAGGTGTGCTTGGACAGCAGAGAGGAAGGCTGCCTTTTTGCCTTATTGTAGCTGCCCGGTACTGCATCAGGTGAAAAACTCTCAGGGAGGTTGAGATGGTGCCTTCTTTTGTAAGAGCAATAGAGCGTGTTGAGACTAAGCTACTGGAATTCAGTGAAGACTGAAGAATTTAAGAAGACTGGGAAGAACAGAAGTCATGAATCTGCTGCATAACAGGAGATGTGAATTTTCTGAGAAGTGCTCAGAGCGCACACAAAAGAAAGCTTCAGAGATAACAGAAGGAAAGATTCTTTTTTTGCAGGAGGGCCCAGAGAGATCATTGTCAAATTTAGAGTGAACCAGAGAGCCATCAGTGGTTGCTCATGCAAGAATAAATCATCAATGAGCAGGTCATGGTGTTTCTTTGACATCTGTGTTTTTTAAGAAAAAGGTTTGTGCAGAGGTTCTGCAGCAGAAGTATCGATGCCAGTCACACTGCCTTTGGCTGAACAGTGCTTTCTGGAAGAGCAAAAGGCAACTATTTCTTTTCACCTGGCAAAAAATAAAAGGGTTGTCAGAAAATTCAAGTTGGAAGGGACTGCAGAAAGTCTCTAGTTCAGTCTTCTTCTAAAATCGGAGTCAGTTATGGGATCAGACCAAGTTCCTTAGGGTTTTACCAAGTCAGGTCTTGAAAATCTCCAAGTGTTAGAACACCCTACCTCTCTGTGCAACCTGTACCACTGCTTGACTGTTCTCATGGCAAGAAAGCTTTTCCTCCTATCCAGACAGAAGCTTTCTTATTTTGATATATGACCGTTGTTTTTCATCCTTCCCCTGTGCACCTCTGTTACAATCCTTCATCACAACCTTCTAATACATATGGGAAGGCTGCTAATATGTCAAGTGTGTTAACTACTGGTTTTGACCTTATTGAACAGTAGAACAAAGCTATAACTGAGGAGTCCTAATTAGTGCTAAAACTTCATGATGGTGACTCTGAAATCCATTTCCAGTTCTAATTCTCATGCCAACTAGATTTAACCAGAGTGTTGATGCTATCAGTACATACAAACTCAGTCATACTGTTGTCTGATTAGTGAGTATACTAATGTATGACATGACTTAATTCCAGATTAGATCATCACTCTGTGCTAGTTTGACAGTTGTGGAAATTCCAGAAGTCAGTATGTCTCCTTTTCCCCTTCAGATTAAAAAATCCTATTTTGTAGGTTATCAGATCAGTTTATGGTAGTGAGTTTTTCTGAGAAGAAAATGAAAATGCATACAAGTGCGAAGTAGTAGCACAAAGAAATGATCAATATTTTATATTCATTATGATATAATGTTTTCCGTTTGAGGTTTCATTGGACCTTTTTATGATGTTTACTTATTTCTTTTTATTTATAGAAACAACTTGAATCACTCTAAAAGAAATTGGAACACCCTATAGCATATCTTCCTTCTTTGTATTTAGAATGATAAATTTTGCAGTTTGGAAGGTGACTGGCTAATTAGATGTTTTGATCTCGGAGGCAAGAAATATCAGCAAGGAAATTTTTAATGGAATAGATGATTAAGGAATATGAAGGAAATGAGAAAATAGTAAAGATAAAATTGAAGACGTTCCTGTGAGGAACTTAATGTAGTAAAAATGTGTTTATTTTAGTAGTACTCTTTGATTTAGGAAAAAATTGCCTAGTCATAATCAAAAGTAGAAAGGTTTAAGAATAAGCAACTATTAAATGTGGTAGAAGCATGTTTTCTGTTTGCAAATATGTAATATTGAAGGCTGACCTTGAGTAGTGAGTTTATGTAATGTATGTAGTTGTACTTGGACAGATTCCAAGTATCGAACTGCTGCTTAAAACTTATAAGAGTGTCTACAATACTAAGAGTTAAAAAATACTCGTACTCTCTAAAGTTACTGTTATGTAAAGTAGTAGTGAATGGCATGGAAAGCTACTTTTCATTTCTTGTGGCAAGGTAAGAGGATAAATACCAGTGGTATTCTTGCCATAGAAAGATACCAGAGCATTATGTACTGCAATAGCAATTTTTAGTCTGATGTAACACATGATTTCTTTTTATATTAAATCTGGCTTTTATAAAAGCTACATACATTGTGATTATTTTAAACTTAGAGATTATAGATCCAAATCCTATTTTTTAATTGCATGGATATTCAAGAAAAATGTATTCTTCTTCTGGAATATATCATGTGGAAGAGTTGTTAAGCTGTTAAAAATCCATACTCTATGAGAAGTAATTACTGTGTTCCTTGCAGTAAAGAATTAATGTTTTTTCTATGTGTCTAGTCCACCTCTTAGTCATAGAATACAATTATTGCAAGGTACATGTAATAAGGTAATGGTAAGGATAGAAACTGTATTTTTACTGGAAAATACCGAGCTACAATTATAGCAGCTCTTTGGCAATTAATTTTTTAGTCAGTATTATGTCTCTAAAGGTGGAAAGTTCTTTTGGAGAAAAATTCTACCAATGGTAGAAATACACAGTAACATAAAAAAGTAGTAAAAGTAAGGCAGACAAAGTTAGTCAAACACTAGATTCTCAGGGAACTATGCTAAGCAAGAAAACTCCTAAATGAATATTTTACAGTTTTGATTTTACTGTTTTGATTTTACTGTTGGAGGGTAATTATTAAGGAACTAGTGTAGAAAGGGATGTGTTCTGTTACAGTGTTATTTGACAGTAGCCAGTGAATGTCCCTTCTGTGTAAAGCGTAATAGGAAAATCAAAAATGGCACAAGCAGATGTAGCTGCTTTGATCTTGCTTTCAAGTATTGTACTACTGAAACAAGTATTCCTTACTTTGTAGTGTTGTAAAGATATATATCACACTATGCGAAATGTTAATTAAAATCTTAGATTTTGAGGAGATGTCAGAGTTCTATGTTTAACCACAGCTCCTGGATTTTGAGAGCTTTGTCTTATGCAAAATGAGAGCTCCTAAATCTGCTTAACATCCTCCAAAACATACTTTGTAACCAGGGCTGCTGTCGATTCAGAGAAAGTAATCAGAGCTATTTCCAGAAGCACCTTTGTTTTAGTTGGAGATCATCTAAATAAGCACAGTTCCTCGTCTTAATTTCTTTCTTTTACGACTGTATCATAAGTCTAGTATGGATAAAGATCAACCCAAATATCTTTTGCCTTTTTTTCATTTTGTTTTGTTCTGATTTTTTGTTTAACATGATAAATAAATCCAGATATTACATAGTCTTATGTTGATTTCTTCTCTCTTTACACCTTAGCTTTGTTGCTGCATCTCACTCAGGATCTCTTCCTCCTTTTACTGTTTTTATGTCAGACCCTGTAGTAGTCAACCCTTTTCTTTATTGAACTTCTTGGTTTCAGTCTTTTTCTTTTCTCTTTTTGATTTTCCTCTTTTTTTTTTCTTTTTTAATAAACAACAGGGGACATGATCAGTTAGGTGTGGATGAGGAAAATTGTCACTTGCATGGTAGCTTCAAATGTTGCTTTTCTTATTAAAGATGCTTTTTCTGAACTGGGGTTTATGGCAACCATTTCTCTCTCCCCCCATTAGTTATTGTAGGGCAAAAGGAGTGACTAGAAAACACAGAAATTGAGAAAGAAGAAATGCAGACCTTAGGTAGTGTTACAGAAATGTTTTGAGTCTTCTTGACTGATGCCAAGGGTGTTTTGACCTATTCCAGTAATTATTCGAACCTTCCAATTTTAAAACACGGAAACTTGCTGTTTGAAGAAAAGCTTAATTGTTCTAAGGGGTCTGATCTTGTTGAGAAGCTACATTTAGTTCTTCAAATGAATTGTCACCATAGTGGCATTATATCGTAGTCTGATTCTGTTTTCTGAGAGTAATGAATACTGGATGATTTAGAGCAAAATGCAAGAATTCCAGCTGGCCATGTGCCATTGCTGCTACTTTGAGTTCTCTTCTTATGATGCATTGCTTGGGTTTTACCTGGTTTGTGTGCCATACCACAGCTGGATACAGCACTTCTGTTATGTCAACTGCTGTATTCTTGCATTAGTTAGCATTTTTCATTCTTCTATATGTAAATTCAGATTTGTGATGTAGCCAAATCATCTTAAACCAGGTATTTTAGTAAATGGAATTACTGGTGAAAATTTTTGAAGTAATAATGAGTAACAGTACTAATAAATTAATCACTTGCTTTACTACAAGCCAAGAAGACAAAAAAGTGTTTTTAAACTGACTTCATCATCATGGCTAGGCTTCGCGAACGAAGATTTGGGGAGGGCTCTAACTATGTTTGCTACAAGCGTACTGGTGGCTAAAGAGGTCAGTACAAGATAGAAACATACGGTTGCAAAAGGCACAGCAGAAAGACTCCTTAGGTGGTGCAAGGCACGATTCTTTCTGCATTGTCTTTTCTCCTCAAGAGTGATCCTGCGTGCTTTCTCAAAAGCATCAGCAGCGTTATAGATGGTGTGTCTCCAGACCTCCCAATTGGAGGCCAGAGTAGACCAGTTGTGGTGATCAATATGGCCAAGGCTGAGATGTTGTTTCAGGGAGTCCTTGTATCTTTTCTTCAGGGCTCCTCTCATGCGGCAGCTGGTGGCAAGTTCACCGTAAAGCAGGATCTTAGGGAGGCGGTGTCCTTCATCCTTGAGACGTGCCCTGCCCAACACAGCTATGTTCTCAGTAACATGGCCTCAATGCTTGTGACTGCTGCTTGCTCTAGAACAGATGTATTGGTCACATAATCTGACCAGTGGATGTTTAGGATTGTACGGAGGCAGCGTTGATGGAAGTGTTCTAGGAGACGCAGGTGGTGGCGGTAGATGACCCATGATTCGGACGCATATAAGAGAGTAGACAGCACTATGGCTCTGTAAACACTGATCTTGGTACTTTTCTTCAGGTGTTTATTTTGCCAAAGAGTTGGGTGAAATAAACTGACTTAGAGCCGTCTCAACTTACTATTTTAGCAAGTCAAGGAGTCCATAAGATTTTAATTTTTATCTATCTTCTGACATATTTTTCTTATCTTTTTATGTATTTTCAAATAAAATATTTTAAGAAAAATCTATTCTTTGCTATCTCAGTACCAGCCTATTTAGTGTGAACAATCCTATTTAGGATTGTACTCAGAAGTTATATAATGTCTTTTGGTGTCAGTTTGGATAGCAAAAATACATCCTCCAAATGTGTGCCCTGTTTTTGGATAACTGGGTCCATTCAGTTTTCTGACTTTATGCTTTCTGAAATTTTGGCCATCTAAGGACTGTGTTAAATTCTGTTGCTCTCCTTTAACACATATACCGATATGTTATCTAAGAAATCCAGACCTCAGTTAAATTTTGAGATGCAGAATCACTCTTTTCTGAGTACCTTCAGATTTGTTAGCAGTGTGAAGAATAAGTCAGCCATCCATCTACAGTGACTTCAGCAAAAGGAGTTACATAAGAACTTGGTTCAGTTGTTTGCTTGAAAAAAGGGAAGTTTTCAAACTTCAGCAATTCCTAAGGATGACTAGAGTTAGGAATAAAATCAGTGTTTTGTCAGAGACACTTTGGATATCACAAGAGTCTGTTGTATTTGCAGTCAGA